>NC_092281.1:30169373-30206873 GCF_036320965.1 Panulirus ornatus
TTCTTCACGTGTCATCCTCCTCCAGCACTGGAACTGTGAAGTGCACCAAGGTCTACCAGCAGTAGAAGTGTGTGTCGTATCAGCACCAGTATGTGGTGTGAGTCACCGGAGAAGTGTAGTCCGTCGTAACTTTACAACGCTAGATGAACTTACTGTGAAGCGAGTTCGAAACATAGAAGTTCTTCGTTTCTTAAGCTCACAGAATTAAACAGATTTTCCAAAGACTTGTCTCCGTGTGTCCAAAGATCCATTGGCCCGGTATGGCAAAATTTAGGGGTAATCATACTGTACCTATCTGTTGTTTGTGGGGAACTGAAATCTGACGCCAATAAGACTCACGAGCAAGAGAAGAGGAAAGAAGAGAAGGAAGGACGGGGAAAAGAGTAGGGAAAGGTGGAAAATACGGAGAGAGAAGCTGTCTTTGCTGAGCAAAAGTGGCAACTGGATATCTAACCTTGTCGGAAGGGGACCCGCCTTAGTCCATCATCTGCAAGAAAAAGGTTATGACGAAAACCCGATGTGTATTCTAGACTGGCAGATGTGTGTAGGTGTTAGACAGAAGAGACAGACCCCCTGAGTCACAGCATTGTCTTGAGACCAGATGTCATTTACTGAAACATGCAGGATCCACCAACAACACCGACGAGTATGGTATGCCATGATAAAACATTTAGGAATCGTGGTTGTCTTAACGCGCTTGACGCATCCATGATCGGACGTCGGCAACATTATCATGGCGGCACAAAGGTTGAGGGGAAGGCGACACCGGTGGTACACGGTGTGTCTTCCGCTCCCTAGTGTAGCAATGTAACCCATTATGGTTATGATTATGATTATATGAATGGATCACCAAGACCTGTAGACTGCGTGTGAGGTTGACAGATTTACCATAGCATCACGTAGTCATTATCGCTGTCTTCATCAGCAATACTGACGTCACAGTATAGTTCCTGAAGCTTCTCGTGTTTAGTATCATCATATGGTTCCAGACTGCCCACGGGTGTGCATCAGAGCCCACTTGTATAACACTCACAGACTGTACAACTTGGACGTGCAGGACGTGAACTTTAGGATTATACATGGTGCTGAGAGTTCTATTAGCCACAATATAACGAGAAGTTCATCCTCTTCACTCCGTCCGTGACCATTACTGGGATTTAGAATGTTGGGAGTATTACATTTTTTTCAGATTGCTCCGCAACACTAAAGTACAGCTTGATAGTTGGGTCTGAAAGCATGAGTCTGTGAGCCATCTTTGCTCTGTAGCATCGGACTTGATTTCACTTCTGACCAGACGATCCCACAGTTCACCGCTGTTACTGGATAGTTGAACTTGATGTATGCAGGTGGCACAGGAGCTCATGGACGACTGTGAATAAGTTTGTGGAGAGTCATTCCTCTCTCAACCGGTTTAATGCTTCGTGGTACAGTGGAACAATCCTTTGATTAAAACTCTTCCAGCTGCTAAGTGTGGCATGCCACAGTGGAGGTAGGTTAAAGATCAACGCTATGTTTTAAGTTTATAGTCTCGAAGCCCAAGGCAGTACACTGTTTGGCCGGTTTGTGGGGCCTTTCACCAACAGCATAAACTTAGTCTTGACTAAGATAGGAAATTAACTGATTTGCAAGAGACGTTTGCAGACGTGTGTCACCGGGTGGATGGGCGTAGAGGCACAGGAGTCGTTATCTAACCTGTGAGGTTGTGGTAGCCTGGCAAGGGTCTCTCATTTTCTCAGTGCCATAACCTCACATTGGATATCGCGGGCTACCCATCCCCATATGTTGTACACGAATAACTTTCCTTTGTAGGACTATATCTTTTTGTTGACTCCGGCTGTGCTAGATGCTAGCGAAGATAAGATGTCTAGGGAGTGCAAAGAGCTTGCGGCACCCAATTTGTTAAAACTGATTAGTCCTTTATAAATTTACCATCTACTATGTTTTGGCTGTGCTTTTTAGAGTATATTTTCGCTTTCTTTTAGCAAGTATTATGGCTATGTATTGTACAACAGTCTGTAAACTTCATCAGTCAGGCACGAGGAGATGCTGAAAACAAATTTCTCCTGATAATTATAGACATCAAATCACCTTCATGTTCTCAACCAGTATAAAGTTGGTCAGACTGACCCAAGCACACAGTACCTAGTACTGGGTCTGCTTGTACGCTGTGTTGAAGTATCAGTAACAAGTCTTGTCAACTACAAGTTCTGGAAATGTGTCAGTCATTATACTGTCCTCCGTGTTCACGGTGGGCACATTTCGGACTTTATTGTTATCAATGCACTGGCCTGGGGGAGAGGCTCCGTAGATCAAGTCGTGTGGTATGTTTCCTGTTCCTGTGGCCGACTATAGTATACATTGTCTGTTGTCATGTAATCATAACTAATTCCCTTGAGGCGTTCTCCTGTGCCTGTCTGAAGATATCCTGTGGACGAACCTCACCTTTGGCTCCAAGTTCTGTCTTGTGTTTCTCTTCTTTTCTCTTTTTCTCTCTTTCCCGAGTGAGAAACTGCTGTCACAGGTCCCGTAGTTAAAAGTTATTGGGAGGAGACGTTTCGCATGACAGAAGTTGCAAGGTGGACCCAGAGTCACGTCGCCCGTGCAGCTGGTGGGAGTGTGGTCCGTGAAGACAAGTCTCTCGGACTTAACAAGGTCTGTATTTAGACTTCTGCAAGAGCGAATAACGCACGTCTCTGAAGGAGAACGAGAGCGTTTCATGAAGGGATTTCACTTCCTGCATCTTCTATTTACGTCCTCTAAAACAAGACAGACGCTCTGTTGGAAACCTTTCTTCTTCTTCTTCTTCTTCTTCTTCTTCTTCTTCTTCTTCTTCTTCTTCTTCTTCTTCTTCTTCTTTTTCCATTTTCACGCACATGGACGGGTTAGTAAGTAGGAGGCAGTGTTTCAAACTGAAGTGAATCAAGTAACTTGATCTAAGGACAAAATAGAGTTCTTGCCTCCGGTCAGCTTGGCGACCCTGCCCAAAACTGATAGAATGACTGGTAAGGAGGCAGTCTGTGGCTTAATGACCCGCTTTTATAGGTAAGCCAACTATATATTTCCTGCTATTTTGGTCCGCGTCTTCTCATCTGGACGGAAACCATTAGGGACTGGTCACTCATTCCATCCAACAAAAATCTCGTCTTCCAAAACAATTGGCTTAATTTTTTCTTGAAGGTTAAGAGGGGAGGAGGACTACCTCCGGGGATTGGTTGTCCCTACCTGGCCTATGGGATAGGATTTGGGATCTAATGGGTTGGGTCATTCTTTTGTCTGTTTCCTTGCGTTACTTCGTTATCGCGGGAGACAGCGACTAAGTATAAATAATATATATATATATATATATATATATATATATATATATATATATATATATATATATATATATATATATATATATATATATATATATATCTTTTCTTTCTTTTATACTATTCGCCATTTCCCGCGTCAGCGAGGTAGCGTTAACAACAAAGGACTGGGCCTTTGAGGGAATATCCTCACCTGGCCCTCTTCTCTGTTCCTTCTTTTGGAAAATCAAAAAAAAGAGAGGGGAGGATTTTCAGCCACCCGCTCCCTCCCCTTTTAGTCGCCTTCTACAACACGCAGGGAATACGTGGGAAGTATTCTTTCTCCCCTATCCCCAGGGATAATATATATATATATATATATATATATATATATATATATATATATATATATATATATATATATATATATATATAAATATATATATATATATATGTATGTATGGCCTTGATAAGGCCTCAGCTACCCTTGCCGTCTCATCTAAAATGAAGAAAAGATTCTTGCGACGTAGCTGGTCACACTTCGAGCACTGGCGCGCAACATGACGAGGCTCTCTCCCCCGTACCACCTGTGTGTGTGCCGTCCCCTGCAGTCATCATCAGAATTCGGTGTTTGCTCCTGGCTTGAAAAATGCGGCCATAGAATTACGGCGCTGTTAATCATGATTTACCCTTGTTGACACAAGTGGAAACCGTATGTAGGGTTGGCCCCTTCAGATGCCGGTACGTTTGGCTCATGAAGGTAGAGCAATGTGTTCTGTAGTTCCAAGTAATTGATGACGTGTAGATCATAGAAACTGGTACGCTAGATGGTAATGTATTACAAGACTATGTTTTCCCTGTAGTCGTAATAACTGGTTGATCGTATGTTTCCCTGGAGGTGTTGAATAATGACAAATCGATCAATTGTTTCTCAGGAGATATGAATTAATGATAGATTAATCACTTGTTTCTCAGGAGATGCTGATTAATGATAGATCGATCACTTGTTTCTCAGGAGATGTTGATTAATGATAGATCAATCACCTGTTTATCAGATGTTGATTAATGATAGATCGATCACTTGTTTCTTTGAGATGTTGATTAATGATAGATCGATCACCTGTTTCTCAGGAGATGTTGATTAATGATAGATCAATCACCTGTTTCTCTGGAGATGTTGATTAATGATAGATCAATCACCTGTTTCTCAGGAGATGTTGATTAATGATAGATCGATCACTTGTTTCTCAGATGTTGCTTAATGCTTAACTCTCTCCCCTTCGTTATCATTAAGGAGAGTTCGCCCGAACGCTGATGTGGCATCGATCACATACTGGTATCGCTTGCAAGAAGTGGCAACAAGACGACCTCGCCCAGACATAGCTGGAGGGGAGCCAAGGTCCCCGAGTTGGCTGTATGGTAATTAGACAGTTCAAACTCGCATTCAAGAG
The DNA here is from genome assembly GCF_036320965.1 of Panulirus ornatus. NCBI lineage: Eukaryota > Metazoa > Arthropoda > Malacostraca > Decapoda > Palinuridae > Panulirus > Panulirus ornatus. The sequence goes on from NC_092281.1 coordinate 30,174,115, forward strand.
CTGTAACCCAGGATCATTAATAGTTATTGCTGCTTCAAAGTTGTTGTAATGAGATCATTTTTCCTGGCTCTAGTCCGGGATATATATATATATATATATATATATATATATATATATATATATATATATATATATATATATATATATATATATATATATATAATAAATATATATATATATATATATATATATATATATATATATATATATATATATATATATATATATATATATATATATATATATCATCCCTGGGGATAGGGGAGAAAGGATACTTCCCACGTATTCCCTGCGTGTCGTAGAGGGCGACTAAAAGAGAAGGGAGCGGGGGGGGGGGGCTGAAAATCCTCCCCTCTCGTTTTTTTTTTTCTTTTTTTTTTTAATTTTCCAAAAGAAGGAACAGAGAAAGGGGCAAGGAGAGGATATTCCCTTAACGCTACCTCGCTAACGCGGGAAATGGCGAATAGTATGAAATATATATATATATATATATATATATATATATATATATATATATATATATATATATATATATATATATACATGTGTATGTGTACGTGTAGGAAGAGAGGAAAGTGATTGGTTCTCAGTGAATGTAGGTTTGCGGCAGGGGTGTGTGATGTCTCCATGGTTGTTTAATTTGTTTATGGATGGGGTTGTTAGGGAGGTAAATGCAAGGGTTTTGGAAAGAGGGGCAAGTATGAAGTCTGTTGGGGATGAGAGAGCTTGGGAAGTGAGTCAGTTGTTGTTCGCTGATGATACAGCGCTGGTGGCTGATTCATGTGAGAAACTGCAGAAGCTGGTGACTGAGTTTGGAAAAGTGTGTGGAAGAAGAAAGTTAAGAGTAAATGTGAATAAGAGCAAGGTTATTAGGTACAGTAGGGTTGAGGGTCAAGTCAATTGGGAGGTGAGTTTGAATGGAGAAAAACTGGAGGAAGTGAAGTGTTTTAGATATCTGGGAGTGGATCTGGCAGCGGATGGAACCATGGAAGCGGAAGTGGATCATAGGGTGGGGGAGGGGGCGAAAATTCTGGGGGCCTTGAAGAATGTGTGAAAGTCGAGAACATTATCTCGGAAAGCAAAAATGGGTATGTTTGAAGGAATAGTGGTTCCAACAATGTTGTATGGTTGCGAGGCGTGGGCTATGGATAGAGTTGTGCGCAGGAGGATAGATGTGCTGGAAATGAGATGTTTGAGGACAATGTGTGGTGTGAGGTGGTTTGATCGAGTGAGTAACGTAAGGGTAAGAGAGATGTGTGGAAATAAAAAGAGCGTGGTTGAGAGAGCAGAAGAGGGTGTTTTGAAGTGGTTTGGGCACATGGAGAGGATGAGTGAGGAAAGATTGACCAAGAGGATATATGTGTCGGAGGTGAAGGGAACAAGGAGAAGAGGGAGACCAAATTGGAGGTGGAAAGATGGAGTGAAAAAGATTTTGTGTGATCGGGGCCTGAACATGCAGGAGGGTGAAAGGAGGGCAAGGAATAGAGTGAATTGGAGCGATGTGGTATACCGGGGTTGACGTGTTATCAGTGGATTGAATCAAGGCATGTGAAGCGTCTGGGGTAAACCATGGAAAGCTGTGTAGGTATGTATATTTGCGTGTGTGGACGTATGTATACACATGTGTATGGGGGGGGGGGGGTTGGGCCATTTCTTTCGTCTGTTTCCTTGCGCTACCTCGCAAACGCGGGAGACAGCGACAAAGTATAATAAAAAAAATATATAATATATATATATATATATATATATATATATATATATATATATATATATATATATATATATATATATATGTATATTAGCGGACTCCGCATGCTCGAAATGTTACACCTCAAGTGAAAAGTCACGTTTGGCGAGGCAGCATCAACTTCAGTTGACGAAACTGAGTACAGTTTCGTTATAGAACTTCCTGCTTCAAATGAGTCCATCCTTTCCCAGGTACTGAGTGTAGCGCAGTCTTGGAGCTGCAGGAACCCCTGGATAAGGTGTCGGGGGTGGTATGATGATATCACCATACCACTCCCAAACCTGATAATGATCAAGGTGGTGGTGATAATGATCAGGGTGGTGGTGATAATGATCAAGGTGGTGGTGATAATGATCAGGGTGGTGGTGATAATGATCAGGGTGGTGGTGATAATGATCAGGGTGGTGATGATAATGATCAGGGTGGTGGTGATAATGATCAGGGCGGTGGTGATAATGATCAGGGTGGTGATGTTAATGATCGGGGTGGTGGTGATGATGATCAGGGTGGTGGTGATAATGATCAGGGTGGTGGTGATAATGATCAGGGTGATGGTGATAATGATCAGGGTGGTGGTGATAATGCTCAGGGTGGTGGTGATAATGATCAGGGTGGTGGTGATAATGATCAGGGTGGTGGTGATAATGATCAGGGTGGTGGTGATAATGATCAGGGTGATGGTGATAATGATCAGGGTGGTGGTGATAATGATCAAGGTGGTGGTGATAATGATCAGGGTGGTGGTGATAATGATCAGGGTAGTGGTGATAATGATCAGGGTGGTGGTGATAATGATCAAGGTGGTGGTGATAATGATCAGGGTGGTGGTGATAATGATCAGGGTGGTAGTGATAATGATCAGGGTGGTGGAGATAATGATCAGGGTGGTGGTGATAATGATCAGGGTGATGGTGATAATGATCAGGGTGGTGGCGATAATGATCAGGGTGGTGGTGATAATGATCAGGGTGGTGGTGATAATGATCAGGGTGATGGTGATAATGATCAGGGTGGTAGTGATAATGATCGGGGTGATGGTGATAATGATCAGGGTGGTGGTGATAATGATCAGGGTGGTGATGATAATGATCAGGGTGGTGGTGATAATGATCGGGGTGGTGGTGATGATGATCAGGGTGGTGGTGATAATGATCAGGGTAGTGGTGATAATGATCAGGGTGGTGGCGATAATGATCAGGGTGATGGTGATAATGATCAGGGTGGTGGCGATAACGATCGGGGTGATGGTGATAATGATCGGGGTGGTGGTGATAATGATCGGGGTGGTGGTGATAATGATCAGGGTGGTGGTGATAATGATCGGGGTGATGGTGATAATGATCAGGGTGGTGGTGATAATGATCAGGGAGGTGATGATGATCAGGGTGGTGGTGATAATGATCGGGATGGTGATGATAATGATCAGGGTGGTGGTGATAATGATCAGGGTGATGGTGATAATGATCAGGGTGGTGATGATAATGATCAGGGTGGTGGTGATAATGATCAGGGTGGTGGTGATAATGATCAGGGTGGTGGTGATAATGACCAGGGTGGTGGTGATAATGATCGGGGTGGTGGTGATAATGATCAGGGTGGTGGTGATAATGATCAGGGTGGTGGTGATAATGATCAGGGTGGTGGTGATAATGATCAGGGTAGTGGTGATAATGATCAGGGTGGTGGTGATAATGATCAGGGTGGTGGTGATAATGATCAGGGTGGTGGTGATAATGATCATGGTGATGGTGATAATGATCAGGGTGGTGGTGATAATGATCAGGGTGGTGGTGATAATGACCAGGGTGGTGGTGATAATGATCAGGGTGGTGGTGATAATGACCAGGGTGGTGGTGATAATGATCAGGGTGATGGTGATAATGATCAGGGTGGTGGTGATAATGATCAGGGTGGTGGTGATAATGATCAGGGTGGTGGTGATAATGATCAGGGTGATGGTGATAATGATCAGGGTGGTGATGATAATGATCAGGGTGGTGGTGATAATGATCAGGGTGGTGGTAATAATGATCAGGGTGATGGTGATAATGATCAGGGTGGTGATGATAATGACCAGGGTGGTGGTGATAATGATCAGGGTGGTGGTGATAATGATCAAGGTAGTGGTGATAATGATCAGGGTGGTGGTGATAATGATCAGGGTGGTGGTGATAATGATCAGGGTGGTGGTGATAATGATCTGGGTAGTGGTGATAATGATCATGGTGGTGGTGATAATGATCAGGGTGATGGTGATAATGATCAGGGTGGTGGTGATAATGATCAGGGTGGTGGTGATAATGATCAGGGTGGTGGTGATAATGATCAGGGTGATGGTGATAATGATCAGGGCGGTGATGATAATGATCAGGGTGGTGGTGATAATGATCAGGGTGGTGGTGATAATGATCAGGGTGATGGTGATAATGATCAGGGTGGTGATGATAATGACCAGGGTGGTGGTGATAATGATCAGGGTGGTGGTGATAATGATCAAGGTAGTGGTGATAATGATCAGGGTGGTGGTGATAATGATCAGGGTGGTGGTGATAATGATCAGGGTGGTGGTGATAATGATCTGGGTAGTGGTGATAATGATCATGGTGGTGGTGATAATGATCAGGGTGGTGGTGATAATGATCAGTGTGTGAGGTAATCAGGATAATGATCAGATGAATGAAGGATGATATATTGGTATTAATGATGATGATGATCATGATTATGTTCATGATGCAAACGACTTCATCATAATATTAGTGATAATGATGATCTTGGTGGTCATGATAGCAGTGATGATAATGATAATGACGATGATGATAGTAATCATAAATATTATATTTCTAATAACTTTAGCAACGTTGACAGTAATGATAATGATGATAGTAATAATAGTAATAATAATAATAGTAATAATAATAATAATAATAATAATAATAATAATAATAATAATAATAATGAAAATGATAGTAATAATAATAATAATGATAATAATATCCCTGGGGATAGGGGAGAAAGAATACTTCCCACGTATTCCCTGCGTGTCGTAGAAGGCGACTAAAAGAGGAGGGAGCGGGTGGCTGGAAATCCTCCCCTTTCTTTTTTTTTTTTTTCTAATTTTCCAAAAGAAGGAACAGAGAAGGGGGTCAGGTGAGGATCTTCCCTCTAAGGCCCAGTTCTCTGTTCTTAACGCTACCTCGCTAACGCGGGAAATGGCAAATAGTATGAAAAAAAAAAAAAAGAAATAATAATAGTAGTGATAATAATAATAATGATGATAACAATGATGACAGTGATAATAGTACTATTGATAACAGATAATGATAGCAACAGTAATAATGGTAGTTATGATAATAATGATAATGATAGCAATGATAATAGTAGTACTACAACAGCTTTTGCTATTGATAACGAGAATAATAACAGCAGTAATGATGATAATGATGGTAATAATATCAATAATAATAATTAATGATAATGATAATGGTAATAATGATGATAATGATAATGATAATAATAGTATTAGTGGCAATAATGATAGTACTGCAACTACTGCTTCTATTGATAATTATGATAATAGCAACAGTGATGATAATAATGATAATAATGATAGTAATAATAATGATAATGATAATAATAATAGAAACAATAATGATAATGATAATAATAATGATAATGATAATAATGATAGTAATAATACTGATAATGATAATAATGATAAAAACAATTATGATAATAATGATAATATTAATGATAGTCGTAATGATAATTATAGTTACAGTAATAATAATAGCAGTAACAGTAGCAGAGATACAATAATGATATAAGTAAAGAAGGCTAGAGGGAAGATCCTGGTGGTATGCAGCCGCTGCGTGTCTGACATAATGACTTAACTGGCTCTCTCTCTCTCTCTCTCTCTCTCTCTCTCTCTCTCTCTCTCTCTCTCTCTCTCTCTCTCTCTCTCTCTCTTTCTCTCTCCTTGTCCTTTTCATAGTGAGTTACTCTCGGGGTGGGATCTCGTCACATCCAAATACTTGACATTTCAGGGGAATTAGATTGGCTCCCGGTGTCGCTTGGAGCAGGTTGTCGGGGACCAGGGTGGTTGGGAAGGCGGATCGGGAGTGCTTGCTCAAATCTCATCCGAGGACAGGTAAAGACGGTCGTTTTTGTACATGATATACATGGTTACATGCAAGCATGCAGGCGCCTAACTTGATCATGTTCGCATATTCAATGTGTATACAAGGTTGGTCCATTCATACACACACGCACGTATTCATGAACGCACAGATACGTAGATTAGCCTTCATAAGTATATGCATTTGTGTAGAAGATTGTTATCAATATATATACATACATATATATATATATATATATATATATATATATATATATATATATATATATATATATATATATATATTTATTTATTTATTATACTTTGTCGCTGTCTCCCGCGTTTGCGAGGTAGCGCAAGGAAACAGACGAAAGAAATGGCCCCACCCCCCCCCCCCCCCCCATACACATGTATATACATACGTCCACACACGCAAATATACATACCTACACAGCTTTCCATGGTTTACCCCAGACGCTTCACATGCCCTGCTTCAATCCACTGACAGCACGTCAACCCCGGTATACCACATCGCTCCAATTCACTCTATTCCTTGCCCTCCTTTCACCCTCCTGCATGTTCAGGCCCCGATCACACAAAATCTTTTCACTCCATCTTTCCACCTCCAATTTGGTCTCCCTCTTCTCCTTGTTCCCTCCACCTCCGACACATATATCCTCTTGGTCAATCTTTCCTCACTCATCCTCTCCATGTGCCCAAACCACTTCAAAACACCCTCTTCTGCTCTCTCAACCACGCTCTTTTTATTTCCACACATCTCTCTTACCCTTACGTTACTCACTCGATCAAACCACCTCACACCACACATTGTCCTCAAACATCTCATTTCCAGCACATCCATCCTCCTGCGCACAACTCTATCCATAGCCCACGCCTCGCAACCATACAACATTGTTGGAACCACTATTCCTTCAAACATACCCATTTTTGCTTTCCGAGATAATGTTCTCGACTTCCACACATTCTTCAAGGCCCCCAGGATTTTCGCCCCCTCCCCCACCCTATGATCCACTTCCGCTTCCATGGTTCCATCCGCTGCCAGATCCACTCCCAGATATCTAAAACACTTCACTTCCTCCAGTTTTTCTCCATTCAAACTTACCTCCCAATTGACTTGACCCTCAACCCTACTGTACCTAATAACCTTGCTCTTATTCACATTTACTCTTAACTTTCTTCTTCCACACACTTTACCAAACTCAGTCACCAGCTTCTGCAGTTTCTCACATGAATCAGCCACCAGCGCTGTATCATCAGCGAACAACAACTGACTCACTTCCCAAGCTCTCTCATCCCCAACAGACTTCATACTTGCCCCTCTTTCCAAAACTCTTGCATTTACCTCCCTAACAACCCCATCCATAAACAAATTAAACAACCATGGAGACATCACACACCCCTGCCGCAAACCTACATTCACTGAGAACCAATCACTTTCCTCTCTTCCTACACGTACACATGCCTTACATCCTCGATAAAAACTTTTCACTGCTTCTAACAACTTTCCTCCCACACCATATATTCTTAATACCTTCCACAGAGCATCTCTATCAACTCTATCATATGCCTTCTCCAGATCCATGAATGCTACATACAAATCCATTTGCTTTTCTAAGTATTTCTCACATACATTCTTCAAAGCAAACACCTGATCCACACATCCTCTACCACTTCTGAAACCACACTGCTCTTCCCCAGTCTGATGCTTTGTACATGCCTTCACCCTCTCAATCAATACCCTCCCATATAATTTACCAGGAATACTCAACAAACTTATACCTCTGTAATTTGAGCACTCACTCTTATCCCCTTTGCCTTTGTACAATGGCACTATGCACGCATTCCGCCAATCCTCAGGCACCTCACCATGAGTCATACATACATTAAATAACCTTACCAACCAGTCAACAATACAGTCACCCCCTTTTTTAATAAATTCCACTGCAATACCATCCAAACCCGCTGCCTTGCCGGCTTTCATCTTCCGCAAAGCTTTCACTACCTCTTCTCTGTTTACCAAATCATTTTCCCTAACCCTCTCACTTTGCACACCACCTCGACCAAAACACCCTATATCTGCCACTCTATCATCAAACACATTCAACAAACCTTCAAAATACTCACTCCATCTCCTTCTCACATCACCACTACTTGTTATCACCTCCCCACTTGCGCCCTTCACCGAAGTTCCCATTTGCTCCCTTGTCTTACGCACTTTATTTACCTCCTTCCAGAACATCTTTTTATTCTCCCTAAAATTTACTGATACTCTCTCACCCCAACTCTCATTTGCCCTTTTTTTCACCTCTTGCACCTTTCTCTTGACCTCCTGTCTCTTTCTTTTATACATCTCCCACTCAATTGCATTTTTTCCCTGCAAAAATCGTCCAAATGCCTCTCTCTTCTCTTTCACTAATACTCTTACTTCTTCATCCCACCACTCACTACCCTTTCTAATCAACCCACCTCCCACTCTTCTCATGCCACAAGCATCTTTTGCGCAATCCATCACTGATTCCCTAAATACATCCCATTCCTCCCCCACTCCCCTTACTTCCATTGTTCTCACCTTTTTCCATTCTGTACTCAGTCTCTCCTGGTACTTCCTCACACAGGTCTCCTTCTCAAGCTCACTTACTCTCACCACCCTCTTCACCCCAACATTCACTCTTCTTTTCTGAAAACCCATACAAATCTTCACCTTAGCCTCCACAAGATAATGATCAGACATCCCTCCAGTTGCACCTCTCAGCACATTAACATCCAAAAGTCTCTCTTTCGCACGCCTGTCAATTAACACGTAATCCAATATATATATATATATATATATATATATATATATATATATATATATATATATATATATATATATATATATATATATATTATTTATTCATTTTGCTTTGTCGCTGTCTCCCGCGTTAGCGAGGTAGCGCAAGTAAACAGACGAAAGAATGGTCCAACCCACCCACATACACATGTATATACATACACATCCACACACGCAAATATACATACCTATACATCTCAAGATATACATATATACACACACAGACATATACATATATACACATGTACATAATTCATAATGTCTGCCTTTATTCATTCCTATCGCCACCCCGCCACACATGAAATAACAACCCCCTTCCCCCCCTCATGTGCGCGAGGTAGGGCTTGGATAAGACAACAAAGGCCACATTCGTTCACACTCAGTCTCTAGCTGTCATGTAATAATGCACCGTAACCACAGCTCCCTTTCCACATCCAGGCCCCACAATACTTTCCATGGTTTACCCCAGACGCTTCACATGCTATGGTTCAATCCATTGACAGCACGTCGACCCCGGTATACCACATCGTTCCAATTCACTCTATTCCTTGCACGACTTTCACCCTCCTGCATGTTCAGGCCCCGATCACTCAAAATCTTTTTCACTCCATCTTTCCACCTCCAGTTTGGTCTCCCACTTCTCCTCGTTCCCTCCACCTCTGACACATATATCCTCTCGGTCAATCTTTCCTCACTCATTCTCTCCATGTGACCAAACCATCTCGAAACACCCTCTTCTGCTCTCTCAACAGCACTCTTTTTATTACCACACATCTCTCTTACCCTATTATTACTTACTCGGTCAAACCACCTCACACCACATATTGTCCTCAAACATCTCATTTCCAGCACATCCACCCTCCTCCGCACAGCTCTATCTACAGCTCACGCCTCGCAACCATATAACATTGTTGGAATCACTATTCCTTCAAACATACCCATTTTTGCTTTCCGAGATAATGTTCTCGACTTCCACACATTCTTCAACGCCCCCAGAACTTTCGCCCCCTCCCTCACCCTATGATTCACTTCCGCTTCCATGGTTCCATCCGCTGCAAAATCCACTCCCAGATATCTAAAACACTTCACTTCCTCCAGTTTTTCTCCATTCAAACTTACCTCCCAATTGACTAGTCCCTCAACCCAACTGTACGTAATAACCTTGCTCTTATTCACATTTACTCTCAGCTTTCTTCTTTCACACACTACCAAACTCAGTCACCAGCTTCTGCAGCTTCTTACACGAATCAGCCGCCAGCGCTGTATCATCAGCGAACAACAACTGACTCACTTCCCAAATTCCCTTATCCACAACACACTGCATACTTGCCCCTCTTTCCAAAACTCTTGCATTCACCTCCCTAACAACCTCATCCATAAACAAATTAAACAACCATGGAGACATCACACACCCCTGCCGCAAACCTACATTCACTGAGAACCAATCACTCCTCTTTCACTACACGTACACATGCCTTACATCTTCGATAAAAACTTTTCACTGCTTCTAACAACTTGCCTCCCACACCATATATTCTTAATATCTTCCAAAGAGCATCTCTATCAACTCTGTCTACGCCCTCTCCAGATCCATAAATGCTACATACAAATCCATTTACTTTTCTAAGTATTTCTCACATACATTTTTGAAAGCAAACACCTGATCCACACATCCTCTACCACTTCTGAAACCACACTGCTCTTCCCCACTCTGATGCTCTGTGCATGCCCTCACCCTCTCAATCATTACCAAACTTACCTCTGTAATTTGGACACTCACTCTTATCCCCTTTGCCTTTGTACAATGGCACTATGCAAGCATTCCGCCAATCCTCAGGCACCTCACCATGAGTCATACATACATTGAATAACCTTACCAACCCATCAACAATACACTCACCTCCTTTTTTGATATATTCCACTGCAATACCATCCAACCCCGCTGTTGCCGGCTTTCATCTTCTGCAAAGCTTTTACTACCTCTTCTCTGTTTACCAAATCATTCTCCCTAACCCTCTCTCACTTTTCATACCACCTCGACCAAAACACCCTATATCTGCCACTCTATCATCAAACACATTCAACAAACCTTCAAAATACTCACTCCATCTCCTTCTCACATCACCACTACTTGTTATCACCTCCCCACTAGCTCACTTCACTGAAGTTCCCATTTGTTCCCTTGTCTTACGCACTTTATTTACCTCCTTCCAAAACATCTTTTTATTCTCCCTAAAATTTAATGATACTTTCTCACCCCAACTCTCACTTGCCCTCTCTTTCACCTCTTGCACCTTTCTCTTGACCTCCTGCCTTTTGCTTTTATACATCTCCCAGTCATTTGCATTATTTCCCTGCAAAAATCGTCCAAATGCCTCTCTCTTCTCTTTCACTAATAATCTTACCTCTTCATATATATATATATATATATATATATATATATATATATATATATATATATATATATATATATAGGGGATTAAGAATACTTCCCACGTATTCCCTGCGTGTCGTAGAAGGCGACTAAAAGGGGAGGGAGCGGGGGGCTGGAAATCCTCCCCTCTCGTTTTTTTTTTTTTTTTTTTTTCCAAAAGAAGGAACAGAGGGGGCCAGGTGAGGATATTCCAAAAAAGGCCCAGTCCTCTGTTCTTAACGCTACCTCGCCAACGCGGGAAATGGCAAATAGTTTAAAAGAAAAAAAAAAGATATATATATATATATATATATATATATATATATATATATATATATATATATATATATATATATATATACACATACATATATACAACTTCCTGTGTATTTGTGTGTGTGTGGTTGCATTTTGAAATGTCATATACATGACTCTGTTCTTCACATTAAATTCCAAATCAGTTTCGATGCTCCGAGATTCCCTTCCGATGTATTCATACCAAGAACAGAGTCTTGGTGCGGGGAGGAGTGGGTGAATGAGGATGGTGAGGGAGAGAAGAAGTGAGGAGAAAGAACAAAGAAAAGCGAAAACAAGAGAGAGAGAGAGAGAGGGAGAGAGAGAGAGAGATAGAGGTAGAGAGAGAGAGAGAGAGAGAGAGAGAGAGAGAGAGAGAGAGAGAGAGAGAGAGAGAGGAGGGAGAGAATAGATGATAGGACAAAGGAGAGTGAAACTGGAGGAAGATGTATTGCGAAACCTATCCAGAGCGGCATAATATTTCCAGACTTCACCTCCATTATTAGGTTGAATGTCATGCATTACCTTAATGAGGCTGACCCGCCAGAGCGTCGCCCAGAGCACAGGTGACGCACAGACTCGCCTGTGGTTCACACACCTTGAGCAAGAGGTCACGACCCTTCACCGCGGTAGTACTACCCTAGAGCACGATGCTCTGGCCTTTGAGCCTGACCCTTAAGGGGTACGTCAAAGGCCAAGCCATCACATCAAGTCTCGTACCATCTCGCTCAAGGCTCGTGGCGTTGTCTATCAAGGGTAAAGGAGCTAAACAGCTTTCCCTTATTCTATGGTAATCTGACCGTAACTATAATTCAATACAAAGTCTTTTGAAAAAGAACCTTGGCCGATAGAAAATGGCATGAGGGGCCATCCCAACTACTTAATAGAGAAAACTTTTCCCATTAATTTTACCTTCGCATCAAAGAAGCGACACTGGGGATAGGATGCTATTACCAGAGTACCTCGGCTGAGCTTGCATGTAAGATTAGATTCCACGTTGTCTTCCGCAAAAAAAAACCTTAATACTTTTCACTATAGCAGGGAAAAAATTATCTTTAGATGCCAATAAATATCTAACCATTTTTGCTACATCAGCAAAGGATTTCAATATTCACTAAAGCAGCAAGAAACTTCCAATCATTTTCATGACAGCAACAACAAGAACAGAAATCAATGATTTTCACTGTAGCAGCGAGGGTGGGCAGCAGCTGCAGATGGTCCTCAACATAGCCCAAAGATCAAGATGAAAGTGGCCACCAGTAATGATGAAGTTATCCTCAGGTGATTCGTCTGACGCTCCTCTATGCACTTGAACATTGTCCTCGTTGCTGACGTGAGCCAGGCATGTGGAATCATAGAATTAGGAACTGTGTATCGTTATTAGTGATGAGATCAGCTAAGGCTTGGCTGTGGACTACCTATTTCTCCCACATCTGCAGCTAAAGCTCGGCCGTGTCAGCTGTATACTCAAAGCTCACTATGCTAACATTAGTTGACGTGTCCCACACCTGCCAGTAGACATCTCGGGATCCATAAGTTGATTTTCAACAGTTCACAGAATATCAGGAATGGATTCTTTATCTCTTGGGGCAATAAAGCCCGATATATACGAGGCGTGTGGAACTGTCACATTCAGATGAGGAAACTAATTTCGTGTGACAACCTCATCATGAATACAGTTGTATCCGTTGGATCTTCTATTATTGATATGGTCTTGAGCCTTTTCTACATCAGCATTTATGACGAGAATTTATGTTGTCCTTCAGTGTTTTCACCAAAAATATAACATAACAATGTTCTCTGTACTTTATCTAGAGGCTGATACATTTATCTAGTGGCTGATACACTCCCTGGGTCGTTGTTAGAATCAGCCACCCAACAGCGGCCTTCATTACGGTAAATCCTGTCGTCTAAATCTTCCCAGAGTTGTTCTCAGGCTGCACACCCGAGCTACAGCCAGTGAAAGCCTAGGCTCTCACACTGACCTTGTTGGTAGAAACAGCTTCCCAGTAACAATCTGAGGGTGTCCCTGACAACCCTACCTGGCTTTTGCTTCCTCTGTCAACACATACACATGACTTTTCAATCTTTCTCCTTTTTCAAATATCTCGGGGATCTTTAGCAAGGAAATTAAGCTTATTAGTCGAAGGGTCTTCACTCAGGGTTGTAGAGGAACAGGGGGTTGCCCCTACTGCCGACGTCAGTAGGAGGAGGCAGGAGGTACAACAGAATAAGTAGAAGAGGAAGAAAACCGACACCCACAAGACGTAGTCCCATCCCTCCTTGACCAACAGTCTACCCTCTGCGGGGGAGGACCAGAGGCGATAGACTCCAGGGATGAGATCAAACGTGGGAAGGGTATTCAGGCAGTTCGCATGGTGGCGAGGGGCCTAGTAGCACCTGTGGCACATAGAACAAGGGAAGAACTTCTGTTGGCACTGGGTCTCCTCACAGCCATAGCCTGCCCACTGTCAGTCCCAGACACATTGTGCTCTCACAGAAGTCTGGAACTCGTCTGTGGCGGTAGGGGGACACCAGAGCACCCTCTTGCCCGCGCTTATCATGTCTCTTGAAAGAGATCTTGGCAAGGTTATCAGTCATGGATATAATATATATATATATATATATATATATATATATATATATATATATATATATATATATACGTCCTCATGAATTTGGGATTTTCCTTTGTACTGGTCAACAATTCTGATTCTTCTTTTGTTGTTCACAGCTTTCCAAAGCAGCAAGATGAGAAGGGAAATGGGAGAAAGGAGTGGCTAGGAGAGTAGATGAAAGAGCAGTGAGAAGAACAGAAGAGAGTTAAAGTACGAAAAGAGGAGATAGGTTGGTAGAGAGAGAGAGAGAGAGAGAGAGAGAGAGAGAGAACTACAAGAGGACAAAGAGGAGTAGAGAGAAGAGGGGAAAAACGAGTAGCGAGAGGAAAAGGTTAAGTAAAAAGAAATGAAGAAATGAGGAAGGAAGGTGCAGGAGCGGTAGCTTGTGGAGAGAGAGAGAGAGAGAGAGAGAGAGAGAGAGAGAGAGAGAGAGAGAGAGAGAGAGAGAGAGAGAGAGATTGTATTGCGGTCATTCAATCAGCGTTTTCTTACCTGTGGCGATAAAGCTCCTGTTTCAATCATGCCTTGCTACAGACCTGAGAGTCCAGTTAGAGACTGAAAAATGATAGGAAGAGGAGAAAGAAGGAGAGTGAAAGAGAAAGGGAGAGATGGAGAGTAAGGAAGGAAGGATCTTGAAGATGGGGGAAGAGAGGTAAGGGAGCGTACGAGGAAGGGAAAGTGGGAAGGGAGAGAAATGAAGGGAAGGTTAGTTGGGTGAAATACGAGAATCAGGTGAAAGGTAAGCGATGGATGCCTCCCTCTTGGTAGACGAAAGGGAAGGAGGGAGGTAACTCACTTCCTGGAACGAGGTTAACGGAGGCAAAGAGGGAGAGTTGGGTTGGAATGTGAAGAGGCTGCGCGAGGTCAAGGGAAATATAACTGTAATGAAAATTAGAGAGGAAAGTGACACAGAGACAGAGGGATGGACTGAGAGATGTATTTGCAAACACTCATTTCAAGAGACTGCAAGACAGAGAGACATGTCGTAAAAGACGCAGTGTGAGAGACTATAGTGATGGTGTCGAGCAACAGCCTCGACCGACCTTACGTCGGTCGAAGGTCAAATTTACTCGCCTCTCGATATGGCCATCGTGGGCTTGGGATGGCCAGCGCCGTTGGTCCTCGAAGGGCTGGAATGGCCAACATGGAGTCGGAGTATCCTCGGTGGAGGTACGCTGGCCTTCGTGGCCATGAGCTGGTTATCGTGGGTCCGGAGGTGAGACACCTCTGACTAGCAAGTTGTGTGTGTGCCAGTCAGGGATCACCAGTCACCACCCATCATCTGTCATTGACCAGTCAGCATTCAAATTGCACAAATCTCTAGCAGTATTAATGACCACTGGGCAGTAACAGTGATAATTACCAGTTACCCTTTACCATTTCTTGATCACCGGTCATTTATCGCCAATCACTTACCATTGGTCACAGTGCACCAACCACTGTTTACCAGTCATTACCCAAAGTCAGTGCCCAATCACCAACGCCGGAGTCGTCGATGCCTTTGAACCACTTGATGGCATCACCAGTGGTAACCACCAGGTGCTCGGGAAGGCTCACCATTCCCCGACGGAACCACCTGCGTGATCACCATTCCATGACCGTAGTAAATCCTGGTGATGCAGTTAAAGTGAGACAGACGTTTAAAGAATCGTAAAACTTACCGACAGTTGCCATTCTCGCCTCGTTACACTAAATTGAAACGGATATAACAGACTCTCTCTCTCTCTCTCTCTCTCTCTCTCTCTCTCTCTCTCTCTCTCTCTCTCTCTCTCTCTCTCTCTCTCTCTCTCTCTCTCTCTCTCTCTCTCTCTCTCTCTTTCCCTCCCCCCGAAAAATGATATTGACCTGTGACCCATTTTGCAGATGAAGAATATATTGATTTGATCTTTTGTGCATGTGTGCGTGTTTGTCGGTGTCTGTGTGTGTCTGTGTGTGTTTGTGCTTGTGTGTGTGTGTGTGTGTGTGTGTGTGTGTGTGTGTGTGTGTGAGTGTGTGTGTGTGTGTGTACGTGACATTATTTGTGTGTTAAGAGGAGAGAGTTTTACACTTATGTTGCCTCGTCTCTTAACTTTGTACACATACATGTATCATATCTTTACTCCTACGGATATATGTATTCAAGGACACACGCCGCAGCCTTAGCCAGGTACTTATCTATCGACTATCCCCGAAGGGAGGATGAACACCTGGGTTGGGTGCAGGTCGAATGTCACGTCCAAGATTTGATCTCATGCGGGCCCGACCCTGAGCTGGCCTGTGCTGACTCGTGTGTGTGTGTGTGTGTGTGTGTGTGTGTGTGTGTGTTTGTGTGTGTGTGTGTATGTATGTAATTACCTATCTATACTGTACAAGGAGGGAGTTTTACACTCTTCAGGCTCCATCCCTTGAACTCTGCTTCCCCCCCCCCCCCCCCCCCCAACACACACACACACACACACACACACACACACACACACACACACACACACACATGCGCGCGCGCTCACACAGAGCCATTGTAGCACCAAGGAAGCACTTAGCCGAAGGCTGTCTTGAGTGTTAATATCTAATTAACATATTCTCAGAGGGGCTCTGGCGAGTGCATAAAGCACAGTTGTGATGCAGAAGGAATTGCAGACGAGATCCCGTGTCAAAGGTGGCGTCTAGGAGCAGGAGGAGGAGGAGGTCTGTCGCTAGTTGATGATATCCAGGAGGAAGGGAATCTTGGATGAAGGAAATGTGCAGGAGAGGTCTTGGAGTGAAGAGACAGAGGGAGGGTTGCAAAGGGCAAGGAAGAATCTACGTGGGGGTAAGGGAGAGAGAGGAATGGTTGGGTATGAGGAAAGAAGAAGGTCCGGGAAGAGGGTAGGGGTACGTGAGTGGTAAGAGAGTGAAGCGAGGGGCCAAACCGTGAAAGGCAAGAGCAAATGAGATATGGAGATTAAAGTGTGGAGATTGAGGGAGAAAACGGCAGCAATGGTGGCACGAGAACCATTAATACAGAACATGGAAGAGGGGGATAGGCGAGAGAGACAAAGAGAAAATGGTATACATGAACAAACCCTCGTTGTATATCAGTTTGTAACTTGATGGAAATTACAGATATGTGCGTATGGACGAATTTCCATTAATTGAAATAGTTGTATAATCATTTAATGTGCCTGGTCCTTTGGGGCAGCAAGCAAAGGCCATCTGCCTTGAGTATTGCCTTATCGTGAAGCTACGCCCTGTCTTCACCAAGACCCGTGATGCATCGAAGAGTAAGTCGGTGATTCCTGTCTCTTGTGGGTGACGTGGCACCCTTAGCTACCAGTAAGCTAATTAATTATACATGGTAGTGGATGCAGCCGTTGCCAGGGAGTCCCGTTAGGCGTTAGCCTCGAGTCTGTGTTGGAGGGTGGGGACTGTACTGGCCGCTCGACCACCAAGCCAGTTAGCAAAACACCTCTGGTTTGTCAGTACGAGAGTGAGTGGTATTGAAATGAAGTTGACAGACTGGCTGTATGTTGCTGATTATATATATATGTGTGTGTGTGTGTGTGTGTGTGTGTGTTTAGATTTATAAAACAAGACATATTTGGGTATAGATATACTGCACGGGAATGCGTAGTGATGGGGGCTTTTACAGAGGGCCGGTCTGAACCACTCAGAACCAGCCGGAAATGGATTGAAGCTATCATTTACAACCAACCCAGAACTGCGGGACGGAGGCAGCGAAAGTGTGAATCGTAAGGAACGGATGGAAGTGATCGAGGGAATGGGAGTGAGTAAATGAGGTAGGAGGTCAGACGGAGAGTGAGGTATGGAGAGACCATGGGAACGGGGCAGACTTGAGTTACGGATGGACGATAGAGGGATGCACAAGAATGATTAGTATAATGTGTTGTCATTGTTTCATAAGATAGATAGATAGATAGATAGATAAAGATAGATAGATAGATAGATAGATAGAGAGAGAGAGAGAGAGAGAGAGAGAGAGAGAGAGAGAGAGAGAGAGAGAGAGAGAGAGAGAGTACCAACTTACCTACGGGTACGTACAATTTAGCCACAATAGCTGGGTTAACGCTCCCCTCATGTCTTGCTTGATGTATAGCTGCCACCTGCATTACATAACTGTCGATCCTTGGTTCATCTGGGACTGATTGTGAACATACGTCAGGGTTTCTTTTACATGTTTCTGTTATCGAGAGAGAGAGAGAGAGAGAGAGAGAGAGAGAGAGAGAGAGAGAGAGAGAGAGAGAGAGAGAGAGAGAGAATGAATGGAGGTGATGAGACTGAAACATTAAATGATAAACAATATTACCAACCGATGGATGGGTCTCATTTGATTCATATTCTGATGCTGCTTTTCAAACCATAGATCGTCTCCACAGAGTCTGTTCATTTCCTGTACGCACTTGCCTCTGATTTATATAAACAAAATGTCTTCCTCATTTACACTTTCGTCCAAACACTTAGATCTGCGTCTCTTTAAACATAGTTGAGAAGCTCGCGCGCGTACTCACACACACACACACACACACACACACACACACACACACACACACGAATACCAGTGAGATGGGATAGGCTGGATGATTAGAAAATCACTTTAGAAGCTGGAAAAAACATACGTAGGCTATCCAAATGCGCGGTTTTTGCTTTTTTGTTATGAAGTCAATATGTGCTCAACGAGTGTGCAGAAACACTTCACAGGCCAGTTGAGGCGTTCACTGGATCCTGGCAGAGGGTTCAATGTTAAATGAGTGAAAAAGAGATGTCGTGCCTATCGTTTAAGGAAGGATATCGAGAAATTGTGCTAAGATATAAACCAGTAACCTCTGACGAGTGAGAGAGGTTTGTAAAACGCTTAATATGATACTCAGAAGGATGAACTATCTTACTAAGAAGGTGCGTAGCAAGTATTGTAGACTGCTGGAAGAGAGAGCTCTGGTTTTTTACGTCGGAGAGAAACGTTGATAGATAGTGTTGTTCTTTAACTGCCAGGAGGCATCTGGCACTGTCCCAAACAGGAGGTTGGTACAGAAGCTGGTGTATCAGGCAGACTGAAGAGGGAGACTCCGTCGGTGGCTTCAAGGTTCCCCGTGTGGAGGGGAGCAGAGGTGCGCATGTCAGTGGAGGCTTGTGTAAGTCGTGTGTGTTACTTGTATCGTGCGGCGAGGCACGGTCTGAGGACCGCTGCTGTTTTTTCTATCTGTGTGGATGACGACTGGCCAGACGAATGCAAAATTAGACTGGGTTACAGTGAGAGATGTCCACGATGTTATCATAATTGAACAAGTAACAAGGTACTTAAACCATTGCGGGAAAGACGCTCGGGGTTCGACGATGTACCCAAAATATCGCCAAAACAACTTGATAAAGGAATCGTTCAGACAAGCCCAATGTTTGATAATATCTTGATTGCACTTAATTACATGGGGCTGTTCAGTAAGCTATATGCAACGTACGTTAGACCTAGATTAGAAAACGCATCTCAGGTTCGGTTGCCTCAGTTAAAGAAACATAAAGAACTAATAGAGAAGGTTCAGAAGGGGGAAATAGAGGTTGTTTTTGAAGTAGAAAAGGCGAGGGACTGTAGAGTTACTCATCATGGAAAAGTGAACGGAATAAGGATAATAAATATAATCTATAAGTTTGTAAAACAGTTTGACAATATGGACTGTGAGCATTTTCATGAAAGATGAGGAGACAGAGAACCACAGGTCATGACAATGGAGTTAACCAGAAACTCGTATGAAAGAAGGTGTAAACAAGTGTGATGATGTGAATGTGTTGATGATTGGAGTGATGCCACTGTTAGTCTAGACACCACACACAATTTTGAAAAGCTGTACGAAAGACGGGGTCCCACAAGTGTGGAATTCCTTTCTTATATTGTGTGTGTGTGTGTGTGTGTGTGTGTATGTGTGTGTGTTATTGCTTTGACATCATCTTTCTCCGTGTCTTCCTCCTCTCTGGTTTCCTGTATTTCATATTCATATTTCGTTGTGCTCTCTCTCTCTCTCTCTCTCTCTCTCTCTCTCTCTCTCTCTCTCTCTCTCTCTCTCTCTCTCTCTCTCTCTCTCTCATTTTCTTATCCTGACTTTTCCGACGTACTCTATTTTCTCACTTCCTCTGTTCGTGTCCTTTCCCTCGTTTTCATACTGTTCTCTGTTCTTCTTCCTTTCACCTCCCCTTCCTTTCGATTTAATACCTTACTGTATCTCTTGTCTTCATTCGTCTTTGTTCCTTATCTTCATCTTGCCCATTTTTCCTTAGGGGTTGATGGGTGGGGTAAGGGGTAGGGAGTGGACTGTCTGAACTGAAAATTACCAGAGAGGTAATCCGCCATATATATATATATATATATATATATATATATATATATATATATATATATATATATATGTATGTATATATTATCCCTGGGGATAGGGGAGAAATAATACTTCCACGTATTCCCTGCATGCCATAGAAGGCGACTAAAAGGGGAGGGAGCGGGGGGCTGGAAATCCTTCCATCTCGTTTATAATTTTCGAAAAGAAGGAACAGAGAAGGGGGCCAAGTGAGAATATTCTCTCAAAGGTTCAGTCCTGTGTTCTTACCGCCACTTCGCTAACGCGGGAAATGGCGAATAATGGAAACTGTATATATATATATATATATATATATATATATATATATATATATATATATATATATATATATATATTTTTTTTTTTTTTTTTTTTTTTTTGCTTTGTCGCTGTCTCCCGCGGTTTGCGAGGTAGCGCAAGGAAACAGACGATAGAAATGGCCCAACCCACCCCCATACACATGTATATACATACGTCCACACACGCAAATATACATACCTACACAGCTTTCCATGGTTTACCCCAGACGCTTCACATGCCTTGATTCAATCCACTGACAGCACGTCAACCCCGGTATACCACATCGCTCCAATTCACTCTATTCCTTGCCCTCCTTTCACCCTCCTGCATGTTCAGGCCCCGATCACACAAAATCTTTTTCACTCCATCTTTCCACCTCCAATTTGGTCTCCCTCTTCTCCTCGTTCCCTCCACCTCCGACACATATATCTCTTGGTCAATCTTTCCTCACTCATTCTCTCCATGTGCCCAAACCATTTCAAAACACCCTCTTCTGCTCTCTCAACCACGCTCTTTTTATTTCCACACATCTCTCTTACCCTTACGTTACTTACTCGATCAAACCACCTCACACCACACATTGTCCTCAAACATCTCATTTCCAGCACATCCATCCTCCTGCGCACAACTCTATCCATAGCCCACGCCTCGCAACCATACAACATTGTTGGAACCACTATTCCTTCAAACATACCCATTTTTGCTTTCCGAGATAATGTTCTCGACTTCCACACATTCATCAAGGCTCCCAGAATTTTCGCCCCCTCCCCCACCCTATGATCCACTTCCGCTTCCATGGTTCCATCCACTGCCAGATCCACTCCCAGATATCTAAAACACTTCACTTCCTCCAGTTTTTCTCCATTCAAACTCACCTCCCAATTGACTTGACCCTCAACCCTACTGTACCTAATAACCTTGCTCTTATTCACATTTACTCTTAACTTTCTTCTTTCACACACTTTACCAAACTCAGTCACCAGCTTCTGCAGTTTCTCACATGAATCAGCCACCAGCGCTGTATCATCAGCGAACAACAACTGACTCACTTCCCAAGCTTTCTCATCCCCAACAGACTTCATACTTGCCCCTCTTTCCAAAACTCTTGCATTCACCTCCCAAACAACCCCATCCATAAACAAATTAAACAACCATGGAGACATCACACACCCCTGCCGCAAACCTACATTCACTGAGAACCAATCACTTTCCTCTCTTCCTACACGTACACATGCCTTACACCCTCGATAAAAACTTTTCACTGCTTCTAACAACTTGCCTCCCACACCATATATTCTTAATACCTTCCACAGAGCATCTCTATCAACTCTATCACATGCCTTCTCCAGATCCATAAATGCTACATACAAATCCATTTGCTTTTCTAAGTATTTCTCACATACATTCTTCAAAGCAAACACCTGATCCACACATCCTCTACCACTTCTGAAACCACACTGCTCTTCCCCAATCTGATGCTCTGTACATGCCTTCACCCTCTCAATCAGTACCCTCCCATATAATTTACCAGGAATACTCAACAAACTTTTACCTCTGTAATTTGAGCACTCACTCTTATCCCCTTTGCCTTTGTACAATGGCACTATGCACGCATTCCGCCAATCCTCAGGCACCTCACCATGAGTCATACATACATTAAATAACCTTACCAACCAGTCAACAATACAGTCACCCCCTTTTTTAATAAATTCCACTGCAATACCATCCAAACCTGCTGCCTTGCCGGCTTTCATCTTCCGCAAAGCTTTTACTACCTCTTCTCTGTTTACCAAATCATTTTCCCTAACCCTCTCACTTTGCACACCACCTCGACCAAAACACCCTATATCTGCTACTCTATCATCAGACACATTCAACAAACCTTCAAAATACTCACTCCATCTCCTTCTCACATCACCACTACTTGTTATCACCTCCCCATTTGCGCCCTTCACTGAAGTTCCCATTTGCTCCCTTGTCTTACGCACTTTATTTACCTCCTTCCAGAACATCTTTTTATTCTCCCTAAAATTTACTGATACTCTCTCACCCCAACTCTCATTTGCCCTTTTTTTCACCTCTTGCACCTTTCTCTTGACCTCCTGTCTCTTTCTTTTATACGTCTCCCACTCAATTGCATTTTTTCCCTGCAAAAATCGTCCAAATGCCTCTCTCTTCTCTTTCACTAATACTCTTACTTCTTCATCCCACCACTCACTACCCTTTCTAATCAACCCACCTCCCACTCTTCTCATGCCACAAGCATCTTGTGCGCAATCCATCACTGATTCCCTAAATACATCCCATTCCTCCCCCACTCCCCTTACTTCCATTGTTCTCACCTTTTTCCATTCTGTACTCAGTCTCTCCTGGTACTTCCTCACACAAGTCTCCTTCCCAAGCTCACTTACTCTCACCACCCTCTTCACCCCAACATTCACTCTTCTTTTCTGAAAACCCATACAAATTTTCACCTTAGCCTCCACAAGATAATGATCAGACATCCCTCCAGTTGCACCTCTCAGCACATTAACATCCAAAAGTCTCTCTTTCGCGCGCCTGTCAATTAACACGTAATCCAATAACGCTCTCTGGCCATTTCTCCTACAACAGGAGTTGTGGGAGTATGTGATAGAATGTAAGAAAGTAAATTCTCGATTAATATGGGTAAAACTGAAAGTTGATGGAGAGAGATGGGTGATTATTGATGCATATGCACTTGGGCATGAGAAGAAATATCATGAGAGGCAAGTGTTTTGGGAGCAGCTGAATGAGTGTGTTAGTGGTTTTGATGCACGAGACCGGGTTATAGTGATGGGTGATTTGAATGCAAAGGTGAGTAATGTGGCAGTTGAGGGAATAATTGGTATACATGGGGTGTTCAGTGTTGTAAATGGAAATGGTGAAGAGCTTGTAGATTTATGTGCTGAAAAAGGACTGATGATTGGGAATACCTGGTTTAAAAAGCGAGATATATATATATATATATATATATATATATATATATATATATATATATATATATATATATATATATATATATATATATACATGGGGATAGGGGAGAAAGAATACATCCCACGTATTCCCTGCGTGTCGTAGAAGGCGACTAAAAGGGGAGGGAGCGGGTGGCTGGAAATTCTCCCCTCTCGTTTCTTTTTTTTAATTTTCCAAAAGGAGGAGTAGAGAAGGGGGCCAGGTGAAGATATTCCCTGAAAGGCCCAGTCCTCTGTTCTTAACGCTACCTCGGTAACGCGGGAAATGGCGAATAGTATGAAAGAAAATGAAATATGTGTGTGTGTGTGTGTGTGTGTGTGTGTGTATGTTAATATGTGCGTGTGTGTTTAATCAAGTACTAAACATCTGAATTGCTGGATAGATCAAATGTTTTTATCTCCCATGCCATTACCAAGATTAGGTAATTAACAGTGGTGCATTTTTCCTCTCGGTTACATTATGAAGCCAATTACCGTTTTGGCTTTAATTGTCATTAAGTTTCCATCGAGAGCGGACCTGATTAGCCCCCAAAATTTTATGGCTGATGCTGTCCAATAGGATATGAAAATCTTGCAGCTATTTGGTACGTCCGCTTGTATTGTTCAGTTTTGTAATCCCTTCTCAGTAATTATGCTTCTTTTGTGTAGCATTGCATTATATGTTTTCGTTCAGCATTTCTTCTTATTACTCAGACATTTCAATCTGCTAATGTTAATCTGTCTTTTTTTGTATGTTTTCTGAATCACGTTAAATCGATGGTGACATACCATTGGTCGTGCCATGTCCTGTAGCGAACGTAGATTTTTTCTCTATATATTTTTTTGCAACTCTTCCACTCCAGTGCAGAAACTCATCACAACTTCAAATTGGAGTTTCCTCAACAACAAATATATATATATATATATATATATATATATATATATATATATATATATATATATATATATATATATATATATATATATATGACGAGCATTTCAGAGCAGTGACAATAGTTGAACTTGCTTTCATGGCCAAGAGCTACAGGTCTGGTTGTGGACCATCATTTAATACACAATAGTCTAGATTCTCGAGCGTGAACCGAACGTATGGAAGGGTCAGTCCTCTGAACACGACGGTACAGGCCTTGACCGTAACTGTATGACCTTTGAACACGATGGTATACATACGACTCTTGAGTTCATGATTCATGAGCATGACCGTATGAGTCTTAAACACGACGGCCTGCGTCTTTCAACACGACGGTACGACCCTTGAAATGAATGGTATAACCCTTGAATACATCGGTACGACTCGACACCACGACGCAACGAGTGTGGGACACGACATTACCGACCCTCGGCTATGATGGCGTCACCCGTGACCCTTTCGTTAACGGGTCAGGTCAGAAGGTCGCGCCATCGCCATCAAAAGGATCGTATCGTCGTGCACAAGTGATTAAGGAAGGAGCTCTCAATCATCGCTGGTCCTGGACGTCCTCAACCACGTCTGCGTTCAAAAAAAAAAAAAAATTCGCAAAGCTAAAAGTTTTACATCATCGCTGTCGTCAAGATAAACCTTAGCTCACGGTGTACACACAGCGGCATCATAGTTGTATAGGAGACTGGCTTGTATAAGGTCCTGCCACACAGACACACGAAATGTTAAGGTTCAGGTATCAGGGAATGATGCTTCTACTGAGACTTGTCTCCACTTAATTCAAAGAGAATGTTACTCATTTTTTGATAAAGGTGAGAATATTCTGCGTTTAGATGGTTTGGAAGTTCCCGAGCTGGTGAGGGTGTTCTGCACAACCACGTGTCTCTTAGTGATTCAGTGAACGAAAAAAATATTCTAAAAGTATCGGTGAAATTAGTGTATATTTCGTATTAGTAAATGATATGCAACTAGATCATACAAACTCATTATATATATATGTATATATATATATATATATATATATATATATATATATATATATATATATATATATATATATATATATCCGAATATAGTGCATGTGAA
This sequence comes from Panulirus ornatus, assembly GCF_036320965.1. NCBI lineage: Eukaryota > Metazoa > Arthropoda > Malacostraca > Decapoda > Palinuridae > Panulirus > Panulirus ornatus. The sequence continues at coordinate 30,199,770 of NC_092281.1, forward strand.
CGCGCACTTCCATATAGAATACAAACCTCCAACAGTCCTGCTACGCATGGTTCCTAGGTTCGATCCTGGCTGTTGGAGGTTTGTATGATATATATATAATATATATATATATATATTTTTTTTTTTTTTTTTATACTTTGTCGCTGTCTCCCGCGTTTGCGAGGTAGCGCAAGGAAACAGACGAAAGAAATGGCCCAACCCCCCCCCCCCCCCCATACACATGTACATACATACGTCCACACACGCAAATATACATACCTACACAGCTTTCCATGGTTTACCCCAGACGCTTCACATGCCTTGATTCAATCCACTGACAGCACGTCAACCCCTGTATACCACATGGCTCCAATTCACTCTATTCCTTGCCCTCCTTTCACCCTCCTGCATGTTCAGGCCCCGATCACACAAAATCTTTTTCACTCCATCTTTCCACCTCCAATTTGGTCTCCCTCTTCTCCTCGTTCCCTCCACCTCCGACACATATATCCTCTTGGTCAATCTTTCCTCACTCATTCTCTCCATGTGCCCAAACCATTTCAAAACACCCTCTTCTGCTCTCTCAACCACGCTCTTTTTATTTCCACACATCTCTCTTACCCTTACGTTACTTACTCGATCAAACCACCTCACACCACACATTGTCCTCAAACATCTCATTTCCAGCACATCCATCCTCCTGCGCACATCTCTATCCATAGCCCACGCCTCGCAACCATACAACATTGTTGGAACCACTATTCCTTCAAACATACCCATTTTTGCTTTCCGAGATAATGTTCTCGACTTCCACACATTTTTCAAGGCTCCCAAAAATTTTCGCCCCCTCCCCCACCCTATGATCCACTTCCGCTTCCATGGTTCCATCCGCTGACAGATCCACTCCCAGATATCTAAAACACTTCACTTCCTCCAGTTTTTCTCCATTCAAACTCACCTCCCAATTGACTTGACCCTCACCCCTACTGTACCTAATAACCTTGCTCTTATTCCCATTTACTCTTAACTTTCTTCTTCCACACACTTTACCAAACTCAGTCACCAGCTTCTGCAGTTTCTCACATGAATCAGCCACCAGTGCTGTATCATCAGCGAACAACAACTGACTCACTTCCCAAGCTCTCTCATCCCCAACAGACTTCATACTTGCCCCTCTTTCCAGGACTCTTGCATTTACCTCCCAAACAACCCCATCCATAAACAAATTAAACAACCATGGAGACATCACACACCCCTGCCGCAAACCTACATTCACTGAGAACCAATCACTTTCCTCTCTTCCTACACGTACACATGCCTTACATCCTCGATAAAAACTTTTCACTGCTTCTAACAACTTGCCTCCCACACCATATATTCTTAATACCTTCCACAGAGCATCTCTATCAACTCTATCATATGCCTTCTCCAGATCCATAAATGCTACATACAAATCCATTTGCTTTTCTAAGTATTTCTCACATACATTCTTCAAAGCAAACACCTGATCCACACATCCTCTACCACTTCTGAAACCGCACTGCTCTTCCCCAATCTGATGCTCTGTACATGCCTTCACCCTCTCAATCAATACCCTCCCATATAATTTACCAGGAATACTCAACAAACTTATACCTCTGTAATTTGAGCACTCACTCTTATCCCCTTTGCCTTTGTACAATGGCACTATGCACGCATTCCGCCAATCCTCAGGCACCTCACCATGAGTCATACATACATTAAATAACCTTACCAACCAGTCAACAATATATATATATATATATATATATATATATATATATATATATATATATATATATTATACTATTCGCCATTTCCCGCATTAGCGATGTAGCATTAAGAACAGAGGACTGGGCCTTTGAGGGGAATATCCTCACCTGGCCCCCTTCTCTGTTCCTTCTTTTGGAAAATTAAGAAAAAAAAAAGAGAGGGGAGGATTTCCAGCCCCCCGCTCCCTTCCCTTTTAGTCGCCTTCTACGGCACGCAGGGAATACGTGGGAAGTGTTCTTTCTCCCCTGTCCCCAGGGATAGGGGAAATATATATATATATATATATATATATATATATATATATATATATATATATATATATATATATATATATGTATATATATATTATGTTTTACCCAAGATATAATCAACCGCACATTAGATTAGTGTGTAAGAAGCATGAATGTCTCAGTGGGAACTCGTAGCAAGTTGGTGAGCGAATATACTTTAAAAGCAAATTGAATAGTAGGATGAAAAAAATGAATCTAATACAGGTAACAGGAAGTACTTGCACACCTGGTGATTTCTCTTTTTTTCTCGTCCTTGTGTGTCACAGTAGTGATGGACTGTGGTTAGGTTGTAGAGCAGTTTTCGTGGTACAATGGTGACCTTTCATTTGCATGATCCTCAACTCCTTGTTCCTTAGGCTGACCGCCGTGTTCTGCTCGCCTGTCAGTTCTGTGTGGTGCCTGAGTGTAATAGAAAATGGGTTTACAGTGCTCTCTCTCTCTCTCACTCTCTCTCTCTCTCTCTCTCTCTCTCTCTCTCTCTCTCTGTAACCTTTGCAACAAATCGGAAAACTTGCTGCGTTGGTGTACTCAAGACTCAGTAAACAAACTATTTACTGTAGGAGATTAAGCTCGCTAAAACTCTATATATGCTACTGAAGCTCACTGTGAGGAGTATTCACATACATGATACTGAAACATTACGGAAATTGCAGAACTTGTTACAAAGATTGAAAGAAAAAAGGAAAAAAAATAATTCGTCGCGAAAATAATGCACTGAAATCGCCTCACACGGGTAAACAAAGAGTATTGTAATCCAGGTGGAAGCAGCTAATGTTGATTAGTTTTCACCGAGACCCGAAAAATTAGAAAATAAGAAGATAAAAATAGGGAATATGACACCATTGTGCCTGCCCGGATATTCTGAAATAGATCGCAGTGTTGGTTGTAGATACAGACGCGGAGAGGCAAACTGCCTCCACTACACAGCCCAGCCTCTCCTCTACTCCGAGCACAGACTCGTCCCTTTGTGAGGCCACCTGAGCTTCGAGTCGCCTATTTTTTTTTTTTTTTCATTTCTTCCAATCCAGGCGGAAGAGAAGCGCAGGCACGAACGAGGTGTACCATGGCCAGTAGTAGTAGAGTGAGGCAAGAGTGTTCTTTCTCTTCATACGAAGAATAAAAAGAAAATGACAAATGTTGTGTTGAAAATCGAAGATTATAGATAAGATATTGAGGAAGGAGGGAGCTTACGCTGGGTAGAGAACCTACGCTCTCTCTCTCTCTGGACACCCAGCCATCCACCGTCCTTCGAGTCGTCTTCACTTGCTTGGTCGGGTTCAATACTTTTTTCCCCTGCTAATTAGTGGAGTTACAATACAGTATCTTTTCGTGGCTATATTTAATGTATCGTTCCACGTTAATTGTTTATCCAAGGCTTTCATGATAATACATTGTTTTCTCTTTTCTTTTTTCATTTTTTTTTTTAGGGGAAATGTAGTCAATGCAGCGCCGCTAATTAGGCAAAACTCTTGACGGTTTCTTATAATTATAAAATTTTCGTCTGGCTTTCCCGTTCATCTGAAAGTAACCCACATCCTCCCCCACCTGAGCTTGGAAACCGTGACTGGGTCATGACCGGCTTCATCACAGCTTCACAACAGTAAAGCAAGACAAAAATGATTTCCATCATTCGGGCCTGACCTTCAAAGCAAGGCAGAAACATCGTCCTGTTGTGAATCACACACACACACACACACACACACACACACACACACACACACACACACACACACACACACACACACATACACACACACACACACATACACACACACACACACACACACATACACACACACACACACACACACACACACATTCGAAGTTATTTCAGCCATAAATATTTTGGGATATGTACGATACTGAGGCAGGGTTCATTATAAGGCAGTGTGCACTTTATATATATATATATATATATATATATATATATATATATATATATATATATATATATATATATATATTTTTTTTTTTTTTTTCATACTATTCGCCATTTCCCGCATTAGCGAGGTAGCGCTAAGAACAGAGGACTGGGCCTTTGAGGGAATATCCTCACCTGGCCCCCTTCTCTGTTCCTTCTTTTGGAAAAAAAAAAAAAGAAAAAAAAAAAAGAAAAAAAAACGAGAGGGGAGGATTTCCAGCCCCCCGCTCCCTTCCCTTTTAGTCGCCTTCTACGACACGCAGGGAATACGTGGGAAGTATTCTTTCTCCCCTATCCCCAGGGATATATATATATATATATATATATATATATATATATATATATATATATAATGTTGTGTTAATGTCACAGTGATGTGCGTGATCTAGTATTTGCTCATAACCAGGAAAAAATTGAAACACGATAAGTCCCAAGAGCACTTTCGTGTATTACATCTTAAGAGAAGAACCTCTTCCTTACTACTACCCCTGGGTAGGAGGCTTTCAGCTCTGTCAGTGAGAAGCATCACTGCCACCATGCACACGGTCACTGCCATCATGCACAAAGTCGCTGCCACCATGCACACGGGTCACTGTAACCATGCACACACTCGCTGCTACTATGCCAGTCAGTCCGGTGTATCAGGTCGCAGATGTAAACAATGATGCTTCCTTTCACATGGGTCAACTTGGTTACTTGTGGTTTGTTTACGTCTTTCACATAGACAGCACTATACGTACATCATTGTACACACTTCACATGCTCGACTCCCTGAGCACTGTGGTACTACCCTTGGGTATGACGACCGAACCTTTCACCTGACCTTCAAGAGACAGGTCAAATGGCCAGGCCATCGTACTCAAGCACCGTCCTGTCTAGCTCAAAACTTGTACCATCAAGCTTGCGGGTCGTAATGCCATGCTCAAGGCTCGTACTGATATTCTCAAAGATCATACCATCTTGCTCAAGGGTCGTATGTCGTCTTCATGGGGTGTGCGGGACATAAGGGAATCCCAACACAGAAACATACTACCACCCAGTGTTCTCAGCAATCGTCTAGACATAACTGTTGTTAGCACAGCGTTTCACGTCACTGCAAGTCCGTCATAAGGAAAATTCATTCCATTCAAAGGAAATCTGCTGATGTGACGTCGTCTTCCAGTGATACATCTCTCTGGTCCTTAACTATAAGGGCATCTCCTATGACTTTCCGTAATTCAGCCTTTCCACCATTTTTCCGACCTGGTAGATTTAAAGCCAACTCCTCGGTATGCTGTGTTCCTTTAGCTCCACTTCGGATGATTCCATTTCTAATCTCCCTCTTTACCAACTCCTCCGCCTAAATCAGTGTCCTCCGAGTTCTCTCCAAGTAGGTAGACAAGGTATCTGGACCATATGACACACCTTGTCTTGTCCTAAAGGAATGTACATCTGGGTTAGATCTGATCATTGCAAGTGTCTCAAAAAACAAAAATTCTTATAGGAAGCATGCCTTGGTGTAGCTCACCCCTAAGAAAAGTAACCGCTCTACTGTCTGTTTATCACCGTTTTGTTCTCACTTCTTTCTCCAAAGTCTTAAACGCTACGAATCGATTCCCTTCTTTCAGTTCATAATTATGGTTTCCTGAAATGCAAAGTCTGTACATGGTGAGCCCCTCTCGTGTGTGAATCGCGTCTGGTCGTCCCGTCGTGAAGATGTTAGTGAATATGATTCGAAAGTTGTTCAAATCTTCGCCCTTTGATCTCCCTCTTTTGGCTTTTTCTGCTTCTCTATTCTCTAATTCATAGTTTTCTCTCCTGTCGTTCCATTCCGGTAGTCGTTGACGGAGTGACGTCACCCTCTTACCTTACCAGCAGTGGTGTTCCTCGGGGTTCTGTCTCATCGCCTACCCTCCCTCGTCTGTCCATGAGTGATGTTCTTTCCCCTACCTCCAACCCTGTCCACTTTTTGCCGACGACGTCTCGGCTCACTTCCCCTCCCCTCCTCACTCTGATACTCGTTCTTTTTTCTCGTACTGATCATATTTCCTCTATCAATTTGGACCCGTGTAACATCGCGGAATGGGGAAGCAGCTACCTGGTTAAGTTCAACGGAGCATTAAACACAGTTTCTACCAACATGTCTTTTTTAAACCTCGCTCGTTTTCCCCACTGCTCGGCTTCAAAACACCAAAGTTCAACCTCGCAATAGTATAACGTGTGTGACATAATCCCCTCCCCTCTTTCCTGGAAACCTAACATAATGAACATTGCAAAAGCTGATTCTCAAAAGCTGGTGTATTGCATGTGTGCCATGATTATTATTTTTTGTGAGCAATTACTCCACATCTACAGTGGCCTCATTCAACTCAGCATGGAGCACTGTAACACTGCTTCTCTGCCAAGCAGATTGGAATCAAAACCTTCCGCCATATTAACTCTCCTGTCATCAGATCTTTTCAGCCATTCCTTTCCATCTGCTGTGGTGCTGCTTCCGTCTCTCTATTCTGCAGGTATTGTTAAAGTTATATCGTGAGGTGTTTGGATATGTGTCCAGCTCCCATGACCTGGATCCACAGCACGCGTCTGGCTGCTGCCTCCCATGGTTATTCATTGGAGACTAACCACACGAGGATTGACCGTTCCGGTAACTTCTTCGTCCCTTGTACATAGAGAATTTGGGATTCACCTACAACCACCTGGGGGGCACAAATGAACTCTTCGTGTATTATGTCTCAGTAAATCATCGTACTTCTCATCCGAGATTGGCATGATCGGGACGTGTTTTTTCCTGTGCCAACTATGCTCTCTCTCTCTCTCTCTCTCTCTCTCTCTCTCTCTCTCTCTCTCTCTCTCTCTCTCTCTCTCTCTCTCTCTCTCTCTCTCTCTCCACACACACACACACACACACACACACACACACACACACACACACACACACACACGAATAAAATCGAAGCAGTAACCAGTCTTTGCTACACACAAGGAGAGCAAATAGAGTTGCCCAACGAACACATTCGTCTCCATCAGAGTTGAATATATAGTTAAGTCATTCAAGCAGTTCCTTATCGGTCAAGAATACGATCACCCAGTACACAGTTGCTCCATTATACATTCCGTCTATTTTACGAGTCACTTCAGAGT
>NC_092281.1:30211873-30246873 GCF_036320965.1 Panulirus ornatus
GACGAGACAGGTTAGGGTTTAGGCTGGGGAGAAAGAGACTTCTCCGCAGCCCTGAGTTGATGCTTTTAGTAATGACTGTATTGCATGCAATTGGCTGGATTAGAAGCTTTGAGGAAGTTAATGAAGGAAAGAGCCGCAGAAGTCTTGGCGTCTCTCCAGATTGTGACGAGGAAGTAAGTGGTAGAGGAGGTCCTCAAGTATCCATGTTGAGTTTCTGTGGACTGTTCGTCTAAGCCGTATTGAATACAAAACTGCCTGAAGTAAGATGGGAATCTGGAGGTTGGCTATGTGTCGTAACTCATTAGGAGATTGTGGATTTGTTGTTCTCAGTATTGGGGAGACTTATGAAGTCTTCCTTTCAGTGGGTATTCCAGTCTTGGAGGGACTAATGATGGAACAGAGAGGTTTGGGTAAGTCAGTGGGTGTAATGGATAGCACTTCCTTGAGACTATGTAGCCGGATGGCGTTTTCTAATTTGTTTTATCGACTGAAAAAGTTGTTAGGAATGGAAGGTGGGCTGGAAGGGAGGTGATTTTAAGGTGGAGTAGTCACTGACAGAGGGTAGCGACCCGGTCGTTTATAAACAATGGTGTTTGACGTCAGAAAAGTTCTTATTTAGGTCTCTCAGCTGTTCCAGTTTAACATATCGCTGGCTGATGTCGAACTCTCTCCGGTGTAATTTGGTAGAGTGACAGGAATTCATTTCCACGCGGCACGTATTGAGCGAATGACTTTGTTATAAGAGGGCCTTGAAGTGGTTAGTGGTATTGTGGTTGGAGGTCCGGCGTCGCTGCTGCAGTAGTCTGTTGATGCTGGATGTGATCCAGGGCGCATCCGCTGGGTGGAGTCTCGCGCACTTCTCTGGGAGGAAGTGATGGTAGGCGTCCGTGATGGTACTGGTGTTATCACCTCATTTTGTTTCTGTCATGCAGAGCTTTTCGACGGCAGCGGGCGTGAGACAGACTGGAAGCGTTCAGTCTCAGGATAATATCGTTGCTCTGATGATAATGACTGCCTGGCTTCTGGTGGTATAGGCTACTATGAGAGTGAGTCACAGGTAGTAAACACTGTCCCCTGCCCCAGGGGGATCTCTGGTGGCGGTTCTGTTCACCTGGTTCCGGCCATGGTGGTCCTGATTGTAGTCCTGGCCATTGGTCGTAGCTCTGGCCACGGCTCTACCTCTGGTCCTGGCCAGTGTCCTAACTCTGGCTATGGCCCTAGCTATGGTCCCGGCCACTGGTCGCAGCTCTGGCCACGGCCCTGTCTCTGGTTCTGGCCTTAGTACTGGCGTTGTTGCTGTGCACTTTTCACTTTCATTACTGTTGTCAGTCATCCGATTATTACTGTATAGGGAGTGTCCTCATTTGCGTACGTGGCAGGAGAGGGGCTAGAGAGAGAGAGAGAGAGAGAGAGAGAGAGAGAGAGAGAGAGAGAGAGAGAGAGAGAGAGAGAGAGAGCCAGCGGGCTGCCCCAGTCTGCTGCAGAGAGCGGCTTGTCCTTCCTGTTCCCGTAGGGAAAGGCGACGAAGATGTGAGGTTGGTTGTGCTTGTGAGTGTATGTATCATGCATGTGTCCAAGTGGGTGTATGAACTATACTTGTTTCCAAGTGTGTGTGTGTGTGTGTGTGTGTGTGTGTCGAATGTTGTGCATGAGTGTGTGCCTGAGCGTGAGTATCGTGTCGTACACATGTCCATGAATATGCATGTGTGGGAATGTCATGAGTAGGAGCTAGAGTGTATCAGATGTGTGTGTGTGTGTGTGTGTGTGTGTGTGTGTGTGTGTGTGTACACCAGCAGTCATTGGCTGGTGTTTGTGTAATTCCAAGTGATTGGTCGGTTCAGTTGAATTGTTAAGGTTAGTATGGACGGCTGAGTTCAATCGGTCTCTTATTGTCTATGTGTATTCAGGATTTTTCAGTCCTTCTGTCCCTCTGGCTGTCACTGTGTGTGTGCCAGTATACCAATCTGTTTATCTCTCTCTATATATCCAGTGCTCCACCGGCATGTGAAGGAGGTTGGGTCATGCATCTTTACAAAATGGTGTTCCTCTCATGTAATATTGCTGCATTACTTTTAGCCTTCATTTCAGTACTGGCTCTCTTGAATACACACACACACACACACACACACACACACACACACACACACACACACACACACACACACACATATATATATATATATATATATATATATATATATATATATATATATACATATATTTTTTTTTTTTTTTTCATACGATTCGCCATTTCCCGCATTTGCGAGGTAGCGTTAAGAACAGAGGACTGGGCCTTAGAGGGAAAATCCTCACCTGCCCCCCTTCTCTGTTCCTTCTTTTGGAAAATTAAAAAAAAACGAGAGGGGAGGATTTCCAGCCACCCGCTCCCTCCCCTTTTAGTCGCCTTCTACGACACGCAGGGAATACGTGGGAAGTATTCTTTCTCCCCTATCCCCAGGGATAATATATATATATATATATATATATATATATATATATATATATATATATATATATATATATATATATATATATATATATATATATATCCTTTTTTATATTTTTGCATACCTGTCTGTCTTTGCCGATGCCCCTCGCCTTTTCGTACCCAGCCAGGAGTTGACGGTGTATATTGGCGGGAGAGAAGTTTCTTCACTATTGGGTCTTTTCCTGAAGTTTAATCATTAACTTACTGTTTACTTGTCTTCTTGTTTTTTTTCTGTTTGCTTATGAAAGTTGGCTAATTAGTTTGCTAACCTTGTTTGATTAATTGATGTAGTTTTCATTACCATAACGACGACGTGTATTTGATTTAGCTCTATCACGTATGTTCATCTACTGTTGTGTATTGTATCTTGATATTGTTTGCTCCTTACGGTTATACTCGTGTATATATATATATACATATATTATATTTTTTTTTTATTATACTTTGTCGCTGTCTCCCGCGTTTGCGAGGTAGCGTAAGGAAACAGACGAAAGAAATGGCCCAACCACCCCATACACATGTATATACATACGTCCACACACACGCAAATATACATACCTACACAGCTTTCCATGGTTTACCCCAGACGCTTCACATGCCTTGATTCAATCCACTGTCAGCACGTCAACCCCGGTATACCACATCGCTCCAATTCACTCTATTCCTTGCCCTCCTTTCACCCTCCTGCATGTTCAGGCCCCGATCACACAAAATCTTTTTCACTCCATCTTTCCACCTCCAATTTGGTCTCCCTCTTCTCCTCGTTCCCTCCACCTCCGACACATATATCCTCTTGGTCAATCTTTCCTCACTCATCCTCTCCATGTGCCCAAACCACTTCAAAACACCATCTTCTGCTCTCTCAACCACGCTCTTTTTATTTCCACACATCTCTCTTACCCTTACGTTACTCACTCGATCAAACCACCTCACACCACACATTGTCCTCAAACATCTCATTTCCAGCACATCCATCCTCCTGCGCACAACTCTATCCATAGCCCACGCCTCGCAACCATACAACATTGTTGGAACCACTATTCCTTCAAACATACCCATTTTTGCTTTCCGAGATAATGTTCTCGACTTCCACACATTCTTCAAGGCCCCCAGAATTTTCGCCCCCTCCCCCACCCTATGATCCACTTCCGCTTCCATTGTTCCATCCGCTGCCAGATCCACTCCCAGATATCTAAAACGCTTCACTTCCTCCAGTTTTTCTCCATTCAAACTCACCTCCCAATTGACTTGACCCTCAACCCTACTGTACCTAATAACCTTGCTCTTATTCACATTCACTCTTAACTTTCTTCTTCCACACACTTTACCAAACTCAGTCACCAGCTTCTGCAGTTTCTCACATGAATCAGCCACCAGCGCTGTATCATCAGCGAACAACAACTGACTCACTTCCCAAGCTCTCTCATCCCCAACATATATATATATATATATATATATATATATATATATATATATATATATATATATATATATATATATATATGTGTGTGTGTGTGTGTGTGTGTGTGTGTGTGTGTGTGTGTGTGTGTGTGTGTGTGTGTGTTTGTGTGTGTGTGTGTGTGTGTGTGTATGTGTGTGTGTGTGCGCGTTTATGAGAACTTTTCTGTTCACCACTCCCTTAACTCATACATGGCACACCACAGGTCCCTCATTATAAATGGAAAATCTCTCTCTCTCTCTCTCTCTCTCTCTCTCTCTCTCTCTCTCTCTCTCTCTCTCTCTCTCTCTCTCTCTCTCTCTCTCTCTCTCTCTCTCTCTCACCCATTCGTTACTCCCTTCAAGCATACCAGTGGGTTTTCTCACTTTACCTGTAATCCCACACCCACCCCAGTGTGGAGTGTGGCTGCACTAACCTCCCGCACCCTAGATCTAGTGTAGGGCAGCCACCTTCCTCCCCACCTCCCCAACTTCGACGATTAAGCTGGCTCGAGTGAGGGTACTTCAAGGTGCTCGTAACCGTTAGGGTCGAGTGTGAGTAGTAATTACTGTATGGTTCTCGCTGTTTTGATGTGGATGGAGAGGAGGGTTTAATAGGAGTGATGGTTGATACTGACCTCCTGGTGAAGTAGGTGTGAGGGGTGGATTACGACGGTGACGCAAGGGTGATGACGGTGACGGTGGTGTGTTGATGAAGACTTAAGAGTAGTGGTGATGTAAGAGGCTTGACGTCCAGGTGGTGAAACCAGATCGGTGTGGTACGTCTGTTGATCTGCACGTGCCTGACGCAATGATGACGTACATACCTCGTGGGCTGTCTGGCATGACACGGACGGATGAAGCACAGTTCACATAGACATGACGCACATGTGACGCAGACGTGTAAGGAAGAGCAGGAAACCGCACTGCTTATTCCAGTTATCACCTCTGCACATTTCACCTTCTCAATCACCACTCTTCAGTGCAACCTACCAAGTATAGTCAACAGAGGTCTACCTCCGTAGTGTAAACATTGATTTTAGCCCCACTGTCTTTACACAAAGGCGCGCACTGTATGTGCTTTCTCTGTGTCCTCAAGCGCCTCATCCTATGCTTATATGCGCTGAACGACCTAATATCCAACCAACAACACTGTCATCTCCTTTTTCTAAGAAGCCCAACTATAATTCCATTCATTCCCGTCGCTTTACCGCCTTTCATCTCGTGATAGAGTTCCATTACCTCTCATTTCACCTGCCCGTTTGCCAGTACTCTTCTCTTTTCGCATCTTACTTCATTCCAAACATACGATTTCCACCGACCTATCATCTATAACCTTCAGCAGCCTTCAGAATGCTCATTTAATGCCATCTCTTCACAGTTCACTGTTACCACTTACATGTCTTTTCTGCTCACTAAAACTCCCATTTATACCCTTTTCCTCACTATTAACCTCCTTTTAAAGAGTTTTCTTATTCTTCCTATAATTTCTCGATACTTGTTATCCCCATCTCTCATTTTCCGTCTTTTTCAGTTCTTGCACCTTCTCTTGACCTCCCACTTTCTCTTGTACCAGTCCCAATAACTCGCATTCCTTCCGTTCATGTACCGTCCATACACCTCTCGGTTTTGTTTCACCAACGATTTTATTGTGCATTCCCAACACTTACTACCCTCTCTTGTCACTTAATAACAAACCTTTCACCACGAACATTTCAGATGTTTCCTTAAATAGCTTACATTCTTCTTCCACTAAGCTAGGTTTCATTTACTTTCACCCTTTGCCATCCTATATTCGCTCTCTCTATGCACACAGGGCACATCCAGGGGCTCCCATTTTAACCATTACTTTCACACATATGTCATCTTCTGTAACTCCAATCCCACACTACTAACCGCTGCCAAGAAATGATCAGATATTCCACTTTCTTTTCTGTTAGCTAAGACAGCACGGGCAGCTGAGGCCCTAATCAAGGTCATCCCATTAACGATATATATATATATATATATATATATATATATATATATATATATATGTATATATATATATATATATATATATATATATATATATATATATATATATATATATATATATATATATATATATGTATCTTAGCCTGAGCCAGGTACCTATCTTATCGACCAACCCCTAGGGGTAGATGAAGAGCTGGGTTGACTGTGGACAGAGTGCCGCAACCAGGTTTCGAACCTATGCGCTCGACCCTGAGCGGCCCGTGCGTGCGTCACGATTAGGAACTTGTAGCTCCTTTTAACACGTTCATATCCAACAGCCCCTCCTTTGCTTATTTGTTACTGAACGAAAACTTTTAATGTTTGTTGTTGCTCAACCCCACATATTGACACCTGTTCTTCAGTCTGTGGTGAACCTGCATTGTAAAGAAAGACAAACTGCAGAAGTCAAAAAAAAAAGTGAGGGTACATGTTTTCACAGCCTAACTGGAATGAAAGAAAAAACGTAAAATTTCCACTTTGTTTAGCTATCAGAACTCGAATAATGAGAGAGAGAGAGAGAGAGAGAGAGAGAGAGAGAGAGAGAGAGAGAGAGAGAGAGAGAGAGAGAGAGAGAGAGAGGTCATTCGAGTTGAGACGGGAGAAGGGACGAATTGATAAGACGAATTGCCTTTGACTGAACTCCGTATATCAGAAAGATCTGTCCGTGCGGGAAGAAGAGAAGTAATCACGCTTCTGTCGCATGAAGGAGCTGCTTGACCTCACCAACAGTAGATTTGCGAAGAATGTTAACGGTAATAACGGCTAAGAAAGCTGAATAAAAGAGAGAGCTTGTCACGCTCAGTCCGCTGGGCCCCAGGTCCGGATGGGTTGCAACTAGAGCAGTTGAACGAGGATGTGAAGGAGAGAGAGTCTCAGAGAAAGAAGGGATATAAAACTCAATACCCACAGCAACAATCCTCCATTATCTGTTGTGCGCACACGGAAGCAGCGCGCGATAAGCAATAGATATCTCAGGAAAAGTCGGAAAAGGCATCCCAGATTACACCGCTGAGCCTGTCGAAAGTGCCATCGTTAGCGTCTGGAGAGGGATTTGTACGAGGCGTGATGAAACTAAAAGGGAAACATAAAGGAGCACGATCAGAAGTTCTCACTAGGGGTCCAGTTGTGTTGCGGGGCTGATGAGGGCTCGGGGTGAGGGAAAAGAAACTGAATGTTTGCTCCTTCAGCACGACGGAGGTACGACCCTTGACTATCGACGTCACGAATCCTTTGGGTATGTTGGCCTTGCCTCTGATCTGACTCTTATGGCGCTGTATGAGGGTCTCACCGTCATACCTATGCTCGTGCTGTCGTTTCCAACGATCATACCGTTTTGATCATGAGTTTCAGAGTCTGATCTTGGCGAACACGAAAAGGATGTCTTGATTCACTTGTCCCAGATCTTTGGAATCAGAAAAAGGATTGGGCCTGCATTGCCCTCGTTATCAGAGAGGTGGGGAGTTCAGACACCGCTTTTAGTATATCTTGAAGCCCTTTACATAGAGGGCCACATAGCAGGGAGGGATATAGTTGAAGAATGAGACGAAGTCGATAGGATTCAAGTAATAAGTGAGGGAGAGAAATATGGTACAATATGAAAGACAAACCTTCACTCGGTTTATATCCATGCTGGGAGAATCGAGGTCTAAGAGACGTGCTTGTACTGCAGTCTCTGCATTGTCCATCCTTGAAGCAAGGAGAGAGATGTAGATGACAGGTAGTTCTTATGAATTGATCTACTTGACACATGACTAGGCAATTGTTGTCTCCACAGTGACTTAAAGCAAAATGGGAAGTCATAGCCTCATACCCAAGCGTTCCACACAGAGAAAGATTTAGTATCAAGGCTGCGAGCATCAGTGAAGTGAATGGAACAGCAAACACCAAAAAAGGGGCAGGTTTCATGGAAAATTCAGAGACGAGTAGATTCGATACCGCTGTTGTTTGAATCAACCCACCCTATCTTTGCCAGCAAGAGGCCTGCAGGCTGTTAGCACCCCATGGCGCCTGGTACAAGACTCCTTTCCCATTGAACATTCACTGAAGTTTAGAAGAAACTGAAGAAGAAAAAAGGGGACAAGAGAAAGAGTGAACGAGTGCAAGTGGACAGGAGTCAAGCATTTTGTTCTTTTGTAAACCGGGAGAAGAATTATGTAAATGGGCTGTCTATTACCTTTGTGTATTTGTGGTGGTACCAGAACACTGTGGACCACATCTGGAATAAAGGTATCATATATATATGTATATATATATATATATATATATATATATATATATATATATATATATATAATATATATATATATATATATATGTGTGTGTGTGTGTGTGTGTGTGTGTGTGTGTGTGTGTGTATGTTTAAAAGGCGTTCTTGTCTGTCCGCGATCCCTAGCGAACAAGTTGACAGACGCATGAGGGATAACATATTTTCGAAGACTCTTTCTGAGTAGGAGGGTTGTGCCGGCAGCATTGGAGGTATGGATAGGGCATATGCTCCCAAAACATGATCTTTTTCTAATACTCTATCACAAACTCCCCCAACTCCTGCTTCAGGAGTAGTGTTACTCCTTCCTTAGCTTTTGTCCTTCCACCAACCCCTGGCTTTACTCCCAAGACATTTCCAAATCATTCTTCCCCTTACCCTAGAGCTTCGTTTCACTCAGGGCCAAAGCATCCAGGTTTCTTTCCTCAAACATACAACCTATATCTCCTATTTTCTCCCATCTTGGTTACATCCACACATATTTAGACACCCCAATCTGAGCCTTCGAGGAGGATGAGTACAGTACTCATCGCTTGGCTCCGTCTTCACCGTACCCTTTTAGAAATCAAGATACAAGAAAGGGAAAGTCTCCAGCTCCTCTTTACCACCCCCTTTAGTCGACTTCTACGACACGCGGGGAATACAGAGGTAAAATCCTTTCTCCCTCTATATCTATACTATCCATCTATATATATATATATATATATATATATATATATATATATATATATATATATATATATATATATATATATATAATGTATCATCCCTGTGGTAAGCATGCTATCACCACCATTATCACCAGCGCCACTCCTCCTGTAGCATATATGTGATCCCCAATGGTCGCCACTACCACCAGTATATCCCTTGTGGCATGTGGATGCCAGGATTAAACTAAATAGCACTGTAGACATTCCTGATGGATCTGTTTCACCCCGCTGCCATCGATCCCATGTGGGAAGGCCACAGTACACCTGGATGTGTGCGGTGTGTGTGTGTGTGTGTGTGTGTGTGTGTGTGTGTGTGTGTGCGTGTTTAGTTGATGGCGTGCGTGTTTAAAAGATGAGACGCCCTTGGATCTCTTGTTGCTGACGTCATGAGAATTAAGTCTAAACACCGGACGAAAATGACCTCCATAGTTGGGTGAACCCAGGTGGAGAGAGGAGGACTTGGATTGTGGGAGGCAGAATGTCTCTCTCTAGATCACTGACACAGCTCTCTCTCTCTCTCTCTCTCTCTCTCTCTCTCTCTCTCTCTCTCTCTCTCTCTCTCTCTCTCTCTCTCTCTCAAGAAAACAGGATTTATAAAAGTTACCGGAAGACAGAAGGAAATGAAGCGAAGACAAGAAGAGAAAAGCAAAAGATGAACCCGACCACAGATGGTAGAGAAGCGAAGAAGAGAAGAGAGAGAACAAGAAATGATAAACGAAAAGAGGCTCTGAGGAAAAAAAAGGAATCAGAAATGCGAACAGAGAAATAAGGGAAACACATAGCAGAGAGTTAGTGACGAAGAGAAAGGTGGGGACGAATATGAAAGTCTTCCCAAAATAGAAATATTCGAGACACTGCAAGAAATATTGTGACCCCTCAACGTTTTGCCCAGTGAAGCTGGAAGCACACAGACAAGAGGTACTGTGCTGAGACCTTTGACAGATACTGTGCTGAGACCTTCAACAGAAGACTGAAGAGATGGCTTAAAACAATTCAGGATGATAGTCAAAAGGTAACAGCCATGCAATCTGTGTATGGTGGATGAAAGCAACAAGCAGATTACGTGGTTGATGCTACGCTGTTGCTTTGTGCCGAGTCAAAAATTCCATATGAGATACGCTTAGATCTCTCTCTCTCTCTCTCTCTCTCTCTCTCTCTCTCTCTCTCTCTCTCTCTCTCTCTCTCTCTCTCTCTCTCCCACACCTCGCTCGAAGAAAGCGAAAGCGATGAGCGAGTTCGCTGCTTCTCATTTAAGAATCACAATGGAAGTGCGGAAAGTTTCCTCTCCTCTGCTCTCACAATCACTGAGTAAAGCCAAGACAATCGCGAGTCACAAGGAGTTGAAACTCTTTCAATTTACTAATCTCTCAAAAGAAAGTTTTGCTGCCTAAGCTGAGGCTGTAACGATATACAGAAATGTATAATGTGAAATATTTCGACTGTAACATATATTCTTAAGACGTTAATTCGTTTGAAATATTCGTTCCTAAGAGGATCTGGTTGAATAACACAAACTGAAATTGCACACAATAAAGGCCATAATTAATGACTTGATGAACGCATAGGTTCGAACCCTGGTTGTGGCAGTCGGTCTACAGTCAACCCAGCTGTTCATCCAACCCTAGGGGTTGGTCCATAAAGTGGGTACCTGGCTCAGGTGTGTGTGTTAATGGGATGGCCTAGATCAGGGCCTCAGCTGCCCGTGCCGTTTCAACTAACATAAAAAATAGAAAATATTAAATGTACAGTTAACCAGTTGTAGAACCGGCAATATAACGCAAAATGAAATGTAGAGAGAAAATTCAAAACATCATGGAACCGGTAACATCGGCAAAATAACACAGACGGAAATGTAAAATTAATTAAACTTTTGAGTCTGTAAATGTATTACCGCAACGACAAGTATTGGGAAGATGGATACTCAGAGAAATGTGTTGTAATAAGATTCTAATTCGTTAAACGTCCAGTATGAAAAAAAGGAAGGAAAATGGAACTCTTGTGACCACATACCATTTGTTTATTTGGATTTGCGAAAGGAAGAGAGACACAGACGAATGAGAACAAGGTAAGTGGACGAAGTTATGGCATGAGTGACGCTGTAGGATGCTGGAAGAAGGTAACACAAGGACGAAGTTACGGTAAGAGTGACGCAGATCAGTGCTTCAGAAAGAGAGGGATGAAGAACAGTGTTACTGAAGAGTGACGCGGGGTAGGGTTCTGGAAGAGTGACGCAGGGTTGGGTTCTGGAAGAATGACGCGGGGTAGGGTTCTGGAAGAGTGACGCAGGGTTGGGTTCTGGAAGAGTGACGCGGGGTAGGGTTCTGGAAGAGTGACGCGGGGCAGGGCTCTGGAAGAGTGACGCGGGGTAGGGTTCTGGAAGAGTGACGCAGAGGAGGATTACGGAAGAGTGATACAGAGCGAATTTACGGCAGAGTAACGTAGAACAGCGACGTGGAGCAAAGTTACGGAATCGTGAAAGCAAAGTAAAAGTTACGGAACAGAAATGGCAAATATTTCTCTGCCTCGAAGGTCTGGTGTGGTGTCCAGCTACTTCAAACAGCCCCAGGGAACATTCAACCACCTTGTGAGGAATTCCGGAGGCGTCTCTCAGCCTTTGCACCAGGTGGACAGAGAGAGCGCTCAAGTCATCCCCCAGCGATCGTTAAAGACTTTTAATCCATTTCCATCTTACACTGATACAGAGACGTGTATATGATGGCCACTGGTTACGACTATTTTACCTCTAGTAAAGAGAATCTTAAAACCTTACATGTTGACAAGACTTTCACTGATCTCAAGACAACAAGAAAATGAAAAGAGGGAAAACTCGAAGCTTTACAGGAACGGATACACCGCTCGCCCAAGAGTTGGTGGAAGTTTGTCCCTCCTCTTCTCTTTGGCTTGCGTCAGGGGAGTATCGACGTGCGGTGATTTGCAGGTGAGGAAGAGGAGGAGGAGGGGAAGAGAGAAGGGCCATACGTACAGTGGGGTAGTGGGGATGGGGGGGAATAACGAGAGAGAACTAAGGCGAAACTTCAATAATGGTAAGTGAGGCGGTCAGGTGTCGTAGTGATGCGACGGAAATATATGGTAATGGTGAGGTATGCCAGGTGAGTGAGTGGCAGGTGGATGAGGAGGGGTTGGATAGACCACAGTGTCGGGTGGGAGGGGGGAAGGGATGACTTCGGGAGAAGGGTGTAGGTGGGAGTTACCCAGAGTAGTGCCTCGCAGCTGGTGTGCCGCCACAGTGTCCCTGCTGTGGCGTGGTACATCCCAAATTAGAGAAATAAAGCGGATATCCCACTCTCTGCACAGACTGCAATATTTGTTTCATGAAAATACATCTTATAAATCGCTTGGATATATATGTGTGATTATTAGGGTGTCGTATTTGTTTTACTTATCATTTGTTTGTGTGTGTTTAAAAGATTTTCATTTTCCCTCCTCTCAATGGATAATGAGTAATAACAGGAGAATATTGGCAAGATATGATCTGTTCTGCCGGGAGGTTGAAGCTAATTTGAAAATGACGTGAGATAAGTAAAAGGCATAGAGGCACTCACTGCTCGAGGGATGGATCATGCGCAGAAAGCACGTGGATGGTGGGTGGAATCACATGTAGGTCACAAGGCACAGGAAAATAATTTCACTAATACCTACAGTAACATTTGACTGTGAAAATTCAATAATATATAAAGAGGATTTATTACTGGGGTCCTTTAGGCAAGGAGGCATCATCTTATGCCGGAAACAGTGGATGAATTCCCTCCACACAGGTAATGGGGACAGTCCAACCTGCTCCTCCCCACTTTCTGAATGATCCACAGCAACTCATCTGACATCCTACTCGTATTTCCCTGTTGTCGTGACCTGATCTCCAACACGATCTCTTTCTCTCCCCATTTTTTTTTTCTTTTCCCATTCTTCTTCTCCCACCATCGTCGCTGAAGCTACACAGCATCGCCCTCGGTAGGATCTGATCAGAGTCTTGTGACTGTATTCTCTCTTCTTCAGCAGCTCTTCCTCTCTCCTCTGAACGCCAGCCATGGCACTGCAGGAAGAATAAATGGACTAATTTGCGATGTTTCTTTTCCACTTTCATTGGACGAGTACCGCACCCCGTGAGATGCTTCTGTGTGCGCAGAACGGGTTACATTGATCATTTCTACGGGTTAGGAGGGGGGAGGTACACAGCCCTGCCTCCCCTAAGACTCTCTCTCTTAATCCATGGCTTGGTGGCCCATGATTCGAGTCTATACGAAGCAGTGACCACGGGTACTGAAAACAAAAATACTCTCCCATCGTATGAATCTTACTCGGCCTTTCTTTGTGTTAGAAATCTTTGCAGATATTCTGTTCGTGGAATCGAAAACTCTCCCTCGAAGGGAGAGTGTGGACATCTTTCGTCCCGATAGATCTACCCAGATCCTACAAAAGAATGTTTCATAACAACTACAAAGCCGTCTTTCCTACTGATGTGAAACGCTGTCTTTCTTAGGGATAGAACCCACACTGGGTGACGTTCCAACCTCCTGTCTGCTGACTAGTCAGGTTGTCTGTATCAGCAGAGAATTGTCTTTGGTTGCATCATCTTGTGTTGCCCCATGAAATTGTTTTACCTAATGTCTGTAAACTTGTGAACTCTCTTGGGAAACGTTTACATTGTTTGGCATAATCAAACATATATATATATATATAAATATATATATATATATATATATATATATATATATATATATATATATATATATATATATATATATATATATATATATATATATATATATATCATTATCTTATCTTTTATTATACTTAGTCGCTGTCTCCCGCGTCAGCGAGGTAGCGCAAGGAAACAGGCGAATGAATGGCCCAACCCACTCACATACACATGTATATACATAACGCCCACACACGCACATATACATACCTATACATAACGCCCACACACGCACATATACATACCTATACATTTCAACGTATACATACATATACATACACAGACATAAACATATATACACAAGTACATATTCACACTTGCTGCCTTCATCCATTCTCGTCGCCACCCCGCCACACATGGAAAACAGCAGCCCCTTCCCCCCGCACGCGCGAGGTAGCGCTAGGAAAAGACAGCAAAGGCCACATTCGTTCACACTCAGTCTCTGGCTGTCATGTGTAATGCACCGAAACCACAGCTCCCTTTCCACATCCAGATTCCACAAAACTTTCCATGGATTCCCCCAGACGCTTCTCATGCCCTTGTTCCATCCACTGACAGCACGTCGACCCTGGTATACCTCATCGTTCCAATTCACTCTATTCCTTGTACGCCTTTCACCCTCCTGCATGTTTAGGCCCCGAACACTCAAAATCTTTTTCACTCAATCCTTCCACCTCCAGTTTGGTGTCCCACTTCTCCTCGTTCCCTCCACCTCTAACACATATATCCTCTTTATCAATTTTTCCCCGCTCATTCTCTCCATGTGACCAAACCATTTCAGTACACCCTCTTCTGCTCTCTCCACTACACTCTTTTTACCACCACACATCTCTCTTACCCTTTCATTACTTACTCGATCAAACCACCTCACACCACATATCGTCCTCAGACATTCCATTTCCAACACGTCCACCCTCCTCCGCACAACCCTATCTATAGCCCATACCTCGCAACCATATAACATTGTTGGAACCACTATTCCTTCAAACATACCTAGTTTTGCTCTACGAGATAACATTCTCGCCTTTCACATATTCTTCAACGCTCCCAGAACTTTTGTCCCCTTCCCCACCCTGTGACACTTCCACTTCCATGGTCCCATCCCCTGCTAAATCCACTCCCAGATATATAAAACACTTCACTTCCTCCAGTTTTTCTTCATTCAAACTTACCTCCCAATTAACTTGTCCCTCAACCCTACTGAACCTATTTACCTTGCTCTTATTCACATTTACTCTCAGCTTTCTTCTTTCACACACTTTACCAAACTCAGTACCCAACTTTTGCAATTTCTCACCCGAATCAGCCACCAGTGCTGTATCATCAGCGAACAACAGCTGACTCACTTCCCAAAACCTCTTATCCACAACAGACTGCATGCTTGCCCCTCTCTCCGAAACTCTTGCATTCACCTCCCTAACAACTCCATCCATAAACAAATTAAACAACCATGGAGACATCACGCACCCCTGCCGCAAACCTACATTCACTGAGAACCAATCACTTTCCTCTCTTCCTACTCGTACACATGCCTTACATCCTCCCACACCATATACTCTTGATACCTTCCACAAAGTATTTCTATCATCTCTATCATATGCCTTCTCCAGATCCATAAATGGTACATACAAATCCATCTGTTTTTCTAAGTACTTCTCACATACATTCTTCAAAGCAAACGCCTAATCCACACATCCTCTACCACTTCTGAAACCACACTGCTCTTCCCCAATCTGTTACTCCGTATATGCCTTTACCCTCTCAATCAATACCCTCCCATATAATTTCCCAGGAGTACACAACAAACTTATACCTCTGTAATGTGAACACTTGCCTTTGTCCCCTTTGCCTTTGTGCAATGGCACTATGCATGCATTCCGCCAATCCTCAGGTACTTCACCATGAACCATAAATACAGCGAATATCTTCACCAACCAGTCAACAACACAGTCACCTCTTTTTTAATGAATTCCACTGCAATACCATCCAAACCCGCCGCCTTGCCGGTTTTCATCTTCTGCAAATCTTTCACTACTTCGACCAAAACACCCTATATCTGCCACTCATTCATTAAACACATTCAACAAACCTTCAAAATACTCACTCCATTTCCTTCTCACTTCAACACTACATGTTATTACCTCCCCATAGCCCCCTTTACTGATGTTACCATTTGTTATTTTATCTTACGCACTTTATTTACCTCCTTCCAAAACATCTTTTTATCCGCCCTAAGATTTGATGATACTCTCTCAACCCAACTCTCATTTGCCCTCTTTTTCACCTCTTGCGCCTTTCTCTTGACCTCCTGCCTGTTTCCTTTTTACATCTCCCAGTCATTCGCACTACTTCCTCGCAAAAATCGTCCAAATGCCTCTCTCTTCTCTTTCACCAACAATCTTAGTTCTTCATCCCACCACTCATTACCCTTTCTAATCTGCCCACCTCCCTCCTTTCTCATGCCACAAGCATCTTTTGCGCAAGCCATCACTGCTTCCCTAAATACATTCCATTCATCCCCCACTCCCTTTACGTCATTTGCTCTCACCTTTATCCATTCTGCACTCAATCTCTCCTGGTACTTCCTCACACAGGTCTACTTTCCAAGCTCACATACTCTCGCCACTCTCTCCATCCCAACATTCTCTCTTCTTTTCTGAAATCCTCTACAAATCTTCACCCTTTCCTCCACAAGGTAATGATCAGACATCCCTCCAGTTGCCTCTCTCACATCCCTCCACTTGCCCCTCTCAGCACATTAACATCAAAAATCTCTCTTTCACGCGCCTATTAATTAACACGTAATCCAGTAACGCTCTCTGGCCATCTGTCCTACTTACATACGTATACTTTTGTATATCTCTCTTTTAAACCAGGTATTCCCAATCACCAGTTCTTTTTCAGCACACAAGTCTACAAGCTCTTCACTATTTCCATTTACAACACTGAACCACCCATGTACACCAATTATACCCTCAACTGCCACAGTACTCACCTTTGCATTCAAATCTCCCATCAGTATAACCCCGTCTCTTGTATCAAAGCTTCGAACCCACTCACTCAGCTGCTTCCAAAACACTTGCCTCTCATCATCTTTCTTCTCATGACCAGGTGCATATGCACCAATAATCACCCATCTCTCTCCATCCGCTTTCAGTTTTACCCATATCAATGTAGAGTTGATTTTCTTACACTGTATCACATATTCCCACAACTCCTGCTTCAGGAGTAGTGCTACTCATTCCTTTGTTCTTGTCCTCTCACCAACCCTTCGTTTCACTCAGAGCCAAAACTTCCAGGTTCTTTTCCTCAAACGTACTATTTATCTCTTCTTTTTTCTCACCTTGGTTACATCCACACACATTGAAACACCCCAATCTGAGCCTTCGAGGAGGATGAGCACTCCCCGCATGACTCCTTCTTCTGTTTCCTCTATTAGAAAGCTAAGATACATGGAGGGGAAGGTTTCTATCCCCCCGCTCCCGCCCCCTTTAGTCGCCTTGTACGACACGCGGGTAATGCATGGGAAGTATTCTTTCTCCCCTATTCCCAGGGATATATATATATATATATATATATATATATATATATATATATATATATATATATATATATATATATATATATATATATATATATATATATATATCATAGAACATACAAACCTCCAACAGCCAGAATCGAACCCATGACCCCTGTGCAACAGGCGGGAGCGCTACCGCTAGGCTATGATCGCCCCTAATAGGGAAATTATTCGAATACTATGTACTCGAATACCCTTCGTCTCACGTTGGTGAGCAACGGGGTCTACACCAGTCATTTTCCATCAGGCTCACACAGCCAGTAGATAGCATTTTACCGAACCTAACTGTACAACGCGGAGGTATATGAAGCGAACAAAGTGCATATGAACGCGCACCTTCATAGAACATACAAGACCCCTTTTCCAGGAGCTAGTACAGCTCCAAGTCTGAGTTACTTCTAGTAGCAGGGAAATAATGAACTCCTATGGAATGGTGTTTTAATTTCCTGCCATTGTCAGTGTACTCTAGTAGTAAGGTCTGTTTTCTTGCCCAGTTATTTATTAAGGTTCTGTGCTCGGGCTGTTTAGAAGTTTGCAAGTGTCCCGTGTGTAACTAGTTGACCAGATGTTTATAGAACATGGAGCCTGGGTAGGGCAGAGACATTGCATAGGGTTCAAAGTTTATGGTAAAGAATGTCCGATGCTGGGTGGTTATTGTTGTCATGAACCGCTTGGGGTGGGTCTGAGATCATGAAGATCTACCATGCATGGTTGGCGAGGACGGAAAAGAGCAATAAAAGATGGCTTGTAAAGCGATAAAAGAAAAACTGGGAAATAGGTTGATGGCTGGTTTTATGAGAGCAAGTTAGAGAAAGTACTAAGGAAAGCACTTGAAATAAAAGATCTATATTGGGTTTGAAGTTAAACCATGGGGGATGGATAAAGGAATTAGAATTAGAAAGACTATCACACAATTCAGGCGATGATGTGGTTTAGCGATATTGAAGGGAAGGAGAAAGACTGGAGACAGCTTCAGTAGTTTAGTAAAATCGTCGGGTCGAAAGTCAACAGGAGATCGTGCACGCATGAAGGAGGGAGGGAGCTGCGAATGTCATGGAGGAAAGAGAGGAAAGGTTAAGAGGAGCGGAAGAGAAAGAAGGAGGAGAATATGAATAACAAGAGAGTCTGGCTGATTGGGAGAGAGAGAGAGAGAGAGAGAGAGAGAGAGAGAGAGAGAGAGAGAGAGAGAGAGAGAGAGAGAGAGAGAGAGAGTAAAAGATCGAAGACAGTAGAAAGAGACGTAAGTAATGAGAGTAAGTGAGAGAAAGTGAAATGGGAGATAATGCAAGAGAGGCGAGAGTTAGTCATGAGGAGGACAATACGAGCCGGGAGCCTCTCTTGGGACGGCACAGTAAACAGATATAAAGGATGAAACTTTCCCAGTGGCTATTGACAACAAAACTCGGCCAACAACAACAGACAACCTCACCAAACACGAGACTATTCCCAATAATCATGGAGAATATGGCCAGCCTCTCGAGACCCCGTCGTGAACAGGTGATGAGACGAAGAAAGAAAAAGGTATATGACTGGGACAATAGATGTGTCGCATCCTAGGGAGAATAAATGGCAGATCCTAGGGAGACTACGTGTTAGGTTTGTAGGAGAATAAGTGTCACTTGCATGGGAGAATTGAGTGTCTGATCCCACGAGGAATATGTGTCAGATCGCTGAGAGAAGAGAAAAGTGTCAGATCGCTGAGAGAAGCGTCAGTCCAAGGGGTAATGAGTGTCAGACCTCTGAGAGAACAAGTCTCAGATCCTTAAGAGAGTGATTGTTCGCAAGTTTAAGGGACAACAGATACAGATTTCGATAATATACTCTAGTAAGTACACAAGTATTAGTTGATAATGAAATCAAACGTTAGATCTAGCTAGCAGAAGGTATGATGATCAGAACATTGAGGGGGAGGGGGGGAACGTTAATTGCAACAAGGTTAGTTAATGACCAGGCGAGCATCAGTTACTAGGGAGGATAAATATTGGATCAGGTAGCAATGGTTATGATCAGTTATAAAAGCACAGGGAGATCAAATTCAACAAGGTTCATTGGTAACTACATAACTATCAGTTTCTTGGGAGCAAGATCCAGTCAGCAGAAAGCATCATTATGAGAGCATAAGGAGATAGGTACAAGTTGCTGGTGCATAACGTCATTATCACGTCCTTGTGATAATGAGTGTGGGCTCACGGTGAAATGGTTGCAGATCCGGAGAGACATTTCACATTTACCTGGGAAGGAAAAGTTCACCTTCCAGGATGGTCTCGACCTCAGGCACCGCGACGAGTAGGAAAGGATTCCCAAAGAGAAATAATATCAAGCTTCCAGTGCAAAATTATTTTCAGATCCCAGAGATGACAGGTATCTGGTTCCAGGGGAGAATAAATTATTCCAGCCTGAGTAAGTATTAGGTCCCAGGGAGCATAAATTCCAAAGGATAATCATTTTCAGACCACGGCACAAAAGTATCACATCCCAGGAAGAATAATTTCCCACTGCGGATAAGATTAAATCCCAAGGGTGAATACTTTTCAAAGCTGCAGGTGTAATACGTTCCAGATCACGTGGCATAGATGTAGTGGGTTCGAAGGGAGGATAAGGTTCGGGAAGCGTGGGGAATATATTTCCTCAACTCAGGAAGAATAACCGGGAGATCCAAGGGTGGGCAAGTATCGGATCCCAGGTCGAAAAACGGAAAATTTTCAGGGCTGGAATTCCTCTGCCATAAACATGTGGGGCAGGCCACTTAAGGCAACTCAGTAATGCTTAGTGTTTTAAGGTCCGGTAATGTATTACGTTTACAAGAGTTCTCAAAATTATTTCTGTTTGCATTTGCGCGGGCAGATGCCAGGCTCAAAACTCCCAGATTCTTGCCCGCGAAACTAAATACTTTCATCCCGAATCGGCCGACCATTCGAACCACAAACCCATAAAAACAAGGCTTTTGTCGGTGTACAAAGCTTGCCACCGGCTTCACGACTGCCGGCACCAGACCACAATCGTCGAACCCAGACTGCGAAAACAGAATCACCGAATCATACACAACGAACCCAAACTCTTAAACGAGACCCACTAAAGTTTAACAGCCATAACTGAAGCACTAAACTGAAACCACCAAAGCTCATCCGATAAATCTGAACGGCGACGGTGATCTGCAAAACCAGCGCCACCAAGATCCAAAAAAAGGAGTCGCGGGAGAGGAGAGAGAGAGAGAAAAAAAAAATAGAGAGAATAAAGAAATCTTCCAAAGGGCTTTGTTTGCTGTTGACTCTGTGGCCTTAGGGACCGACTGCCTTTCCACTGTACCTGGCTGGGGAACCAAAGATGTCCTGGGAGACTTAAAAGGTCTGTAATGAGTTCTTGGAAGTCATAGGATATCTTGAGGGATTTCTTAATCAAGAGGAATCTGAAAGGTTTCAAGCGCCCAGAAACCCTTCACGTAAATTTGTATGTTGTGGATATTGAAGGTGGTCGTGTAGGGTTGCATCCGCCCCCACTACCCCTACCAACTGGTGTGTCTGCGGGCCTGTGCCGCAGCGGGAGTCATTTGTGGATTCCCAGATGGTAAGGAGGAGATTGGTGTGTGTGCGTGTGTGTTAGTGGTCTGGAGAGTTGTATTATTTGTTGTGAGTTCATTTATGTTTGTATTTATTGATTAGTGTCAAGACTGAGGGTTTTTTTTTTCTTTTTTTTTTTTTGTGTGTGTGTGTGTTTTCTTGTATGGCTCAGTGGACAGGTGCTTGAACTAACATGCGTATCTAATGTGTGTATCGCCTGAGATAAGGAACTGTACAGAATCTTTCCCTGAGTGGAGATAAAGAATTGATATGGCTCTCTCGGCCAAGGTCTCGTCTCCTCCATCGATGAGGGCTCCACCCTCAGCCAGACCAGTACCGTAATAAACCCTCTCCACTCCCTCTCACAGCCCTCTCACTTCTCCCACTCACGGCCCTGACTCTCTACCTTTGGTCTCCACTCCCTACTACTCACGGACTTTACGTTTCTCTGGTTGTGAGGTATTTCTCCCATATTTTTTCTCGTAGCCGATTTTCCTCCCTTGCCAGGATTCTTTCCTTCGACGAGGGCCCCTTGTTCTCCCTCCACGATCAGAGCTTCCTCTGGTTGAGATCCTCTTCTTCCTTACTTCTCCCTCACACTCATTCTTCCCTAATGTTTAGGGGCTTTGTTTGTATATATCTCCGGACCGTCTCAACTCCTTCGTCCGATACTCCGTCATACTCTCTAATCTCGCATCCTTCCCTCTCTCCCTTCTCCCTTTGGTCCTTTCTCCTCCCCACGCGTTATTGCCCTTTCTCCTCATTCGCCAAAGGACTTTACTTGCCCCTCTCAGCGTCTACCAGACTCTGCCCTCTTCTCTTTTCGTTCTATCACATTTACTTCTTTGTCCCTTTTTCATTAATGGCTCCATCTTCCCTCCATGTAAACAATGTACCTCCTCCTTCTTCATAAATGTCCCTCTCCTCTGCACCCACCTTCCTTCTCTTCTCCCTTCTTGACCGTCTCACTCTCACATCCTCTTCCGCTCCCTGTGTACTACCGACCTCTCTTTTTTTTATTCCTCCTCCCTCTCTCCCTCCCTTCCTCCCTCACTAGCTTCCTGCCCTCGTTCCCAGGCAATGCCAGGCAAACTAGAGGACCAGGTCGTGTATAAAAACCAGATCCCGAACCTGTCTGTGTTGGCCCGACGGTGGAGGGCACGGCGGACCTGGAGTGTTGCCGAGGGTCATCCCAAGCACTCTGGACGGATGAGCTTCTTCAAGGAGTTGGCCAACTTGTTCTAGCCGTGTTCCTGACTTGTTTTGAGTCGTATTTTCTCATTTTTCATACCCAAGTGAATGAAGGTGTTTTACCAATCCTCCCTATGTATGTTTCAGCATGTGTGTATACAGTCACTGCTGGGGCGTAGCTAAATGCAGTGTGTGTGTGTGTGTGTGTGTGTGTGTGTGTGTGTGTGTATCTTACAGGAGCAGGTGTATTCATGAATACACCCTCCCTGGGCCGTTGTCTTAATTATATGCAACTTTGCTAATCGCACTTCAAGCAGCGAGGAAAACTTAGGAGAGTCATGGTTCCCGAGTTTCCTACACTTTAAAACTCAACTTTTTTTTTCTAATTCTTCATATCATGGCACTACTAGGAGGATGGGTTGGGGGGGGGGGGTAAGGGAGAGGTAAGAAGTGAAGGATAGAGAAAGCGGAGGCAGGAGACATGAGGCAAAAAAAAAAAAAATAGAGGTAAGGAAGAAAAAAAGAATAGGACGGAGGGAATGTAAACTAAGAATGAGGAATTAATTCTTGGCTTGAGGGGCAAGACTGGGATCAGTCAGATCTGGGGATTATAGAAAAATAACTGAGAGTAAGAGACAAAAACTGGGGGCAAGAGACAAAAACTGGGGGTGAGAGACAAAAACTGGGGGTGAAAGACAAAAGCTGGGGTGAGAGACAAAAACTGGGGTGAGAGACAAAAACTGGGGGTAGGGGACAAAAACTGGGGGTGAAAGACAAAAGCTGGGGTGAGAGACAAAAACTGGGGTGAGAGACAAAAACTGGGGGTAGGGGACAAAAACTGGGGGTGAGAGACAAAAGCTGGGGTGAGAGACAAAAGCTGGGGGTAGGGGACAAAAACTGGGGGTGAGAGACAAAAACTGGGGTGAGAGACAAAAACTGGGGTGAGAGACAAAAACTGGGGGTAGGGGACAAAAACTGGGGGTGAGAGACAAAAACTGGGGTGAGAGACAAAAACTGGGGTGAGAGACAAAAACTGGGGATAGGGGACAAAAACTGGGGGTGAGAGACAAAAACTGGGGTGAGAGACAAAAACTGGGGGTAGGGGACAAAAACTGGGGGTGAGAGACAAAAACTGGGGTGAGACAAAAACTGGGGTGAGAGACAAAAACTGGGGTGAGAGACAAAAGCTGGAGTGAGACAAAAACTGGGGGTAGGGGACAAAACTGGGGGTGAGAGACAAAAACTGGGGTGAGAGACAAAAGCTGGGGTAGGGACAAAAACTCGGGGTAAGGGACAAAAACTGCGGTTATGGGGAAAAAAAACTGGATGGGAAAGCAAAAACTGGAATGAGAGACCAAAATAACGAAGTCTTAGTTTGGTTATCAGTGGGAAATTGAGCAGAAGGACTAGACCTTAGAGGCTTACTGAAGGATACTGAAAGTTAGGGAGATGAGAGGGTGGGACGAAGAACAAGGTTTGCTGAGCACTTGAGTTGAGACACGAAACACTGGTAGAGTGGCAAACACCAGGGCGAGGAAGGGCATCAGGAGAGCTTCTGCATGTTGGGTGGGGCCAGAGGTGTGGCAGGGAGCACACCCTGGATGAATAGAGGGGGCACCAGGAGTGCAGGCTCAGAGGACAGGGGAAACAATTCGACCATGAGGACAGTGACTGAGGACTAAGGAAAAACAAACAGAGGAATATCAAACGATTTCCCCTTCCCCTCCTCCTTCCCCGTCCCCCTCCGCCCGATGGGTTCGACCTGGATATACACACCAGTTCAGGGCTGGTTCCTTATGTGTGTATATATATATATATATATATATATATATATATATATATATATATATATATATATATATATATATATATATATACACACACACACACACACGCACACATGCCATTTCCAGCGTTAGCGAGGTAGCGTTAAGAACAGATGACTGACCCTTAGATGTAAAGATCTTCGTTTGGCCCCTTTCTTTGTTCCTTCTTTTAAAAATTAGAACACGAAAAGGGAGGATTTCCAGCCTCCTTCTCCCACCCGTTTTAGTCACCTTCTACGACACGCAGGGAATACGTGGAAAGTACTCTTTACCCCGCCTGCCACGCATCGGTCCCGGGTTCGATCCTGGCTGTTGGAGGTTTGCATGTTCTGTGAAAGTGCGCATTCATATGCTCTTTGTTCGTGTATATATATATATATATATATATATATATATATATATATATATATATATATATATATATATATATATATATATATACATATATATATATATATATATATATATATATATATATATATATATATATATATATATATATATATATATATATACTGGACAGGATGGACAGAAAAAAGAATCCCTCAATACCCTATACAAACAATGCATCCGCTCCACTTTAAACTATACCTCACTTGCCTGGTCTTCCACCCTCTCTACAGCAAATAGAGCTGCAAACCACACAAAATAACGCACTCAGAACAATCACCTGCTACCTAGCAACTACAAACACTCAAGCCATCACAGTGAAACGAAGATTCTCTCCGTACAGTCCCGCCTCAACATGCTCGGCACTGACACCTATATAACAGCACACGATGCCTCCCGCCCTAACTACTTTATAACTAACCTCCAATCCTCAGGTAGATGCATCAACCTTATCCCTGCCTTACACTTCAGTAAATCATGATCACAGGTCCCCTCACCTCCAGCGATCAGAACAATGAAACACATACACATTGAAATAACCCGGCAAGCATTAACAGCCGACCTCATGAACAGAAGGGATGAGCGAGGGAGACAGGACAGAATCCTTAGGGACGCCGATGTTGATAAAGAAATAGGGCGAAGGTGATCTGACAACAAATACAGAAATATGCAAGAGAATGAGTGAGGAAAGTTTGACAAAGAGGATATGTGTGTCAGAGATGGAGGGAACGAGGAGAAGTGGGAGACCAAATTGGAGGTGGAAAGATGAAGTGAAAAAGATTTTGAGTGATCGGGGCCTGAACATGCAGAAGGGTGAAAGGCTTGCAAGGAATAGAGTGAATTGGAACGATGTGGTATACCGGGGTCGACGTGCTGTCAATGGATTGAACCAGGGCATATGAAGCATCTGGGGGAAAGCCATGGAAAGTTTTGTGGGGCCTGGTTTCTGTGCATTATACATGACAGCTAGAGACTGAGTGTGAACGAATGTGGCCTTTGTTGTCTTTTCCTAGCGCTACCTCGCGTGCGTTCCGGGGGGGTTGTCATTTCATGTGTGGCGGGGTGGCGACGGGAATGAATAAGGGCAGTATGAATTATGTACCTGTGTATATATGTATATGTCTTTGTATGTATATATATATATACGTTGAAATTTATAGGTATGTATATGTGCGTGTGTGGACCTGTATATATATACATGTGTATGTGGGTGGGTTGGGCCATTGTTTCGTCTGTTTCCTTGCGCTACCTCGCTAACGCGGGAGACAGCGACAAAGTATAATGAATAGATAAATGAATATGTGGTAGAGGATGTGTGGATCAGGTGTTTGCTTTAAAGAATGTATGTGAGAAATACTTAGAAAAGCAAATGGATTTGTATGTAGCATTTATGGATCTGGAGAAGGCATATGATAGAGTTGATAGAGATGCTCTGTGGAAGGTATTAAGAATATATGGTGTGGGAGGAAAGTTGTTAGAAGCAGTGAGAAGTTTTTATCGAGGATGTAAGGCATGTGTACGTGTAGGAAGAGAGGAAAGTGATTGGTTCTCAGTGAATGTAGGTTTGCGGCAGGGGTGTGTGATGTCTCCATGGTTGTTTAATTTGTTTATGGATGGGGTTGTTAGGGAGGTAAATGCAAGAGTTTTGGAAAGAGGGGCAAGTATGAAGTCTGTTGGGGATGAGAGAGCTTGGGAAGTGAGTCAGTTGTTGTTCGCTGATGACACAGCGCTGGTGGCTGATTCATGTGTGAAACTGCAGAAGCTGGTGACTGAGTTTGGTAAAGTGTGTGGAAGAAGAAAGTTAAGAGTAAATGTGAATAAGAGCAAGGTTATTAGGTACAGTAGGGTTGAGGGTCAAGTCAGTTTTGAGGTGAGTTTGAATGGAGAAAAACTGGAGGAAGTGAAGTGTTTTAGATATCTGGGAGTGGATCTGGCAGCGGATGGAAGCGGAAGTGGATCATAGGGTGGGGGAGGGGGCGAAAATTCTGGGGGCCTTGAAGAATGTGTGGAAGTCGAGAACATTATCTCGGAAAGCAAAAATGGGTATGTTTGAAGGAATAGTGGTTCCAACAATGTTGTATGGTTGCGAGGCGTGGGCTATGGATAGAGTTGTGCGCAGAGGATGGATGTGCTGGAAATGAGATGTTTGAGGACAATGTGTGGTGTGAGGTGGTTTGATCGAGTGAGTAACGTAAGGGTGAGAGAGATGTGTGGAAATAAAAAGAGCGTGGTTGAGAGAGCAGAAGAGGGTGTTTTGAAGTGGTTTGGGCACATGGAGAGGATGAGTGAGGAAAGATTGACCAAGAGGATATATGTGTCGGAGGTGGAGGGAACAAGGAGAAGAGGGAGACCAAATTGGAGGTGGAAAGATGGAGTGAAAAAGATTTTGTGTGATCGGGGCCTGAACATGCAGGAGGGTGAAAGGAGGGCAAGGAACAGAGTGAATTGGAGCGATGTGGTATACCGGGGCTGACGTGCTGTCAGTGGATTGAATCAAGGCATGTGAAGCGTCTGGGGTAAACCATGGAAAGCTGTGTAGGTATGTATATTTGCGTGTGTGGACGTATGTATATACATGTGTATGGGGGGGGGGGGGGTTGGGCCATTTCTTTCGTCTGTTTCCTTGCGCTACCTCGCAAACGCGGGAGACAGCGACAAAGTATAAAAAAAAAAAATATATATATATATTATATATATATATATATATATATATATATATATATATATATATATATATATATATATATATATATATATATATTCTTTCTTTCAAACTATTCGCCATTTCACGCATTAGCGAGGTAGCGTTAAGAACAGAGGACTGGGCCTTGAGGGAATACCCTCACCTGGCCCAATTCTCTGTTCCTTCTTTTAAAAAAAAAAAAAAATTTAATTTTAATTTAATATATATATATATATATATATATATATATATATATATATATATATATAGAGAGAGAGAGAGAGAGAGAGAGAGAGAGAGAGAGAGAGAGAGAGAGAGAGAGAATGAATATGTGTTACCGGACTCCGCCTGTTTGAGGTTACACCGCGAGTAAAAAGTGACATTCAACAAGGTTGTGTCTTAGTGAGTACAGATTCGTTTAAGAACTCACTCTCCCACGTTTCCCTACAACTGGAAGTAGTGCAGTCTTGGTCGGCAGGAGTTTTAAAACGGTTCTCCTTCGGAGAAATTGTTCGTGAGATGATTATGAATGAATCCATATCATCGATATCATTGAGGTGGACAGAAAACGGGAAGGTTTAGGACGCCAAAAACTTAGCGATACAAATCTCTAGAAAAACTAAGGGTTTAGGTAAACTGTAACAGACAGAGTAATGAAGAAGACTTCACTTTGTAAGTGAAATCCGACAAGTAACTATAAGTAGGAAAGGAGTCGTGGAAATTGTAGGAGACGTCAGAATGTGTTTTTTGTTACATGTTAGCCCGTCATGTCGGAGCTGTGTGAAAGAGAGAGAGGGAGGGAGGGAGTATGATACACGCGAGAGTGGGGTTAGAGAGGGAATGAGTGATGAAGGGATAAAGACGGGAAGATGGCGGGAGAAGTTAAGGGAAAAAGAAGTCACGTTCTCCTGAAGAAGAATGTAGAGAAAGAGAAAGTCGTACGGATTGTGGTGATGATGGGAAGCGGGACGTGCCGAGTATTACTTTAGGTGTGATGGAGACTGATAGCAAGCATGTACGCAGGACCCAAGCTCTTTAGAACCATTGCAGGAGGGAGAGGTACTGCGGGAATCTCGTGGAGCTACTGTGGGAGGAAGAGATGGTATGGGAGTGACGTAGAGCTATCAAAGGAGTGAAGGATGGTACGGAAATCTTGAGGAACTACTTTCGGAATCCCGTAGAGCTACTGCAGGAGAGAGAGGTGGTATGGGAACCTCTTCCGTAGCTACTGCAGAATGGAAAGATAGCGCAGGAATCCCATGGAGTTGCTACAAGAATGATGGGTCATACGGGAATCTCGTGGAGCTACAGTAGGAGAGACAGTGGTGTGGGAATCTTTTGGAGCTACTGTAGGAGGGAGATGTGTGCGGGCATCCCATGGAGTTGCTGCACGAGAGAAAGGTGATGCGGGAATCCTGTCATTGGAGGTTAGGAGAGAGAGAGAGAGAGAGAGAGAGAGAGAGAGAGAGAGAGAGAGAGAGAGAGAGAGAGAGAGAGAGAGATGGGCCAGTAAAGAGAATACAGAAAATAAACGGAAAGGCATTGAATGGAGAGAGGCAGGCAGTAATAAGGGATACTTGAAGGAATGGAGAACAGAGAATGAGTTTGTGATTTGACAGAGACACCCTACCATGCTAGATAAGAACGTTAAAACGAATGAAGGTTGACGAAGGAGGTACAATCCGTCTTATCTGGGTAAGGGAACAGAGTTTAGCGAGTGGGAAAAGGGTAGGGTATACGAGGAGCGAATGGGCGTAACAGCAGTCACACTTGTGGTGTTGTCTCTCAAACCCAGCGATAGTGTGGCACAGGGCGTCTGTAAAGATCCTGGACGTGGTGGAGCAGTGGAGTCTGTGTACTGTATACCAGAGCAAGGAACACCGCCTCAGCGGAGGACTCACATTGGAACCCTCACTCTCTTGAAGACGACGCTTCGGTACGACCTTTGACCACAGCAATACGACCCCTTGAACAAACGTTACTACTCTTGTGTGTGTGATGCTCTGCACTGTGACACCGAGTTGGGAAGTCTTGCGCTGTGACTTGTGAGTATTTTTGAGAGTAGAAGGGATAGGAATGATGAAAACAGGACAAAATAACATGTTCAGTCATTTGTTTCTTCTCTCATCTTCTGAAACAGTAAATCAAACGGTGACATAAAGTTAAAATAAAGACATTGCGGAAGGCTATACCGATGGGAGGTATAAACTTTGAAAGAAATTAAGATGCCGGAAATGGGACATTGTGGTATAAACACAAAGCCCCACAGTGACATGTGAACGTAAGTGTGCCTCCAGCCATACTGGCAGAGGCATAAAGAATTTCTATATAGTGAAACCTAAGGAAGCTGTGACTAGACACACGACTGAGAGGTGATCGATGAGAATAGAAGAAAAAAGTCTATTTTTTTACTCTGAAGGAAGGTGGGTAGATAGTGAAATGGTTCGAGGACGGAAGGATGGGAGATGGTGGAGAAGAGAAGGGGCAGGAAGGGATGGGGGCTTGAAGAAGAGAGAAGAAAGAGGATAGTTTAGGTTGGAAAGGGTCGAAGGACGGATGATGGTGGTAGAGGGAAGGATGGGGAATGATTTGAAGGTATAGGGAGAAAGGAGGGAAGGTGGATGGTTGGAATGGAGGAATA
The DNA here is from genome assembly GCF_036320965.1 of Panulirus ornatus. NCBI lineage: Eukaryota > Metazoa > Arthropoda > Malacostraca > Decapoda > Palinuridae > Panulirus > Panulirus ornatus. The sequence goes on from NC_092281.1 coordinate 30,241,376, forward strand.
ATGAAGGAGGTAAGAGTCGAGATGATCAAGAGGGACGCAAAGAGGGAAGCAGATGTGCAGGAAGAAAAGGATGACGAAGGAAATGGATTAGGAAGAGATTAATATGGCTTAAAGAGTTCTTGTGGGGATGAGAGTGATGGTGCTGAACTTTTGATGTAGGGAGTTGAAGACGCGTAGGAATAGTGGAGGATGGAGACGAGAGAGAGAGAGAGAGAGAGAGAGAGAGAGAGGTGGCTGATGCGATCCTCTCCCCCTGACGTGGTTAAGGTTCGTCCCTCACATAGGCGTAAACTTAAGGTAACTTCTCGTCTTATTTATTCATAGTCTGACCTGCAGCGGTCGTCACTATTCCAACGCACTTGCTCTACCGCAGGAGCTGGGGCACCTGTACCATAGGGTCTCTTGACATGTACTCACTGCACCGTCTGTATGTGTATTAGGGAAGTCGATTGATGTACCATAGGATCCAGAGGAGCCTCTGCGAGGTCATAAGGGTGACTTGGTCCGTAATACTGAGCGTACCGTAGAATTTAGAGGAATGCATTGGGGACAGTCCTGAATCACTCGTCATCGGTAGAAAATCAGAAATATCAACGTGTCTTAAGCATCATATCCCTGGAACACCTTTGCTTGAGAATGGAAAATGATGATTCATTAACCTCTCTGAACACGACGGTACGACTCTTATACACGACCGTGCGACCCTTCAGGACGAGATTATGATCCTTTAGCAGGACAGTACGACCCTAAGATCTTTGACCCCAGACCCTTAAGGACCCATGATACCCAAGAGTAGTGCTCAAGGGTCGTACTGTCGTGTTCAAAGGTTCTACAGTCATGCTCAAGTGTCGTACCGCCGTGCTCACTAGCTCTGCCATCATACTCAAGGGTCGTGCCGTCGTGCTCAAAGGTTCTACCATCATGCTCAGGGTTCGCACCGTCGTGTTCGAGGGTCGTAACGTTGCACTCAGTGGTCTTATCGTTGCGGTCAAGGGTCGAACAGTATCTCAAGGGATTATATAACACGTTCTTACCATTAAACCCCATATGGCAGAGTGTTATCTTTTATCTACCCTGCAGATAAACCTGAGGGTTTGCTTAGTCTTGCTAAAGGTAGGCTTCCAGTTCTCTCTTTCTTTTGTCCTTCCGTTTGTTGGAACTGGGAGGAGGCCATGTTGGTTTATAACCGGGCCAGACCCATTCACGTTTATTCGCTGGGCGTGACTAGACGGGTTTATTTTTGGGTAATGCCATCCGTAGCCATGTAGTTGTACAGTGGGTTTTGTTGTCTGATGTTAGATACTGACGGCTCGTATAGGGTGAGATGTAGGGTAATATTCTTTCATTTGGGGTGATGTTATCACGTCATGCTTATCTAAAGGGAAAATATGTTTTCCAAATGGAGCTGTTCGTGTTTACTCTCGGGGCGCGTTTTGATCAGTATCTACAGTCTGGGCCTGGTTATGGCTGCACGGAACGGAGAGAGAGAGAGAGAGAGAGAGAGAGAGAGAGAGAGAGAGAGAGAGAGAGAGAGAGAGAGAGATTATTCATTTCTACACAACTGGATATTAGCATATGTCCCTCCAGCTGCTGAGGGCTAACACGAACAGTTCACCGAATGATGGTTCCAAATACGGAGGCAAATGACCTCTAACTGTCCCTAGTGTTTTGCTGGTCTGTTTGTTACATAAGCTTGAATTTTTGCCTCCTCCGAACGAGGGAGTACAGGGTATCGTCGAGTTTTGAAGGTGAGGGGTCACGCTAAAGACGAGAGGCGGTGAGGGTAAGAGAAAGAGAGAGAGAGGGAGAGTGTAGCCCACGTATCATGGAGTGAGCGCTATTCGTATTCTAAAAGCTCTTTGGAACACATCACAGAGGACCATAGCTAAGAAGTAATGGCGTAGTTGGAGTGAAGTAAACTTGTGTTTGGGTGGAGTAGAATGATGCCATCACAATTTACTTCCTTGTGATTAGTCTTGTGATTTGTACATCTCTTTTGAAGGAGACTAGGCTACGTTTGGCCTGTGAAGCTGTGTTGGAAGGCGTAGATATGATATCATCATGTGGGATACAGCAACTTGTAAATAATGTTTGTAAAAGTCCTTTTTCCATATATTTATTTCCCGTGATATGTTTGTAGTGGACTCCGAAAACAGTGGAGTATGTGCTAACTGTGCATCTGTATGTGGGAGGAATACAACTGTTGGTTTGATCTTGTTGGTCGGCTAGGATGCATCTAGGCACCTGAACCTTCCCCAAGTGTTGATGATCGACTGAAAGGAGAATGGTTCCTTGAGAGCCCTAAGTCAGGAACCACTTACTGTGTTCAGTCAATAAAAGATATGTTTTGTAGTCATGATAGATGTATGAATATATGGTGATTCTTTAGCATTATTTTGGAAGAATGAATACCCGTCATCTAAACTAAATGTTTTGGAGCATGTAAGTCTTCGTGCATTTAATTTCCAGTTAAAACTGGACGCGAGAGAGTTTCGAGGGCAACAGCGAAACATCGCATGAATCTTGGCCTTTGTGCGCCAATTATACATCTTGTTTAATCAATGAACTGAAGAATAATCTAAGATTATCTTAAGTCATATACGCATTATTTTTTCTTAGAAGCGTTAATGTATTTTACCGTTCCTACCGTGAAAGTATTTCGTGCCCGCATAAGCTTGCCTTTGGTGATAATCTCTCAAGCTTTGTGGACGGCACTGGGCACGTCAGGAACGAATTCAAAATCTTTGGTACGATAGAACGACCCTTCGGCACGATGGCCTTACCTTTGACACGACCCTTAGGGGTGAGTCCAGGAAGACTAGGCCATCATAACACAAGGTCATGCCATCGAGACCGAGATCAAGGGTGCCCAAGTCGTGTTCAAGGTTCGTATCGTCGTGCTCAAGCAGCCGGGATCCCATGTAACAGGAACCAGCGAGAAACAATGAAAAATAAAGTGGAATTTTGCTTGCCAGAAGGATCAAGGCGTCAGTGATCGCATCTCATTCCTGGAAATTGGTGGATCTAAAACTTTAAATGGTTGAAACCATTGTTCAGGTCAGTCAGTAGTTTGGATTTCCTCTCTCTCTCTCTCTCTCTCTCTCTCTCTCTCTCTCTCTCTCTCTCTCTCTCTCTCTCTGCCTCTCTCCCTCTCTCTCTCTGCCTCTCTCCCTCTCTCTCTCTGCCTCTCTCTCTCTCTCTCTCTCTCTCTCTCTCTCTCTCTCTCTCTCTCTCTCTCTCTCTCTCTCTCTCTCTCTCGTGGATGGGTTTTGATTCATTCACTTCTAGTTCCAACTTTGATTTTTTTCATCTGGTGTTGTCATGCATGTGAATGATACTCGTAGCCCCAGTATGTGATAACGTCACATACAGCTGATTCTGTCACATCAGTTCATCACTTGGCTCTACATATGCATCATCCAGGGTACATACAGTGTCATGTACTCCTTGAAAGGTAAGCTCATAGTGTAGAGGTTTGTTTAAATCATTATCTTAAAGACGTTTTCTGAGATTTTGATGGAATCGATATCTACCTGACCTGTTATTTTGAAACCCAATTGATTTACAGTGTCTCAGATAGTTATGTGATTCCGGTGATCTTACTGACATTAATACAATGGCAGTGACTCAGTTGTGATGATCTCTGTGGTGAATCATTTTTAAAGTCTGTAATACAGTATGTTTCTACGTGTATTGTTGGTGTATCCAGGTAGTGGTCTGTTGAACGTATTAAGTCATAATTTCACTTTTCGTCCTTGTGTTCAGTCGAGGTAGCAGTGCTGTCAGATGTAATGTCTGATGTTTTATGCTCAGGATGATAAATCGCTTCCATTTTTTCCTTGTCACTGACCCCAGTGACAGTGAATATGTGTTTGTTTATCTGTATATCTAAGTTGTCCTTTTCAGAGGACTTCATCCTCCCTCTGCTACTGATTGTTGCGCAGGTTTGAAAGCCAGAGAAGGGGACCACGGGGTTCTAGAATGATAATGATAACATATGCACGTGTGTGTATATCTTACATCCTTACTTGTACGTCTGGGCCAGGAGGTTTACAGTCGTACAGCTGTGTCACTTCGCCCCTAGAGCGCGACGGTACGACCTCTGAGGACAACGTTACCACACTAAACCGCGACGTTACTAACCCCTGCATTCGACGGTGTGACCCAAAGGGATGATGGCCTGATCTGTGACCGTACCGTTCGAGGGTCAAGTCGAAAAGACCATCTCCTCATATCTTGAACTTCACATATCCATCGTACTCACACTGCAGTACTGTCCACATTCAATGCCCACGACTCGTTAGCTGAAGAAATTCCTCCTCCCGCACTTCTTCTACCCAGTTCTTCAACTATGTCGTTTGGACGGCCCCTCGAATCTCAGATACCAGTTTCATGTTGTCATGATGATGATGGCGGCCTCCTGGGAATCCAAAGGCTGTTGTCAGGTCTCCTCCCACCCTCCTCACCTCCAGTGTGGCCAGATGGAGGACTTCCCTCTCTCCTCGTAACTCATTTCACTGAAGTCTGGTTGCGTCCTGTCTCTCTTCCGGTGGACTCTCTCTCTCTCTCTCTCTCTCTCTCTCTCTCTCTCTCTCTCTCTCTCTCTCTCTCTCTCTCTCTCTCTCTCTCTCTCCCTCCCAGCACTTTTCGTATGTTGCCTCAAACATCAACTCAGTTTCTTAAGTATATTTCTAAGAACAGTGCTTTGCACTGTACGTGTGCATGTGCGATTACCTTCGTGCATGTGTGTTTTTGTATGTGTATTGATGTGTGCGTGTGTATATTTCCCTGTCTGGGTGTGCACATGTAGACGTGTTGACACTGTGCTTGTGTGAATGCTGGTGTGCTTACATGTGCGTGTGTGGGAAACTACGTTGTTGTATTTAAATGTGCCTTCGTATTTAACTGCATGAGACCATATTTGTATGCTAGTATATATATATATGTATATATATATATATATATATATATATATATATATATATATATATATATATATATATATATATATATATATCTTTCTTTTCTTTCATACTATTCGCCATTTCCCGCGTTAGCGAGGTAACGTTAAGAACAGAGGACTGGGCCTTTGAGGGAATATCCTCACCTGGCCCCCTTCTCAGTTCCCTCTTTTGGAAAAAAAAAAAAAAGAAAAAAAAAATATATATATATATATATATATATATATATATATATATATATATATATATATATATATATTCTTTCAAACTATTCGCCATTTCCCGCATTAGCGAGGTAGCGTTAAGAACAGAGGACTGAGCCTTTGAGGGACTATCCTCACCTGGCCCAATTCTCTGTTCCTTCTTTTGGAAAATTAAAAAAAAAACGAGTGGGGAGGATTTCCAGCCCCCCGCTCCCTCCCCTTTTAGTCGCCTTCTACGACACGCAGGGAATACGTGGGAAGTATTCTTGCTCCCCTATCCCCAGGGATATATATATATATATATATATATATATATATATATATATATATATAT
>NC_092281.1:30254373-30269373 GCF_036320965.1 Panulirus ornatus
CACCTTTTATTTTTCTTTCTTTCGAGCATTTTGGTGAACGTTTGCGTGACATGGGATCCTGTGGTGTGATCAACGTTTGTGTTATTGTGGTTGTGTAATATGTAATGGTGGTTAACACATCTGAGAGTCCCTGCTAGTTAACCTTCTCTTAACTGTGGTGAACATGTAACAGGCACTCGGTGAACTTGTGAATAATAACTTGCGCTCACGTACAAGACCAGTGCAATGAGGGAAGCGCAGACAGCTACTTACGGGACTCACTGACCTCCATATGTTTCGGGTAGGTTGGGGAGGATTGGTCTGTCGTGGCTGTTAGGGAGAGAGAGAGAGAGAGAGAGAGAGAGAGAGAGAGAGAGAGAGAGAGAGAGAGAGAGAGAGAGGAAATACCTTTCCGGAGTAAAGGTGAAGGAGGCTGAAAAGGGAGAGCAGGAAGGCAACAGGTTAAAAGTGCTGACAATAGGGAGGCAAGCAGGTCGGGTCAAGACATACGAATGGAGAAGGGGGGGGGGGAATACGAGGCTAGAAGGCAGCGGGGAAACGAGGCAGCTGGTAGAGGCGAGGGTTGAGGAACAGATGGAGAGAGAGAGAGAGAGAGAGAGAGAGAGAGAGAGAGAGAGAGAGAGAGAGAGAGAGAGAGAGAGAGAGAGAGAGAGAAGACCCTGGGTGAGTGGCGACGATACAGACGGGACAATTTTCTTTTTTTCCTCATCTTTCCCTCGGCCAGGCCAGGCCAGGCCAGGGGGCTGCATGGGTTAACGTTGAGGAACCTGATCGTCCAGAAGGAGGATCAGGTTTCCATTCTTTTCTGTGTTAGGAAGCGTTGGTGAAATGGTGGCTCATGCTCCTCGGAGCGGTGATGGTGGTCTGGGCTATGGATGTCGGAAGTGTTAGTGGTGGAGGACTAATGGTGTGGGAGCGTTGGTGAGGGGTTGCTAAATGCTCAGTACTCGGCGAGGGTTGGTGAAGGGAAGCAATTGATTCACTGTATTAAGTACAGATAACCCAACCCTCCCGTTGCCAGGGATAGGATGAGCAGCGCATACAGTTCTCAACACAGACAGCACATTGGTGAATACATTCCGGTCATTACACGAGACACATCCGTGTATGAATAAACTGTACATCATGAACGACAACACTGTTGGTGAAACAGTCCCATAGCGTCTTGAAGGACATGACACACAGCGTACGTAAAGGCAGCACTCATAAAGTACATGTATCAATGTATCATGTTCCAATGTACGCTATAAGGGTTACTGAGACATTTCACATTCTACTTTATGTAGTACAGTACTGCTCCTTTATCTGTGATTAACCACATAAACCTGAGGTCAAGTCGTGTTCTTGATGGTTATAAAAAAACACAGGGTTGAATCCCATTGTTGTGATCGTTGTAGGCGTGTCAAGCACCACAGAAAAGATCAAAGTGTTTTGATCATCATCACAGGTCATTGAGCACCCCTTTCCATCATATTACCGTGAAGGTATTTCTAATAGAATTACTCGTCATAGTTAATATCTGGCCTAGGGCGGGCTTCCTTGGTTAATGCGTCCATCGTGTCTTGTCTGAGTAATCCAATAAGTGGGGGATTTCCATAGGAATTTAATCAGGAGTTGAATTTCCCTGGCTTCAAGGAGAAACACTTTGACTTATATTGGTCTCTTGTTCAGGATGTGTTTGTGAGGGGAACAGAAGCCTAGGATGGATTTGTGAGGGGAGTTGAAGCTCAGGGAGTCTTTGCAAGGGGATTTCAAGTTCAAAGAATGTTTGTAAGGGGAGTTGAGGCTCATGGAGAGTTTGTAAGGGGGTTGAAGCTCTGGGAGTGTGTTGTGAAGCTCAGGGAGTATTGACCAGGGGAATTCAGAGTTCAGTTCATTTGAGAATCCTATGTTCTGTGAGTTTGCATGAGGGAGCTATATGCTCAGGGAAAGTTTCAGAAGGATTATTATACTTAGTAAGTCCGAGCGAAGGATGATATGCTGGAGAGGCGTTTACGTCAAGGCAATGTGCTCAGGTTGCGTATACGAGGGGGAGGAGGATGGAGACATGCTTAAGTAGCGTCTATGAAGGGTACTATGCTCAAGTAGCGTTACGACGGGGGTAAAATGCTTAGATATCATGTACGAAGACGTAATATGCTTAGGTAACGTGTAAGAAGAGGTAATATGCTCAAGTAATGTGTACTAGGAGTTGATATGCTTAGGTAGCGCTTATGAGCTGGTAATATGCTTAGCTATCGTGTACAAGGAGGTATGATGATTAGGTAACGTGTGCGATGGGATGATATGCTTAGGTAACGTGTGCGATGGGATGATATGCTTAGGTAGCGCATTTTAGAGGAGAGGGTAATAGGTTCACTTCACGTCACGGGGGAGTTTATATGCTTAGTTTTCGTGTATGAGGCGGTAAAATGCTTAGGTAAAGTGTACGAGGGAGTTATATGATCAAGTAACGTGTGCGTGGGGGTGTGTGCTTAGGTAGCGTTTTTTAGGGGGGTAATATGCTCAGGTAGCGTGTGCGCGGGGGTATGTGCTTAGGTAGCGTTTTTTAGGGGTAATATGCTCAGGTAGCGTGTGCGCGGGGGTGTGTGCTTAGGTAGCGTTTTTTAGGGGGGTAATATGCTCAGGTAGCGTGTGCGTGGGGGTGTGTGCTTAGGTAGCGTTTTTTAGGGGGTGATATGCTCAGGTAGCGTTATGAATGGGTAATATGCTGAAGTAACGTGTACGAGGAGGTTATATGCGTTAGTAAGGTGCACATGGGAGGTAATGCTTAGGCAGTGTGTACGAGGAGGTGATATTCTTAGGTAGCGTTCATGAAGGTGTAATGCGTTTAAGTGGCACGTACGAGGCGAGTAATATGCTTACGTAGTGTGTACGAGGAGGTAATATGCTTAGGTAGCGCGCTTATAGAGGGGTAATATGCTGGAAAGAGTGTTTGTGAGGATATGATATTCTCGGGCAGAGTTGCTTGCGGTCTTGCATGGAGGAACCGAGGGAGAGGTTATGGAAGGGTGACTTGGTTCAAGAAGAAATCTTCCGGGAGGATGACATCATAGTTAAGGAGAGCTTGACCAAGTGGACGTGGAAGGGAGAATGATCGTTCGCTGTTGGTTGTGTAAACATGTCTGGGGAAGATCGTCTCGTCCAGATGATTCGTCTCTCTGTGAATTCTTTCTTCCCTCAGGATTATTTTTCATGATATTCAACAGCTCGTAGGGAAGTCCCTCCGGTCAAAGGCAGTAAATGTTTGTGGAATTTTTTTTTTTTTCGTCTTTGCTGGGAGTCTTTCTTAGTTTATCATTATTATAGTCTTTTTCTTGTCAGTGATCTGTGAGGAGAGGTATAAGTTATTTATGGTTCTGTAGTGTTTTAAGAGCAGTTTCTTGCTCAGAATTTATCTGCAGGAAGATAATTACCGTTGCCAGCTGTAAGCAGGAGGAGTTATTTTCGTTTCGTGATTACTGTTTGTGTGTTGAAGAAGAAGCTAGTTTAACGCTGGCGTTACCCCGTCTCTTAACCTTGCATGCTAACTAACTAACGAACTAACACACAGACTCACCCAACCCTAAGGCAGGTGGGTGTGTGTGTGTGTAATTAGTAACTTGTTTTCGATTAACTGTCTACAGAGTATGGGGAGGGAATTCTGGACCTGTGTGTATGTGTGTGTATGTGTGTGTGTGTGTGTGTGTGTGTGTGTGTGTGTGTGTGTGTGTGTGTGTGTGTGTGTGTGTAATTATATATTCGAGCAATAAGAGGGAAGTTTCGAAGTCTACACTCAGGGGACTCCATCTGATTTTTTCTTTACTATCATATAGCTATTTCAACATCTGTTGGGTGTAAACGAAGTAATATTGTTTTGACAATATTACTTCGTAGTCTGAGTAGAGCTCCTCCTTATTCCAGCCCGAAATTACATATACTTTACCATCCTCCTATTTGTTAGTGTCAAATGCTTGCAGGCAGTCCAGATACACGGGATCCATCTATCCTTTTTTGTCCTAAAATGATCTCTCTCTCTCTCATAAGTCTAAGAGGCTTGTTACATATGACCTCCTGCCTCTGAATGTGTGTTCTCTCTCCAGTAGGTAGTTTCCCATTTGCAAGTAGTCATCCATTAACCTTTTAATTATCTTATCAAATATTCTACAGACCAAATTCTTCAAGTTGACTTGTCTCCAGCTCAGCGGAACTTCCCTCTCTCCCTTCTTAAAAGATAGGCACGACATTTGTCTTTTTTCCACTCCCTTGTCACTTAACCTTCCCCAAGCGACCTTTATGAATGATGTATCAGACGATTTTGTACACGTCTTTAACATATATGGAGAAACTTGATCTGGACCATGAACCATATATGCGTCACGGGCCTCAAGCAATCAGTGTGTCTGTGTGCATGAATGTACACGCATGTGTGTGTACTTACCCTTCCATCAGGCTTTGGCTTCCATAGCTGAAATCACGATCAAATTCATCCACTTATCATAAATGTTGTCTAAATATTTCGTGTTGCCTTAAGATGTCCTCTTTCACTTAATGATTGGTTTACAGGAAATGGAAATATTCGGACCGTCGTGGTCAAGGGTTCTGTCATCACACTTAAAAGGTTAGAAAGGAATCCCGGATGGTCATGTTTACTCTGGACGTCTGACCGGGTGTTCGTCTCTGTGATTAGTCGTTTTACGGGAAGTGATACGATCATGGATGTATCTATTTATACGGTCGGTAGTGCAGTTGGTGGTCGCTCAGTCAGTGTCTAAGAGCAAACACTGCTCTTTCAGACAGGATTATCACTAGGAATACATTAGATAAAACATTGTACTCGGTATTTCGTTTTCCTGAAGAATATTGCTTTTGCACGGCACGTTCATGACGATCAGGGGACGATGAGCAAGAGAAAGGCACGAAAGTTAGGTCGATAGAGCAAGTACCTCACAGTGTACGCTGCTGTACAACAGCGTTCTCGTGGAGATTTTAAGCCCCAAACGTCTCCCTCTCCTCCTCCTCCTCCTCCTCCGACGAAGCAGGTCAGTTCATGTGTTATTTCAGCGGTATTTGGGATGCCACGTCGAGACAGAGTTATCTGGACTTCATTCCGCGGGGAAATCCTCCGATAATATGGCGGTTTCATTTGGCCACAATAGCAGCTTCATCGGAAGAATGTGGCACCTGCCGGTCTGAGGCAGTACATTATCCTGCTGGGTTATCGAAGCCATGTGTGCTCCCTACCCAGGACACACAACGAAGGTGGACGGTGGCACCCTCTCTCACCAGTGCCTTATCAAAGTCTTCATCAAGCTGTTATGCACGAGTAAGGGACACATTTGGTTCGCATTGACCTTCAAAGCCCTGAGAGATGCTGCTGCCATCCATTGGCATACACGGTGAATAAAGCTTAGCCTTACCAGCATCCAACCTAAGCTGACCAACATCATTAGACACACACACACACACACACACACACACATACATACATACATACATACATACATACATACATACATACATACATACATACATACACACACACACACACACACACACACACACACACACACACACACACACACACACACACACACACGCACACACAGATACACACACACACACACACACACACACACACACACACACACACACACACACACACACACACACACACACACACACACACACATACATACATACATACATACATACATCATACTTCAGTAACATCTGCATACGTCTATAACTATCTTAATTATCTCGTGTATCTTCCCCTGTCTAGCCCCCCTTCTCTCTCTCTCTCTCTCTCTCTCTCTCTCTCTCTCTCTCTCTCTCTCTCTCTCTCTCTCTCTCTCTCTCTCTCTCTCTCTCTCTCTCCTAATCACAATTAGAAAAAGATATTGTCAGACAGTTTACTCTGTCAACCAGGAGCCGAGGGTTACGTCGATATTTACACATTACAAAATTACAAGATTGGAAATCGAGGTGTTGCAAACTGACGCCAAGATGTCAACCATTCTTGTCCCGCGTCCCTGCAGCTCTGTCTGGGCTCCGCCCGCTCACACCTCCCCCTCGGTGTCTGCTACAGATCGTGACGGGCCGCCCACGGGTCGAGCCTTTCGGTTCGAATCCAGGCCGGGAAAGTCGGTTCACAGCCAACCCAGCTGCTTATCTATCCCTATTGGTTGGTCGATGAAATAGGTACCAAGTGAGGATATTCCCTCAGAGGCTCAGCCCTCTGTTCTTAACGCTACCTCGCTAACGCGGGAAATGGCGAACATGTATGAAAAAAAATATATATAAATATATATACATATATATATAATCTTCGTTAATAAGATAGCCTCGATTAGGGCCCCAGTTCTCTATGCCGTCTCATCTAACGTAAGGAAAAGAAAAAGTTTTATGCATTTACGTTGTCGTTAATAAGAGTTACGTCGCAAGATGTATTATGGTGGAGATGGACGGGAGTTGAGCAAGAAAGAAATGGGGCAGTACGAGACGGAGGAAGCTCATGGGTCGAAGAGGGGATGAGTATGGGTGAGGTGGAAGAAAGAATGGTAGAAAAGATTGTAATGGGTGTCTGAAAGGTAGGAGACTTAATTAGCATGTGAGGAGGGAATGAAAGAGGTAACAGGGAAGGAGGAAAAGTAATGGCGCAAAACGTAGTGGAAGTGATGGAAAAGTAGGAAGGAGAGTGGTAGGAGAAGTGTAGATACGAGGGAGGAGATGTAGGAGGAGGGAGGGAAGGACCACCACATGTAGGGGGTAGGCAGTAATCCCTGTCCTGTGTGGGTCAGCAGATGGCCCTTGGTCTGTCCCAGTACCAGTCTCTCTCCGCCTCACACATCATCCCTGGAAACCCTTGTTGGACTGGAGTTACCCAAGGAATTGGTTTGTCGTGACACACAACTTTGTGATGCGTGGTGGTGGTTGTGGTAGTGGTAGTTGTGGTGGTGGTGGTTGTGGTGGTGGTGATGGTGGTGGTGGTGGTGGTGATGGTGGTGGTGATGGTGGTGGTGGTGGTGGTGGTGGTGATGGTGGTTGTGGTGGTGGTGGTAGTTGTGGTGGTGATGGTGGTGGTGGTGGTGGTGATGGTGGTGGTGGTGGTGGTGGTGATGGTGGTGGTGGTGGTAGTTGTGGATGTGGTGGTGGTGGTAGTTGATGGTGGTGGTGGTTGTGGTTGTGGTGATGGTGGTGGTGGTTGTGGTGATGGTGGTGGTGGTGGTGGTGGTGGTGGTGATGGTGGTGGTGGTGGTGGTGGTGATGGTGGTGATGGTGGTGGTTGTGGTGGTAGTTGTGGTGGTGATGGTGATGGTTAGCTGCTGGGATGATGGTAGTGAGAGAGGTTGTTGGTGAGGGGTACTGGTAATGGAAGACGGGGATGTGATAGAAGAGGTAAGGTGATATCAAAGTGTTCAATTAGGGTGGAGGAAATGAATGTTGAGAGTAAGATAGTAAAGTTGGCATAACGTTGGAGGAGGGAGCCATCTGTGATACATGGGAGTAACCCACCCAGAAGAAACACCCTGATGATCTCTTTGTGACGAGGCTACCTGATGAAGGACTGCTGTAGTAGTATCACAGGATCCCTAATCTATATTGATGGAGACAGGACAGTCAAGCAGAAAGTTTCTCCAAAGCCTCTACATCCTGCGGCATATTGGCCAGCAGGGGAAAAATACCCTTGAAGGAACAGAGATAAAGTACTGGGATAGAAATTTGATTGTAAATGTTGACCGGAAAGCACCTTGTGATCCACTGACAGTTTGTGAAATTTATCTGCTGCTCTGTGAAGATAAAATGAGCTGAAATATGTGCACGTTAGCATTCTCGAGCAGGTTTGTAACAGACCGTTCGTTTCTTCTTCACTGAGAATGAGCATCAGTATTTCTTGAATCGTGTCATAATTTTTTTCAATATATTGACCGTCTTGGCTCTGACAGTATCTGATGTTAGGTTACTCTACCGCTGAATGAAATATTTGTTCTCCTTTGCACTACACATCCTTCCATCAACTTAATACCTCTAACTCTGGTCCGCGTACCTCTAACATGAAGGAATTATCATGTTATTGATGTTATCGTGCATTTTGTAAATTTTTATTTGTTTTATTATCAAATCTCGGGATATCCGTTTTTTTTTTTTTTTTTTTTTTTTTTTAGAAAATGATTACCTTTAATATGAAGAGATTATTGTGTTATTGATGTTATCGTGTATTTTGTAATTTTTCGTTTGTTTTTATTATCAGATCTCGGGATATCCGTTTTCTTTTTTTTTTTTTTTTGAGAAAATTATCAGAGGTTAGAGAGCTTCTTGTGTGGTTTATTTCTGAGTGATGGAATGAATATTGCCGGTCATTTTTGTATTTCTTTTAGTTTTCGTCCGCCTGTGTTAACTATTAGTGACTAGCACTGGGCGGCGTATTGGAATTAGGTCTGACAAGGGCGTTGTAAAGAGTTAGTGTCATCTTTCGTTCTACAGTTTACATTTCCAGGCATGAAACCAGACATGCCCTTTTACGGCATTACGGCTTAGTTAAGCTTTGATTTTGCGTAATATCGGTCGGTGCTTATTTTCTCTTAAGGTCTCTAGTGATACTATGAAGATGATAGAATGATTGAGTGCAAGAATGTGGGCCAAAGGATTGTTAATGGATATTGGTGTGAATGGCAGAATGGCTACTGTGGGGGAGGGTAACTATTATACGTGAAGACCAGTGGTGGTGGATGGCATAGTGAATGTAAGAGAGAGATGAATAGTTCATATTGCAGTGTTAAGTTCAGAGGACCCTAGTGAGTGCAGAATTATAGCAGTGGATGGTAGAGAGAGAATCTCTAGGAGCATGTATTAGTGAACACTTGCAAGAATGTTTCTCAGTGTATGAGGGGTTCTGGTTTTTATAAATTTGTCTCACGTGTGCGAGTGTATGATCCTGTTTCATACATTATTGCCACTAGCGGTTTGATGGTTTCCACAGTCAGTCTAGCACAATGTGGGCCATATTCTTCTTGTCTGATCTGCTGTAGGTGCCGAGAAGGGATAGACATGACATAATAGAATATGGATAGCTGGGAAGATAGATTGATCTTTAGGAAAAGAAACATGTAAGGTAGACAGATATATAGAGACATGTAGATTAGACACGTAGAGGGAGACATATACATATGACAGGATAGGTGAGTATATATACAGATACATAGATGCACATATGAACACATGTTGGACTGACCGTTGACCAAGCTGGTGGCCAGAGTTGCCTGAGGGCGGCAGGACGTCGTGCGAGCCGGCACGTCTGGTGCAGGAGGCCCTCCACTCGTACTGGCTTTATTGCTGCCTTCATGACCACCTAAGATAGCTGCTGGGGTGCTCCCTCGTGGCACTTGGCTGCAGGGGGGGAGGGTTAGGAGTTACAGCAGCAGCGGTGGAGACTGCAGGCGATCTGTTGGTAACAGAAGTAGTAACAGCAACGGAAACCCAGTTTAGACAATAATGTGATATTAACAGTAGGAACAGGTAAAAGTTAACATTGTCAGCAATTGTGATAACGGGGACGTAAACAGAGTTAGAAGCAACAGGGGCAACGTTAGTATTACTGGTCCCATGGAACAGGAGCCACAACAGAAGCAGCAGGAACAGCAGCAGCAGTGTAACACAGAAGCAGCAGGAACAGCAGCAGCAGTGTAACACAGAAGCAGCAGCAGCTTTGATAACAAAATCACAACAACAACAACATTCGTAATAGCCATTGTAACGATAACCAGAGCGTTTGTGGCAGCATCAACAGCACTGACGCTGGTAGAGTTACAACAGCAGCTGTCTTACCTGTAGTAGTAGTTACATGGGGCGGCACCAGCTGCATAAGGATGCCTCAGCAACAGCAGGAGTAACTGCAGAAGTAGCGGCAGCAGTGGGATCAGAAGACAACAGTGGCTGCAGGATTGATGTGGGCAAATCTCAGGTCTCGTCTCCCTGATGCACACGTTAAGTATTCCAGTTTTTGAACCCACTCTACCTCTCCCCTCCTTCCCCACCCAACCCGTTCCTTCTTCCCCACCCAACCCGTCCCCTCCTTCCCCACCCCTTATTCTCCCTCCCATCCCCTCTCCTCCCTCCTCCCCTCCCTTTTACTCTCAGTGACTTCCTCCTCCTCCTCCTCCTCCTCCTCCTCCAGTCCCTCCACTGACCCCGTCCTCTAGTCTCCTCTCCTTTGACCATTTGACGTGCTCGTTTGAAACATCTGACCTCCAGTTTTACACTTCTTTTCCCTCTTCCTCACATGTAACTCCTTTTTTATTTTTATTTTCCTGCGTTTAGGACTTCGCTCTGTTCTCCTCTTACCATCACTTTTTTTTCTCTTTTCTTCATCTTCATCCTTGCTCCTCTCTCTCAACCTTCAACTTCACAACGTCTCCCCACTCACACTGTGCTCTCCTCTTACTCTCTCATCTTTTTTTTTTTCATCCAGTTTTTCTTTACCTTCCACATTTATAGTATTGTTTTACTAACTCTTTCTTTCCCTTATATCCCACTATCATTCACTCCTACTTGCACTTCTACCGTTGTTCTCCCATTCACTTGTCCCGTTCGCTTTCATCTCTCACCTTCCCTGACGTGTTCTCTCCATCCTTCCTCAGGGTCTTATCTAGTCCACAGTAATCTTGCCTTTTCTTTTCATTTCCTCAGAATGAAATGTTCGTGGCCATACAGCCTTCCCGAGTGAGGTTTTTGTCTCAATTCTCCCCAAAAAATAAGTTCTTCCGTCTTCGTTTATGGTCATCTCTCTCTCTCTCTCTCTCTCTCTCTCTCTCTCTCTCTCTCTCTCTCTCTCTCTCTCTCTCTCTCTCTCTCTCTCTCTCTCTTCTCCTAAATCCTTGAAGTCCTTCCAGTCTCTCCAGCTTCTCGACCTTCTCCATCACTATAAGTCCTCCTTACTCCATCACACACATGAATCCTTCCCTCCTTCTTTCACCCTGTGAACTTCTGTCTCTTCCATCTTCGTTATTCTATTCTTCTTCTATTTCATAATGAATCTTTAATTCTTTCTCAGTCCCCCTTCCTCCACGTCCTCTCCATCTCTATGAGTCCTGCTTCATCAGCCATTCTCAAAGAAGGATGTAACTCTTCTATGTCTCTTTGCCTCACACCATCGCACACATCGCATCATCATACACATTTAACGTTGTAATGAGCGAGATGTTTGTCTTTTACTGGTGTATTGAGCTTACTGTTCGTCGTATACTGTTGCACCGAACATGCTGTGTCCCGTTTACTGTTGTACTCTTACTCTTACAGCGTCTACGGAACGTGATGTTTCCCTTATATCGTAAACGGAATATAATCCTATGATATTACCAAGGACGGAACATGATCTTTCTCTTTTACCGTGTACGGTGTGTGCTGTTTCCCTCTACCGTGTGCGGTGTGTGCTGTTTCCCTTTACCGTGTACGGTGTGTGCTGTTTTCCTTTACCTTCTTATTCTTTGGCTTCTCCTTCGCGTGCGTCCTTGCCTCCTACATTTTGCTTGAGAGTCTCACCTCTCTTACTCTTTGCGTTCGTCCCTCCACTTTATTTCTTCCTTTTTTTCATTATTTGTCTATGTCTTCCCATTGCGTTTCTGTGTGTGCTCTTACCTTTCACCCTAAAGAGATTAAGACCAGTACTCTCTCTCTCTCTCTCTCTCTCTCTCTCTCTCTCTCTCTCTCTCTCTCTCTCTCTCTCTCTCTCTCTCTCACACACTCCTCGTCATCCTCTTTATTTTCACCCCCTGCAAGTCTCCTCTTTGTCTCTTCGTGCTCTCGCCTCCTCACGGCCATTTCTCCACATTTTCCTTTCTTTTCTCCACCTCTCTCTCTCTCTCTCTCTCTCTCTCTCTCTCTCTCTCTCTCTCTCTCTCTCTCTCTCTCTCTCTCTCTCTCTCTCTCTCTCTCTCTCTCTCTCTCTCCCTCCTCCCCCCTCACCCCAGCCGGCAGACCTACACTAAAAATACTCCCCCGGTCGATCTGGCCGACCATACCGGCAATTATTACTCGCACAGTTCCTCCTTGCTTTCCAGCAGCGCTCCGGAGGCCGTTCAGGAGGTTCTCCACTCCCTCTCCCTCGTTCTCGTTCTCTCTCTCCCACGTTCTCGTACTCTCTCTCTCTCTCTCTCTCTCTCTCTCTCTCTCTCTCTCTCTCTCTCTCTCTCTCTCTCTCTCTCTCTCTCTCTCTCTCTCTCTCTCTCTCTCTCTCTCTCTCTCTCTCTCTTGAATATTGCTCCCATACAATCGCAGTCCTCTGTATCTGTCATGAGCCATCCCATGGTTCAATATTCTTGTCCCTCGCTGATATGCTTGTAAATCTTCATCCCTTTCCTGTGATTTGGTCTCTTGTTGTTTTCTATGTGAGTGCCTTTACCTTTTGAAGTGTTCTTCGTTTTATCCCACATTTCTATGTATTCCACGTTGTGCCACGCCTCTGTATATCCTTCCAGCTCTGTTCCTCGTTTCTGTGTTTTATACCACGATTTTTCACATTCGTTTTTGTTATTCCACTCTGTCTCTAATATGCATATATCTCAAACCTCTGCAGTTCTATTCCACTTGATCTCAGTTTTCCAAATATCTTTCCCATACTTTCTTACTCCAGTTCTTTGCTGTGTTTCTGTTGATTTGTCCTCCACACTGCTGCTCTGTCCCTTTCCCCTTTCTATTATCAGTTTCTCCATGAAGATGTTATCCCTTAACTGCTTAAACCTGTGTTTCCCAAACTGATTGGCTCGCTTCCCTTAGGGGCCATGATGTTGACACGGTGGGAGCGTGAAGCCATGTGCTGAAAATTACGTTTTGTTTATATGAAGAAACTCTGATTTTATGTCGTTCAAGAGAAATCTCTGTCTGATAAACTGGCCGCACATTCTCGCAACACCAAAGTATAACAGTAACCCTTACTCGTTCTCTCTCCATCACATCTCTCGTCAGGCGTCTTGTACACATCATGGATACCACACTGACTCTGCTTGTCTCTCACAACACTACCACCCACACACCTTCCCTCACCTTCAGGTAGGTTAAGATTTATCTCATGGTTCTCACTGTGTGTTTTAGATCTGTTTTCTCCTCTTTTTATTATCTTCCTTCAATGGATTATACTTTTAGTTATTCCGTGATGTGCAGTACCCAGTCGTGGCCCCATGCGAAATCTTATGGTTTCTTATTCAATCTATCTTGTAATCAGGTGAGTGTGTGGAGTTTGCCTGTGGTGTGGTGTATGCCTGTGGTATGGTGTGGTGTCTGACTGTGATGTGGTATATGAATGGTGTGGTGTATGAGTGTGGTATGGTGTATGACTGCATGGTGTGGTGTCTGGCTGTGCGATGTGGTGTATGACTGTGGTGTGGTGTGTGACTGTGGTGTGGTGTATTACTGCATGATGTGGTGTCTGACTGTGTAATGTGGTGTATGACTGTGGTGTGGTGACTTACTGTGCGATGTGGTGTATGACTGTGGTGTGGTGTGTGACTGTGGTATGGTGTATGACTATATGCTCTGGTGTCTGACTGCAGCATGGTATCAGATTGTAAGGTGTGGTGTTTAAGTGTGTGGGTTGACCTGAGCTACACATATATACCTTTGTTCCAGTGTGTTGTCCATTCCCTGAAGATGTTCGCTGAACCGGAATGTAGTAATAAAGTGCTTTAGTTGTCTCAGGTATCGTCTTCCACTCTTGTTTACTCATACAAAGGTGAATTAACTACCAATTAGCATTGGGTCTTAGCAATACAGATCATATAATGCAAATTCAAAAAGTTATTAAATTGAAAAAAGGGGGAGGAGGTGTGTGTGTGTGTGTGTGTGTGTGTTGGGGGGGGGGGGGGGGGGGTTGACATGATTAAGAGTTTGGGAACTACTGGCTTAAGCCAAGAGGGGAACTTCCTCCCTACTCCCGCCAACGACTCCCACCCCCAGCGCGACCTCCCTCATCTCCGTTCCTCCCCCTGGCCTGTCCTCTCAAACTCACTCAGTTTTCCTTCCACCGCTGGGGCGCCTTTGCAGTTCCCTTCCTTCAGCCGAGCCATTGAGGTCTCCGGGGGGTAAGAGCTGCACAATGGCTGTCAGCAGGGAGTTAATTGGCCAGGGAAAGAGAGAGAGATGAAGGAGGGAGGGAGGGAGGGAGGAGGGAGAGGGAGAAAGAATCAGGAAAGAGGGAGGGAATGGAAGAACTAGACGAAAGAGATAGAAGAGGAGGCAAAGAGGATGGAATAGAAGAGAGAGAAGGGATGTGTATTATTAGCAATATACGACGAGAGAACATAGAAAGTGACAGAGAATGAGAGAAGACTGGAAATAGGATATTAGCAGCAGACAAAAGAAATACTGAAGACTGAGAGAACTCCAACACAGGACAGACGGAAGGAAAAGGTGATTAGGAAAAGAAAATGAAAATGACGGGAAACGGATGCAACGTAGACACAGAATGGGAGAGGAAAAGGTTACAGGAGAAAGATAGAGGAAATAAAGAGGAGACATTGGAAAAGAAGGAGGCCACAAAGAAGAGATTAAAGATGTTGCCCATTGTCCAGGTCCTCACGTGGTGAAGTGTTTGAGGATGAGAGGAAGTGGACGATGACGCACAGAACACTGGCGCTCCTCTCACAGGAAGGGGCACGTGTGTGTGTGTGTGGGTGTGTGTGTGTGTGTGTGTGTGTGTGTGTGTGTGTGTGTGTGTGTGTGTGTGCGCGCGCGTGTGTGTGTGTGTGTGTGTGTCTGTTATTTGTATATAGATATAGATAAGTGTGCTGAGAGAGAGAGAGAGAGAGAGAGAGAGAGAGAGAGAGAGAGAGACAGAGAGAGAGAGAGAGAGAGAGAGAGAGAGAGAGAGAGAGACTCTTGGCGTGTACATAATCGTTCTGTAAGCATCCTTAAAGTTAATCTGACTATCAGCCCTTAGTATTTTCTGTCTTCTAAAGCTCCCGTATATGAGCAACTGTCTACAGGGAACCTGTATAGCAGGTGTACGTAAGAGTCACACAGGTAACA
>NC_092281.1:30271873-30309373 GCF_036320965.1 Panulirus ornatus
GACTCCGGAATTAATGGAAAGAAAAGACAGAGAACGGCTTATAGACGAAACTTAAGCCCAAGTGAATAGATAAAAAACAGAGGAGCAAGACATCCCAGAGTGATGATTATAGAATAGAGAGGTCAAAGGGAGGAAAATAAGACTCATCACACCAGTTTATGCTATATTCTCTCCTATGGTACTATCAACACCAGACTCGAGCAACCTGCTGATGATATCAGATCCTTGATACAAGTGAAGACAGACCAGAGCCATAATAGATGGCATCGATAATGATTACCAAGAATGGAACGCACAGTAAAGAGGTCTCTTCGTTGAAATGTTATTAGAAAAGATTATCATTAGAGAACGAAGCTCTGATCTTCAAAAGTGACTTTACGAGCAATCAGTTTGCAGAAAAATAAGGAACGTCATTCAGTACAGATCTCTCCTTTTTTTTTCCTGCCCTTCCGTTCCTTTTTCTTCCCTTCCAGCAAGCCCATAACATCAGATCATAATGAACAATATTCTCAAGAATCACGGTGCAGCGGAACACGTAGGAGACAAGTGAACGCCAAGACTTGATATGAACAATGAATATCATACCATATATCCGGACATCATACCGAGAAACGTTACTCTCTTCCCCTCACAAGATAAAAAAGTTCGTCAATAACGATACTTATCAGACGGTAAAATAGGAGGAAAACAGGACAAAGTGGCAGCAACGATACAAAAGAAACGTAAAGTATAAAGTAATTGGTGACTTTGAAGAAGAAACTCCAGCAGTAAGGGTAAGAACATCACATGGGGGCTTACTGATGACCACAAAGTATCTACCGCCGACAAGGGTCATACGTGTATCACCAGCTTATGGTTGCACCAGACTTAAACCGCAGACGACCAGCTCGTGGAACTGGGAACGTAAATGCACCCCAAACCAAACAAACCCAGATGATATTGTCTCCAGCAAGAAAGTCTTCCTCGTCTGTATTATGATATCAAGCCAGAGGGCAAGCAGCGGCCACTTACCCATGTTTACAGTATCAACAAACCTCCTAAAAAATACGGACAAAGATTAATCTACACATAGCAAAAACAAACTGGGGAAGAATGCATAATAAACAAAAACAAAAAGCGACAGAACTATTGAATACCAAACCTATAAAGAAAAAATACAACGAAGAAATACACAAGCAGAAAAAAACTACATGCAAGATATTACAGGCAGAATCAAGTCTATCGTGCGAAACACCCACTGCAACTACCTTCGAAATGGAGAGGCTAATATCCAAATGCGTCATCACAATAGCTTTCCTGGTGAACTCTTCAAGAGGAGTTCCATAAAGAACGTCCCTGTCCGTAGAACTATATGTTTTATATAATTGTATACCAACACGAACAGAGCACAGTGAAATCGTCATATAACATCGCTCAATTCATCATCTACCCAGGAAAATCCACAAAAGTCATGGCAAAATATACAACACCGGCAATAGAAACAGTTAACCAGTACGAAGAAAAACTGATGATCAGAATGTGTATAACTAGATTTAAAGTGATTCCAGTAGATATGTATAATACCCACCCTCTGAGGTCGATGAAAACTCATGTGCATATGCAGTTAATAGCGATGAAAAAAATTACGAAGAACGTATACAAAATTTGTACGACAGAATAAGAAACGAGAACAAATGAAACTCACAGTATCAAAATTTCCAAATCTCGAAAGCAAAAATACATAACAGAGGACTCTACCTAGAAGACACCGACAACAATAGCCAAGATTGAATTACACAAGTTCAGGCGAGCTAGTCAGTAACTATAATTGTCCTGCCTTTCCACACATTCCTCAGTGCTTCCAGAACATTCTTCCCCTCACCCACCCTGTGATTGGGTACCTTCCCCCAGTTTGACAAAGGAGACCCATGCATTCGGTATTCATATAACATCGGAATATGATTCCTTGCAGCAAAACAGCAAGGAAGCACTTACTCAGCTCCTCCCACACAATGCGCCCCGTACCTCTCTCCTCTTACTACCAGATACACCTACACCATGGATCATCCACCCTCGCAGCCTACTTCCAACCTCACCCACGTTAACCTCCAGCTCACGTCCATGCACTTTGTAGTACAGTCCCCCAGCGCAGCTCCTTCATCAGAGATGCTGCCCACTTCTTCTCTCGCTCTTGACCTCTAACTGACCCCGAACTTTACCCCTGAATGTTATGTTACCGCACCAGTCTACCCACCTCCCCATCAACTTCGTTTCACTCGTAGCCTAGAACATCCAGGCTCTGTCGTCAAATGTAGAACTTATTTCCTCATTCTTCTCACTCTGGTTACAAGAGTGCACGTTGAAGACTCTTTAGTCTGAGCCATCCAGGACATATCCTCACTTGGCTCGTTTTTGTTCCTGTATTTAGAAAATGACAATTGGTCTGCTCATACGAAGCACAGCTGATACTACATTAGTATTAAAAATCCCCTACCTATCAATCTGTATATATATATATATATATATATATATATATTTGGTAAAGTGTGTGGAAGAAGAAAGTTAAGAGTAAATGTGAATAAGAGCAAGGTTATTAGGTACAGTAGGGTTGAGGGTCAAGTCAATTGGGAGGTGAGTTTGAATGGAGAAAAACTGGAGGAAGTGAAGTGTTTTAGATATCTGGGAGTGGATCTGTCAGCGGATGGAACCATGGAAGCGGAAGTGGATCATAGGGTGGGGGAGGGGGCGAAAATTTTGGGAGCCTTGAAAAATGTGTGGAAGTCGAGAACATTATCTCGGAAAGCAAAAATGGGTATGTTTGAAGGAATAGTGGTTCCAACAATGTTGTATGGTTGCGAGGCGTGGGCTATGGATAGAGTTGTGCGCAGGAGGATGGATGTGCTGGAAATGAGATGTTTGAGGACAATGTGTGGTGTGAGGTGGTTTGATCGAGTAAGTAACGTAAGGGTAAGAGAGATGTGTGGAAATAAAAAGAGCGTGGTTGAGAGAGCAGAAGAGGGTGTTTTGAAATGGTTCGGGCACATGGAGAGAATGAGTGAGGAAAGATTGACCAAAAGAATATATGTGTCGGAGGTGGAGGGAACGAGGAGAAGAGGGAGACCAAATTGGAGGTGGAAAGATGGAGTGAAAAAGATTTTGTGTGATCGGGGCCTGAACATGCAGGAGGGTGAAAGGAGGGCAAGAAATAGAGTGAATTGGAGCGATGTGGTATACAGGGGTTGACGTGCTGTCAGTGGATTGAATCAAGGCATGTGAAGCGTCTGGGGTAAACCATGGAAAGCTGTGTAGGTATGTATATTTGCGTGTGTGGACGTGTGTATGTACGTGTGTATGGGGGTTGGGCCATTTCTTTCGTCTGTTTCCTTGCGCTACCTCGCAAACGCGGGAGACAGCGACAAAGTATAAAAAAAAAAAAAAAAAAAAAAAAAAAAAAATATATAATGTGTGCCGGGTATGTGTGTGTGTTTTCATATATATGTATTATTTATTGTCTTTTTATGACTTAAAAACTATGTTAACAGCAAACTTTGTACCATTTTCTGGTTGGATGGCCATTAAATAAAGTTCATCTTTAGCGTAACTTTGGGGCGGTCTGGAAGTTGAGCAGTAAACGACACCTAAAATAGTCTGTAAATTTTTCTGTGTAGCTCACTGAAAATTTTTAGCAACTGAGCTGAGGAAGATGTAATTTTAATGGTCCTTAATCTCATAACAACGTATTTCAATAATAATTACATACTAGGTTAATATATATATATATATATATATATATATATATATATATATATATATATATATATATATATATATATATATATATATATATCCCTGGGGATAGGGGAGAAAGAATACTTCCCACGTATTCCCTGCGTGTCGTAGAAGGCGACTTAAAGGGGAGGGAGCGGGAGGCTGGAAATCCTCCCCTCTCGTTTTTTTTAATTTTCCAAAAGAAGGAACAGAGAAGGGGGCCAGGTAAGGATATTCCCTCAAAGGTCCAATCCTCTGTACTTAACGCTACCTTGCTGACGCAGGAAATGGCGAATAGTTTAAAAAAGAATATATATATATATATATATATATATATATATATATATATATATATATATATATATATATATATATATATATAATGTCTATTGTTCGACGTTTCTCGCTTCAGCGAGGTAGCGCCAGGAAGAGACGAAGAAAGGCCTCATTCACTCTTCACTCGCATCCTTTCCTAGCTGTCATGTGCAGTGCATTGACACCATAGCCCCTGACCCACAACCAGGCCCCACAGACCTTTCCGTGGTTTCCCTGGCTGCTTTATATTCCCTGGTTCAGTGGAGCGACAGAAGGTCGCTCCAGTTCACTCTTATCCTGTGCACGACTTTCATCCTTCCCATTCATAATTCTCTCTATACTTCAAGTAAGGCATGGCCTTGATGTGTCCTTTTATCCATGACTGGAGCCTTTAGCATAAAAGAAAAAATAAAATTTCAAGCCCTGGGTACTCTAATCATTTTTCACTCCATTCTCCCATCTCCAATTTGGTCTTTTCCTTTTCCTTGTCCTCTTCATCTCTGACACATATATCTTATTTATCAACCTTTCCTCACTCATTCTCTCCATATGTCCAAACCATTTCAGCATACTCTCCTCATCATTCTCAACCACCCTCTTCATATTACCACAATCTCTTCCATCATTTTATCATTTGATCATACCACCTCACACCACATATTGTCCTCAAACATTTTACATCATACATATTCCCTTCCTCCGTACATCCTCGTCTATAGCCTATGCCTCGCATTCATAAGACATCGCTGGGACAACCATACTTTCAAACAAACGCATTTTCGACCTCCCAGATATCAACCCTTCTTTCCACACATTTTTCATCGCCCCCAGAACTTCGCCCTTCTCACCCACCCAACAACTCTCTTCCGCTTTCATGGTTCCATTCGCTTAGATGTTCACCCCAAGCCAGGTATGTAAGATACATCACTTCTTTCAATATTTTTTCCATTCCAACTCGCACCCTAACTTTGCCTCTTTTGGTGTCACCCGATTCTTGCCACCTTCCTTACTTCTGTTAACACACTTCGCCCGGTCATTCATCCCTGGTAAATTTCCCACCGAATTCGTCTCTGTTGTCACGTTCTTAGGCTGATGCAGTCAGTCTAGGATCACCTCCTCTAACAAACTCCACGGTCGTCCCCATTACGTTTTCATTTTATGCCGATTCTCTTTGTTCCTTGTATCGTAGAAAACTGCAACTTGTATGAATATAGACTAAAGTAAAACAGCTCTTACGAAATACGGCATTAATTAGACCCTATGGTAATCTCCTTCCCCCTTAGATTACCGCCTGTAGGTGCTATGAGGATGTAGATAGTGTCAAGATGTGACCATGTGTGTGTGTGTGTGTGTGTGTGTGTGTGTGTGTGTGTAATTAACAGTTTGTTCTGTACGGGCTCCCATTTTTCGAACCTTCCCTCAAGTCAAACGGCTTTTTAGATTTCTTTAAGTTGTCCGCTTTTACTATCTCCATTCAGTATATTCCATTTATCTACCACTCGTATGTTGTAAGAGTATATTCATAAATTCATCTTACTAAGTTTCTTGTTGAATTTCTTGATTTGTCCTGCGGTAGTTCACTCCTGACTTGAACAACTTAAAAGGCTGTGATTAGGTCACTCCTCGCCCTTTTCTCTTCCATGGTGTGCAGATTTAGGGCCTCTGGCATTTCTCCGTACCTCAACTCTTTGAATTCTGGTAGCTTATTGTCGCTCTCCTGTAGACCTTCTCTATTAGCTCTTTGTGCACATGATAGGTGCGGTGACCTAACCTTGAGTAGCTTATGCCAGTTTTGGCCTTATGTGCGACGCGAAACGCTTCATGAATATCCCCTTACCCGTGTGTGTGTGTGTGTGTGTGTGTGTGTGTGTGTGTGTGTGTGTATGTGTGCTTGTGTGTGTTTCATATTCTAGTATTGACATTTTCAGTAGAAAAAAAGTTAGTCCACGATCCTAGTAATCAAAAAAAATATTACGTTGAACCATACCATAAAACCCACCGCAGTACACTCCATAGTGACCATAGGGCCTAACTACACGTGTCGGCTGGCAACATCACCACCACCACAACCCACCAACACCATTATAACCACCACCACAACCCACCAACACCATTACAACCACCACCACAACCCACCAACACCATTACAACCACCACCACAACCCACCAACACCATTACAACCACCACCACAACCCACCAACACCATTACAACCACCACCACAACCCACCAACACCATTAGAACCACCACCACAACCCACCAACACCATTACAACCACCACCACAACCCACCAACACCATTACAACCACCACCATAACCCACCAACACCATTACAACCACCACCACAACCCGCCACCACCACCACAGCCACCACTACCAAACTCCCCTTGGCAGCAACCATCTTAATTAGCAAGTTGATGTGGCCATCTTTCTCCTTGATGTGGTGATCCAGGGCAAGAGGAGTGCCTGGCCCATCCGGTAAATAGCAGGTACCTGACCTTAGAGGTCCAGTCCGCTGATAACCCACCCCAAGGGGAAGTACTCCCGTCTCTACTGTCTCTCTGCCCTGTGGCACTGCCGCCTCTGACGTGTGTCACTGTTGTCTCTGACTTGTGGCTCTGTCGTCTCTAGCCTGTAACACTGCTGCCATTGGTCTGTAGCACTGCTGTGTCTGGCTTGTGGCACTGCAGTCTCGCGTCTATAGCAGTGCCTTTTCTAGTCCATGGCAGTGCTGTCTCTGACCTTTGGTACTGTATTCTGTAGTCTTTGGCACAGCCGCCACTGATATGTGGCACTGTAGCCACTAATATGTGGCACTGTAGCTACTAATATGTGGCACTGTAGCCACTAATATGTGGCACTGTAGCTACTAATATGTGGCACTGTAGCTACTAATATGTGGCACTGTAGCTACTAATATGTGGCACTGTAGCTACTAATATGTGGCACTGTAGTCACTGATCTGTGGCACTGCTGCCTCTGACCTGTGGCACCGTGTTCGCGTGTCAAATCATCTGTTTATCTCTACGAGGTTCCATCCTCACTAGAATGTTGTGGTTGACTTTCACTTACCTTCATCATCCCTGCACGTAAGTCATGCACAACCATCATGACCGTACATGCGACTCCACTGGGTGCAGTATGCGCGCACACCCACATACATATATCTAGCTTGGGCTGGTGTGTGTGTGTGTGTGTGTGTGTGTGTGTGCGCGCGCGCGCGCAGCGGGACTGCTAATGGCTATATGAATCATGTGAATTCCTTGCTAAGCTTTCCTCTAAGCCTCTGGGGCGACCTGGTTCTCAGATTACAGCAAGACCCCAGCGCCTCATTATCTTCGTACAGACCAAGATATTTGCCGATGGTATTTTTCCTCTTTGTTGTGTCTGCCTCGTTCCGTGAGGTCTCGGGGTGTGTGTGTGTGTGTGTGTGTGTGTGTGTCTCTCTCTCTCTCTCTCTCTCTCTCTCTCTCTCTCTCTCTCTCTCTCTCTCTCTCTCTCTCTCTCTCTCTCTCTCCTGTTGTTTGTTGTGGGTTGAAGTCTTTGTGTTTAGCCCCCCCCTGACCAACTTGTCCATTTGAAGATATAGGTCTGTACCATCTCTACTTATAGCCTCTTAAGTTGCCTTTTTATTATTTTGAGCCTTTGTTTATCTTCTCATCATATCTTTCCAAATACTATGATTTTCTTATCGTCTCATAGTATGTTTTTGTCCTCCCTTCCTCCCTAAATAGACATCAGTCTTGGCTGGCGAAGCTCTCCAAGTCTTAATGGTCTTCGGAGTTTTGGAACTGTATTGTCGTTGATTACTTCACTTGAAGTTCTTGACATTTCTGCAAATATTTGGATGTTTTCTTTCCGCTGTGTTGTCATCTATTTTTCATGACCTTTGCGAGCTCTAAGACAAGATTCTTTTAATTATATCTTTTCTGTTTCTCGTGTCAACAAAGTTCACTTTTGATGGCCCCGGTATTTGTTGAATATCCTCATAAATTCTTTCTTTTTTGTCGTTCTTTGTAGTTTGGACAGCTGCAACATGTACGTATTTGCAAACACCTAAGCGTATCTTTATAATCTGAACTTTTGTTCAGGCTTCTGATATTTCCTGAAACGTTCTTAGAATAACCTTCCCCTGAAAATTCAGGGTATTTTCCACAAATTTTTGGTTAACCCCCTGTACCTCTGTGTTATGGCGTGTCCAAATTTTTGGTTAACCCCCTGTACCTGTGTGTTATGGCGTATCCAAATTTTTGGTTAACCCCCTGTACCTGTGTTATGGCGTGTCCAAATTTGGAAAATTATGAAGTATTTTCGAACTACCTAGTACTCCTCCGTGATTTCATGTTTTCCTCTAAACTCCGGGATAAACTTTCCCTAACTCGGGTCTGGTGGGGACGCCGTACAGGCCTCGGCATGATACCGGACACAGCTGGCCTCGCTGTCCCCAGTCGCTTGTTCTTGGGATGCAGACTTCCTGCAAGTCCCGAACGACACTCGAGGCAAACTTGGCCGTCGGGCGGCGACAGACGGTCAGACACGCAGGAACTTGGAATGAAGCAGTGCCAGGCTGGGTATACTGTACCTCCAAGTAAACCTTAAGATTGGATTGTGTGAGGAAGTACTGGCGGCCGAAGGTGTGTTGGAAGGGAGAGAGGCGGGAGGGTAGCAGGGGCCCTGTACGGTGTTGGGTGAGTGTTACTCGTCCCTGATCCGTTGTCCCTTGCGTCCTCCTGATGAGCAAGTAAGACGCTCGTTCTCGCTAATCCGATGCACAATATAGTCAGGTTCAGTCTGAGCTTCATCCAAAGTTTACCGCATTGATTTTGCTTCCAGTTGGTTGCTGCTCCTTCATCTTTCATACCGTCATATACATTACGCCATAGTGAATCATCCATTTGTCACTTGATGTTGTCTATCGGGTTAAGGGGGTCAAGTTTTCATTGCTGGAGGACTGGTTTGTTCAGTAACTCCTTAGGACAATTAGCGTTTCGCTTGAGTCTGAAACTGATAGTGAGAATTTCACATATACAGTAACTAGTGTGAGAAGAGAAAGACGTACTAAACATTCGTTGAGTAACGTGTGAGTTTGGCCATGTGGTCTTCCAAAAGGAATGCTGAAAACTGAAGAACATCAAAAGTATTTTAGTAAAGTGATTCCCAGCCTTTGAAAGCAGCTCCTCACTAACTTGTCATCCCTCCTTTTTATGTACCACTTCACAGCGGAAGAGTTTAATATATCCTCGTAAATATTTCAAACTTGAATAAATCTTACGTTTATGGCATTTCCTAACATTAAGGAAAATGAATAAAATATATATGACTTCGAGTGTAGCTTTTAAGGCGAAGCGCAATATGGATTGCCGACAGTATTATGAGCTGTGGAACGAGTGTTTTAGCGTATCTTGAATCGACATTACCAGCGCACTTAAACCACACACACACACACACACACACACACACACACACACACACACACATATATATATATATATATATATATATATATATATATATATATATATATATATATATATGAATGTCCAGACCGTACGTTGCAAGTGATAAAATTTACAGGCTCATGCATTAAAGTGCACTATGAACGTTGATTCGTAGGACCAAAGTTATCATGTTTATATATTGCCTTTACCAACCTGTCCTTATTACTGTGATGGGTGCGGAATCAGTCCCTTATTGTCTGTACCGTTAAAATGAGACATAATATAGTCGTGAAATAATGCAAGTCCTGCTTCCTAATCTTAAGAGAAAGAGTAGAAATCCTTGATGGTACTAACAGACAAGAAAGAAAATGTTAAGGTTAGGTTGTCCATGTTGCAGTCTGGAGACAGATGAGTGACGAATGCCGACACTGTCGTCATGCAACGAGGAAACACTTTACGAACAATTTTCAGAGACGTGACCTCTAATCGAAAAGGGCACCTTCGTATTAAGTTGTCGTAGATATGTTTCTGGTGTGTTTGCTGATGTGCAGGGTTGCTGTGTTAGCTGACCTGCCGGGCTGATGTGTTAGCTGACCTGCCGGGCTGATGTGTTAGCCGACCTGCCGGGCTGATGTGTTAGCTGACCTGCCGGGCTGATGTGTTAGCTGACCTGCCTGGCTGATGTGTTAGCCGACCTGCCGGGCTGATGTGTTAGCTGACCTGCCAGGCTGCTGTGTTTGCTGACCTGCTAGGCTGCTGTGTTAACTGACCTGCCAGGCTGCTGTGTTAGCTGACCTGCCTGGCTGATGTGGTAGCTGACCTGCCGGGCTGATGTGTTAGCTGACCTGCCGGGCTGATGTGTTAGCTGACCTGCCTGGCTGATGTGGTAGCTGACCTGCCTGGCTGATGTGGTAGCTGACCTGCCGGGATGATATGTTAGTCGACATGCCGGGCTGATGTGTTAGCTGACCTGCCGGGCTGATGTGTTAGCTGACCTGCCTGGCTGATGTGGTAGCTGACCTGCCGGGCTGATGTGTTAGTCGACCTGCCGGGCTTATGTTGATACAGTGACCTGAAGATTAAGGCCACCAACAGCTTCATTGATCAAAGGAGTAAGTGAGGCGTTAGGATCCAGTCTACACCGAGCCAGTAGAGACGAGACCCAGAATTCGACG
Organism: Panulirus ornatus; assembly: GCF_036320965.1. Lineage (NCBI taxonomy): Eukaryota > Metazoa > Arthropoda > Malacostraca > Decapoda > Palinuridae > Panulirus > Panulirus ornatus. The sequence goes on from NC_092281.1 coordinate 30,282,549, forward strand.
GAAGGAAGACAGAGCCTTGTCATCTTTTCTGCTTTGGGTAATAATGATAATAGTAATGATAATAATAATGATAATAATAATAATAATAATAATAATAATAATAATAATAATAATGATAATAATAATAGTGAGGATATTAATGCTAGTAATGATAACAATAATGATAATAGCGATAATGATAATAATGATAATAATAATATTGATAATGATAATGAAAATGGTAAGCTTCACGAAAACACAAAAAAACTCTGACGAATTTAGCTTATTATAACTGTATAAGAAGGTGAGATCCAGTTCCCAGCCTGCGACCCAGTAGCAAACCTCTTTTACATACTTTCCCCAGCAGAAGGAAACACATGGCGATGTCTCCCGCATCTCAGTCACACATGTGCTGCCGTGGTCGCTGCCACTCAGTCACACATGTGCTGTCGTGGTCGCTGCCACTCAGTCACACATGTGCTGTCGTGGTCGCTGCCACTCAGTCACACATGTGCTGCCGTGGTCGCTGCCACTCAGTCACACATGTGCTGTCGTGGTCGCTGCCACTCAGTCACACATGTGCTGCCGTGGTCGCTGCCACTCAGTCACACATGTGCTGTCGTGGTCGCTGCCACTCAGTCACACATGTGCTGTCGTGGTCGCTGCCACTCAGTCACACATGTGCTGCCGTGGTCGCTGCCACTCAGTCACACATGTGCTGTCGTGGTCGCTGCCACTCAGTCACACATGTGCTGCCGTGGTCGCTGCCACTCAGTCACACATGTGCTGCCGTGGTCGCTGCCACTCAGTCACACATGTGCTGCCGTGGTCGCTGCCACTCAGTCACACATGTGCTGCCGTGGTCGCTGCTATTCGTGGTCATCACAGTCTCTCCCCTGGACAGTGTAAGACTGCAGAGTTAATATTAGCAGGTCCCTCCCTCCCCTCTCACTATATCAGAGAGTCGCGTTGCTGGTGTGTTCATTCGCTGGACGCTGGTAATGACCTGACATAATGGTGATTGGAAATCACTGGGACGAGCGACCGGTACGCGCGTACAAACGTGTGTGATTGCCACGCCTGTTGTAGGAACCAAGAAATAGTAAAGAAAATTATGATGAAATAATGTGTTGGGTAACTAGGATAGACAATAACGAATAAGGCATAGGTTATAAGGTAATAAGGAAAACCATTTTATATTTAAGGCGAGTTGATGATGTGATAGAGTGGAATATGAGGCGGGATGAGGACAACACTCTCCTTCATTATTTGTTTGACAATTAGCGTCTCTGATAACGATGGACTGTAAGTGCCGCCCGGGGTCAGGCGCAGAGTCGCCCGAGGTCGAGTCCTGGTTGCGAAAGTCGGTCCACAGCTAACTCAGCCGTTCATCCATCCCTATGGGTTGAGGGTTGATCGATAAAATGGATATATATATATATATATATATATATATATATATATATATATATATATATATATATATATATATATATATATATATATCTTTTCTTTCATACTATTCGCCATTTCCCGCCTAAGCGAGGTAGCGTTAAGAACAGAGGACTGGGCCTCTGAGGAAACATCCTCACCTGGCCCCCTTCTCTGTTCCTTCCTTTGGAAAATCAAAAAAAAAAATGAGAGGGGAAGATTTCCAGCCCCCCGCTCCCTTCCCTTTTAGTCGCCTTCTACGACACGCAGGGAATACGTGGGAAGTATTCTTTCTCCCCTATCCCCAGGGATAATTATATATATATATATATATATATATATATATATATATATATATATATATATATATATATATATATATATATATATATATATATATTTATTATTTATCTTACATTTATTATACTCTCGCTGTTTCCCGCGTTAGCGAGGTAGCGCAAGGAAACAGACGAAAGACTGGCCCAACCCACCCGCATACACATGTATATACATACACGTCCACAGACGCACATATACGTACCTATACATCTCAACGTATACATATATATACACACAGACATATACATATATGCATATGTACATAATTCATACTGTCTGCCCTTATTCATTCTCGTCGCCACCCTGCTACACATGAAATGACAACCCCTCACCCCCGCATGTGCGCGAGGTAGCGCTAGGAAAAGACAACAAATGCCACATTCGTTCACAGTCAGTTTCTAGCTGTCATGTATAATGCACCGAAACCACAGCTCCCTTTCCACATCCAGGCCTCACAGAACTTTCCATGGTTTACCCCAGACGCTTCCCATGCCTTGGTTCAATCCAATGACAGCACGTCGACCCCGGTATACCACATCACTCCAATTCACTCTATTCCTTGTACGCCTTTCACCCTCCATCATGTTCAGGACCCGATCACTCAAAATCTTTTTCACTCTACTTTCTACCTCCAATATGATGGCCTTAATCAGGATATTCAGTTATTTGTGCCGTCTCAACTGACATGAAAAGAATGTAGTCTTATGTTTTTGTGGACAGTCGATGGGAAGAAGTTACACACCAGGTGTTGTACCAACATTATGGCTAACGGGCAGAGATCTGGCTGAGGAAGACATGTAATGTACATCACATTTTTCAGTGTGTTGATCGTTACTTTGATTGTAATAGGAAAATACAGGTGTACTACACAAAATATTGAGAGAATTAGTGTGATTGACATGGCAGTGTTGCTGGAACACCTACACCCTACACAGGCAACAGTACACCTCCATCCCAATGGCGGTATAATATTTCTTTAAAGTTTCTCTGTTTATGAATTATTTTACACGGAGAAGGTTGACTTCTTTTCTCAATTCGCATCAGCATTTCATTCGTTTCCCTTACCATCAGAGTCCACACTCTCCTGCGTTGATACCTGAAATATGAGACTGATACTTTGTTTTCTTTTTGTTTTTATTATGCTTAGTCTTATATGACGATGGAAGTCTTGAAATTCCTTGCTTCGTTTACGTTAATGAAAGATAGATGTATGTGAAAGCTGCTCTTCATTTTAGACTGATGAATTCGTATATCAGTAGAAATCTGTGCTGCTCTATGATTTTCAATGAATTTTTCTCTTCACAGAAGCCTGTCAAGGATCGTAATACCTTTCGTTAGCTCGATTTCAGCAGCTTGGACCACATCACACGTCAAACCTCCCTCCCAGACTCCCAGTCTGGTCGGTTCAGATGCCATTAGACTGATGATCCACCATCTATTCAGAACTCCTGTTATCATGTCTGTTTTGCTTTGTCTGTGATACTCGGCCGGATTATTAACGTGAATCTGGAGAGCATACTGATGGCGTACAGGCGACGCTATCTGACCTGGGATTGGTTTAACTAATAAACTGGCATTACACAATTTTCAGTACGATTAGCTGTAGTGATGGAGATTGTGAGCGGCACAGACGAGGAGATGTCGGGTGTAAAGCTGAGATTTTTGGTGATTTTAGGTCCAGTGGGGAGCTATGTTAGATTGCGTATGTGAAGTTATAGATGGATCGGCTAAACGAGAATGAAATGAGGATAGTAAGGGGTGTGTCGTGTAGCGAAGTGTTAGGTTATTTTATGATTGCACTTGGGAGATGAACTGTGTAGATGAGTTAGGGGAAGTAAGTATGTGTTGGGTGTAGTGGTTTGAGAGCTACCTATGTTTGTGTGTAGGAGTAAGGCTATGTGTTATGTTGGAGGGAAAGAGATTGGTCATGTTGGTTGTCGCTGGAGAATGAAGTTATGAAAACAGGTGGATTAGTCGGGGAGAGGCAGGCAGTGCATGGGGTATAGTGGGAGAGTTTGACAGTGTAGTGTGAGCTGTGGTAAATTTAGGGAGAATGGGATGGATTGTAAGAGAGTTAGGCCGTGTGGGATGGATTGTAAGAGAGTTAGGCAGTGTGGGATGGATTGTAAGAGAGTGAGGCAGTGTGGGGTGTATTGTGAGAGAGTTAAGCAGCGAGAATTAGGTAGTGTGGGATGTATTGTGAGAGAGTTAGGCAGTGTGGGGTGTATTTTTTGTGAGAGAGTTAAGCAGTGAGAATAAGGCAGCGTGGGATGTATTGTCAGTGTTAGGTAGTGTGGGGTGTATTGTGAGAGGGTTAGGCAATGTAGGGACCATTGTGGGAGAGTTCAGCAGTGTAGGGTGTATTGCGGGAGAGGTTATGATCCTTCAGGGTTCATGTGAATACTGAGCGATTTCCTGACCGTTCTATCCCGTGTTACCGTGCAACGCGCTACCGTCCACTGATAGTGACCTCAAGGTGGCCAAAGTGTTGGCGGAGTTAAGCTATAGCATGTCCTTGTTATAGGGTTCAGACCCAGTGTTACTGTTTCCGTCTCTGGAGCACGACTTTGCGACCCTTGAGTGCGACAGAACGAACCTTGAGCACGACTGTGCGGCTCCTGGGCACGACAGTACGACCCTTCAGCACGACAGTACGACCCTTCAGCACGATAGTACGACCATTGAGCACGACAGGACGACCCATGAGCACGACAGTATGACCCTGGCCTTTGGGTTACGATGGCCTGGTTCCTGAACCGGATCCTAGAGTTAGGTGGAGAATAAAGTAGTCTCGCTATCATACCTATGATTCATATGGTCGTGTACAGTAGTCGGACCGTCGTGTTTAAGGGTCGTACCGTCGTGTTCAGTGGTCAGACCATCGTGTTCAGTGGTCGGACCGTCGTGTTTAAGGGTCGTACCGTCGTGTTCAGTGGTCGTACCATCGTGTTCAGTGGTCGGACCGTCGTGTTTAAGGGTCGTACCGTCGTGTTCAGTGGTCGGACCATCGTGTTCAGTGGTCGGACCGTCGTGTTTAAGGGTCGTACCGTCGTGTTCAGTGGTCGGACCATCGTGTTCAGTGGTCGGACCGTCGTGTTTAAGGGTCGTACCGTCGTGTTCAGTGGTCGGACCATCGTGTTCAGTGGTCGGACCGTCGTGTTTAAGGGTCGTGCCGTCGTGTTCAGTGGTCGGACCATCGTGTTCAGTGGTCGGACCGTCGTGTTTAAGAGTCGTGCCGTCGTGTTTAAGGGTCGTGCCGTCGTGTTCAGTGGTCGGACCATCGTGTTCAGTGGTCGGACCGTCGTGTTCAAGGGTCGTGCCGTCGTGCTCAAGGGTCGCACCGTCGTATTCAAGGATCGTAGTTTCATGCTCAAGGGCCGTACCGTTGTGTTAAAGGGTCGTGCCTGTCGTGCTCGAGTCGTACCGTCTTTTTCAAGGCTGTGCCCTCTTACTCAACGGTCTTACTGTCGTGCTCAAGGGTCGTACCGACGCGTCGTGTTCAAGCGTCGAACCATTGGGCTTAAAGGTCGTACTGTCATGCTCCAGGGAATAAAAGAGTAACACTCGAACCAGACCCCAAATAAGGATGTGCTTTAGGGTAGGCTCGTACTGTCATGTTCACTGGTCGTACCGTCATGCACAAGGGTCGTACCGTCGTGCTCAAGGATCGTGCCGTCGTGCTAACGAGGGTGGCATATGAAAATGGTATTGCCTCACTCCTCTGAGAACTACAAAGTTGGAGGAAATGATCAAGTATTATGCTTCACTAAAAAGTCCATTTCAAAAGGTTTATAGCATTCTTATCCGCGAATGAGGCTCGTATATGGAAATCTAGACCAGAGCCTAATAGTTCGAGTTTTGTTTTATAAGACTGACTTTCAAAACAGATCCTTACAGGCCTGTGTTATGTAAGGGATGAGACTCAAGGATTACACTATTCTCTCAGCGAGCTGTTGTAGGACAGTTTTTCCTTTTTTTAAAGCCGTAGTAACCTATGTCTTAGCGACCTAGCTATGTTGGTCTTTAAAAGCTCGTATATCATAGTAAGCCAGTTGTTGAGGTATATAGGACTGTATTGGCAAAGTACGGGAATGTATTGAATCGGATGTTGGAGAGTATTAGCCCAAGTGACTCTCGTCAACTCAGATGAGCTGTGTTAACCTAGGTACTGAGTCATATATGTCAGCTCTGGGAGATTTCATAAATCCATCTGTGAAGCCATCTGACCTACGTGTTGAACCATATTAGTCGAAGTGTTAACCATCTCGAAGACGATGATAAGCTTCGTTGTGGTGAAGAGTCGTGGTTAAGAACCCCTCGTTGATACCCCGGAAGGGAAGGCTTGTTTGGTAGCTCTCAAAAACCTTTCTTGTGAAGGAGATTTTTGTTGAATAAGCGGATGAGTGTAGCGCCTTTGTGTGGTTTGTGGTAGGATGTCGAAGCTGCCACTGGGTGCCTCGTCCGAAGCCGTCTATGTTGTATGATCACTGCCCAACCTTTACCTTGGAAAGACATGGCTCTTCCTGCAACGCTTCTCCCTCGCATACATATCCTCATTCTCTCTTTATCTCTTCAAGAAAACTTTCTACTCGTAATCCTTCATGTTGCTTTGTAATTCCTCAGACAGCTGTTCCCGACAGCGGTAGCTTTCTGATGCTCACATTGATAGCCAGCTCTTCCCTAAAGCAGCTATTCCCTGCACCAACCAAGTCTTCTCTCTCTGTGCGCTACACACTGACCTTCCACCTACCCCCTCGCCTCCCGGCGGTTGTCAGGTAGCAGCAGATGGTCTGGTCGGCAATTGAGAGCCGAGCAGGCGGAAGATTCCTTAAGCGAGCGGTTGATGCCATATCATTGGTGTTCACCGCTGGGAGTGATTACAGTTCCTGTACTGTTGTTGTCCGGGTTAAATGCCCTTGCTGTTGAGAGGGAGGGACGCGGTAAGGGGAGATGAAGAGAGGCCTAGGAAGAGGAGAGAGGCCGACGGTTGAGGGGAGCTGAATGTGTGAGGGAAGGTCGAGCGGTGAAAGGTGAGGGAGGATTAAGGGTTAAAGGAAGCTGAGGGGAGGGAGATCTGGGTTGCAGGTGAGGGACGGGGTAGGATGTGGAAGGATGATAAAGGTTCAGTAACAGGTCAAGGTTCAGGGGAGACAGAGGGTAGTGGGTGAGAGACGGCGCTGAGACAGTAGACTAGCTCCCGGGGAGGTCAGACACGTGTATTAGCGAGGTGTTTTGTGTGATTAGCACAAGACATTTGGAGACTCTGCCGGGACAGGCGTGTGGTTGAAGGTGCCTGAACTCTAGCAAGTTGACTTAATGCTTGTGTACGGTGGTGATGAGACGCCTCACGTGGATCATGATTAGCTTCTTGTGTACATCCTGGACTGGCTGTCTCTGTCATTGTTTACTTCAGTACCTTCCTTGGCTCTGGGACTCCCTCGGAGTTTATGCTTTCCTCCCGCATACTGTACGCAGCTTCTCAGACGTACACAATACAAAAATGTGACTTGTTATCTCCCGTAATGTAAGAGTCAAGTTATGTTTATCTTTAGCGTGAAGCGTCAGTGCATCGCCATAAATGTGCTGTACATGTTGCGCGTACTACGTTTTTGCTACTTTTTATTTGCAAAGAAATTGGAAAGCGTTGACTTAAAGCCTCGAGTTCGATGACTAAGCTGCTTGTTACAGTAGGAGCTGACTCTTGATGTTACTGTCCTCCATCAGGTGCACAAGCCCTGGTCAGGATCTGTGCCAGTTATGAATAATCAACTCACCAAGTTCTTAGGAATATGAAAAATCCAAATAAAGATAGTCTTCATATTCGTACATTGCATTAAAGAACCGATGAAGAACAATAGAACCGGGAAAATAACAGTATTCCAGTCAAGTGTATAACTGGACAAAATTCATATTCTAATATTCATACTTCACTGAGCACCTTGAAGATGCCGCTTGGAATATTACAGATTTCGACTCCGGTTCAGAGATAGATGATGACCTTCTACATCAAACACTCGTTGGGTAAACCCGTCTTTCCACATCACTTCAACGCTACTCTGCCACACAATGTTTCCCGGGACTTAGGCAAGTTTTTGAGTGCTCACGCCACTTTCACCAGGCGTCCGCACTTCAAGACGTCAACATGAGCACATGCTTTTTCGCTCCTGTGGCTGGGGACGACAGTTCTTCGTAATCCGTAGCTGCTGCATCAGACAGACATCTTCGCTGTCACTCCACTCTTGATACCTTATGACACGCGGGAGCTTGGGTGTATTTCTCCGACATTTTGAACTGGGAAGGACAGATAATGGCTTTAATTTTTGAAACATCATTTCTAGTTTTCTCAACTATATCCACTTATTTCTTGCTTCCTCCACCTTCACCAGATACCATAGCGAGGGAGAGAGAGAGAGTCCTGAGTCTGTCTTGCATTGGAGCAGAGTCTGTCGTGGCCTTTCATATAACTCTCCCCTCCCATTTCCAGTGTCACTGGAAAGCGCTCCTATTGTTCTGCAAGTTTTGTCACTGTCACATTGTTTTATCCAACAGTTTAATAATAGGTTTCTTAACTTGAAAACAAATTTAGATGACACGTTCACCACGGTGGCGCCTGAAGTCGTCGTCTGTGCAATCGAACATTTCTTTTAAATCTTTCCTCACCTCTCCTTGATCCGTAACTACTGCATCGGAAAGTCAAAGATCAAACTCAGGGCTGCTCTTTCCTAGTGGGACCTGAGGATGATTCGCCCATCTATCCCTCGTCCAGTTAGCAGTCTAGGCAAACAGTTGGAGGTCACGCAAGTAGACATCCGAGTCCTGTTTGTTCTCGTCGAGCGAGAGAAAAGGCGGTCCCTTGGCTATATCCCCGGGTCACACCATCGGTTTTCCCTCTATCTTGTTCTCCATTCTTGGGCCCTTGAGGCTGAGCAATCTGTATTTGTAGACTCGGCCGTTGCTCCTCCGTCTGGCGGCGTTGCTGGTGCTTCCCTTTGTTGCTCAGCCGCCATCTTTACTTGCTCCAACTGAAACTGATTCTTACGTTCCAGTTGCTTCTTCTTTCTTGTTGCACCGTTCTCATCTTCATCTTCCTCAGTATCAAAGTGACACCATCTTCAGTTTCCTCAGTGTCAAACTGACGCCATCTTCAGTTTCCTCAGTGTCAAACTGACACCATCGTTTCAGTTCTCTAGATGATGGTGTAGCTAACCTTGTTCCTCAGCTTCCGTGTTCAGGCATCTCCTGTTGTGACTCTCGCTTCTCACCCGCATCTCCCGGCTTTGTCTCGGCTCCTCTTGATGAACTCAGGTGTTTCCGTTCGCATCCTGGCTCATACACGAGTCATATTGACTATCATCAACTAACAGTATACTTTCCTGAGCTCTCAAACACTATGCATTATGTCGTATTGTGGTGTGAAGTGCTGTTCGTATTGGTCCCCACAAGTTGAGATAATTTATGGTAAACAAACTCATATCAGGCAGTGTTACGTACATTTGTCTAGTGAACGTTTGCGGTGGGTTACAACCATCCAGTGAGAGATTACACTTCGATAACTTAGATGCCACCAACAAATAGTAAGGCAGTCTTTGTAGGCAGGAGAGGCACCAGCACACAACAGTCTCCCCCACTCTTTACGATACCAGAATCTGTGGCCATCTGGCAAATGTACTGCACCCTCCTGTATCTGCGGCCTCCCTGAGCAGGGATCCTCTCTGGTGATCCCCCTAAAGTACTCGCCTCCTGCCACATCCAGCGAGACAAAAGAAAGTGATAGGTCCAGACGGCTCCAGTCAGGGCTCGGAATCCAACTCCAGGATGACAGCTGCCCCAGTTCAGCAAGCCACTCCACCCAGCAGTGAGAAAATGCAGTTGGCGTTGGAGATATTTCCTGGAATTCTTCCTCCCTTACTCACCTCTCCCCTTCTCAAGTGTCAGATCTGGCTGGACGTCTGCATGCAAGCAACAGAACATTACGAATAAGAACTCAATTTTACAGTGACGTAGCTTCTATCACCCAGAACTAAACTGTCAAACTACCATTCACCCTGTTACAGCTCAGAGTTAAATTTACTGAATTCCTCTCCTCTCGCTCCACTGTGAGATGGACACCGACCGTCACAACAAAATATGAACAAATTTAGGATCAGATTTCTATTATCGCATCACTCGGTCTTGAAGACACAGGTTCGTCAGCCAATCTTTCAGCAACAGGAGACAGTTTTAAGGTCATCCGCGACACTTCACGAACTACACTTTAGGTGCTTTTGAATGATGGTGTTGCCTACTGTGCAACGACTTGAGTTAGTAGAGTTCAGTGACCGAGTTTGGTGAAAAGCGACCTAATCCAGTGTTCGTCGACTTGGTCCGGCGAGCGATGACAACCCAGTTGTCCATTGACCTAACCCGATGAAAGATGACTTCACCGGGGGTCCTATGACGACCCAGTGAATACCTTACCTGTTGTCCAGCGGTAACAAGGTGTCCAGTGACTCAGCCCAAACCGTATGATAACTCAGGACAGCTCGTCGTGTCACATCCTCCCGTCCGTGGGTTTACAAGACCCACTTGGTCTTCCCGTGGAAGACGTGGCTACGCGCAGGTTGGGTGGTGGTGTCGCTGAGGACACATGGCTGTCCCCTCCCTCTGGAAAAATCCCGCCAGTACTCGAGATTATGGTTGGTCCTCCGGAGGTCGTGGGCCCACAGAGTTCATTAATTGCTTCGTAAGTTCGTTAACACTGTTACATTAAGTAAGTACTTCACGTTAACACTGTTACATTAAGTAAGTACTTCACGTTAACACTGTTACACTAAGTGAGTACTTCTCGTTAACACTGCACATTAAGTAAGTACTTCACGTTAAGTAGGCAAGTGAGGGTATCTGCATTTTGACTCTCTCTCTCTCTCTCTCTCTCTCTCTCTCTCTCTCTCTCTCTCTCTCTCTCTCTCTCTCTCTCTCTCTCTCTCTCTCTCTCTCTCCCCCCTCGTATTCATTGGTGATCCATGCATTCACGTATGGTCAATAGTGTTATTCAGTATTCACCAAATGTTTCATGAAAAAGAAATTCAGTTTTTTTCCTTTTTTTTTTTTTTTTATACCCAGTGATATGTGTAGGCAGCGATTCCACTCGAGTTAGTAGTCATGGGTGGACGGACGAACCTCTTGTTGCTGGGGTTATGTCCGTCCTGTAAACTGTTGTGTGATGTGTGACACACACCAGTTTGACGCTATTTGTTATTTCTTCCTTGGTGTCATATTTCTTTTAAAAGCTCTGTGATAGGTTGCATTCTGGATGCTGAAATACTGTCACTTGAGATACGACTTTTGAATTGCTTTTGAATTATGATGAATAGCATAGCCGGAATGCACTTGAACGTGCTGCAACGCAGTCACAATCGAAGCCGCTAATATGCTGCAACGTGTGAATGCATTTCTCTTGCACTCATGATTTCACTGTAAAAATCACTGTGCATCTTATCTCTGAATACAACGTTGTATTTTAGGGGCAATTATTAACCATGATTTATATTTCATGAAAGAAAGAAATTTTAGAACGAAAAGAACGCAAGAATTGTCGCTGTGTTGTCACAGAATTTTGACAGTTTTATGGACCTATGAAAAACAGCTAAATCTGTCCATCGATCAGCGGACTTTAACGAGCTGGAGTCACCCATGACCCATCGTTAAGATAAATAAATGGACTATTTGATAAAACCTAAAGTCAGTTTTAGGTATCATTCCCAGCCAAACACATCCTCATACGTGAATGGCAGGGGTTATCAGTAAATACGAGGGGAGAGGCGGGTTTGAACAGTAGAGAAGTAAGTCCAGTCCACAGCGTATTTTCGCAATGAGGGAGGAGCTAACACGTCAAGTCAGTCACCATTGCAACATTACGACCCTTACGTACGATGGCGTGATCTTTAATTTGACCCTTAAGGGGTCATGTCAAAGGATTAGGTCAACGTACCCAAGTTTGGTCGTACGTTCGTGCGCAAGTGTCGTGCTCAAGGGCCGTACCGTCGTGTTTAAGAAGGTCGTGCTGTCGTTCTCAAGAGACACGCTGTCGTGTTCAAGGGTCATGTCCATGGGCCGCACCGCCGTGCCTAAGGGTCGTACTATCGTGCCCGAGGGTCGTGCCATCGTGCCCGAGGGTCGTACTATCGTGCTACAAGGTCGCACTATTGTGCTCAAGGGTCGTCCTATCGTGCTCAGGGGGTTGCAAAATATATTCATTTTTCTTGACCTTGTAAAATGTTTAGCGTCGCATCGCTTCCTCCCGTGTCTTCCCGACAGAGCCGTTTGGATTCCTCAACGGAAGGCATTAGAAAGTATTACTTTGGACCATAATACCAGGTGTGTCTTGCCTTACATCCTGGTTACACTTACGCCTCAGGAACGACTCGGCCAAATCTCCATTACCTGAGCAGCCTTTAAGTATCAACGACGCGACCCGAGGCTTATTGTCTGATCATATTACCTGTCAGTGTTGTCAGACTATCGAAGCCCAGAGAGCGACGTGGTGAGTTTCACCAGCATTCGAGGCTTATGATGTCATCTTTATCCCTGAGCTCGAGCCTGATGGTAAGACTTCTCAGTATCAGCGGCACTATAATAGTGCGACCATTCACCGTCATCAGCATTAAATGTCACCAGCATGTGAGGCTTATGGTGTGACCACTCACTGTCACCTGCACATGAGGCTTATGGTGTGACCACTCACTGTCACCAGCACATGAGGCTTATGGTATGATCACTCACTGTCACCAGCACATGAGGCTTATGGTATGATCACTCACTGTCACCAGCACATGAGGCTTATGGTATGATCACTCACTGTCACCAGCACATGAGGCTTATGGTATGATCACTCACTGTCACCAGCACATGAGGCTTATGGTATGATCACTCACTGTCACCTGCACATGAGGCTTATGGTGTGACCACTCACTGTCACCAGCACATGAGGCTTATGGTATGATCACTCACTGTCACCTGCACATGAGGCTTATGGTGTGACCACTCACTGTCACCAGCACATGAGGCTTATGGTGTGACCACTCACTGTCACCAGCACATGAGGCTTATGGTATGATCACTCACTGTCACCTGCACTTGAGGCTTATGGTATGATCACTCACTGTCACCAGCACATGAGGCTTATGGTATGATCACTCACTGTCACCTGCACATGAGGCGTATGGTATGATCACTCACTGTCACCAGCACATGAGGCTTATGGTGTGATCACTCACTGTCACCAGCACATGAGGCTTATGGTGTGACCACTCACTGTCACCTGCACATGAGGCTTATGGTATGATCACTCACTGTCACCTGCACATGAGGCGTATGGTATGATCACTCACTGTCACCAGCACATGAGGCTTATGGTGTGATCACTCACTGTCACCAGCACATGAGGCTTATGGTGTGACCACTCACTGTCACCTGCACATGAGGCTTATGGTATGATCACTCACTGTCACCTGCACATGAGGCGTATGGTATGATCACTCACTGTCAGCAGCACATGAGGCTTATGGTGTGACCACAGTATGTCACCAACATTCAAGGCTTATGGCCCCGAATTCTAAACTTCAAAGAGATAGTGTGGCGTTAAAGATATCTCTAAGATACAGCGTACTCGCTCAGTCACTCCCAGTTTTCGTCTGGGAACTCATAGAGAAACATCATCTGTGCGGATTAACATTTAGACTGACTTTCTCTTCGACAGTGATCATGATTAGTGTTATCTAAGTCATCAGTATAATCTGCAGTAATCCTCGGTAACAAGAACGAAAAAAAAGAAGCTGGATTATTTAGAATTATCTTTAATTACATTTGGGATGAAGAGGGACGACATTTAGCGAGGAGGTTACTTGAATTGTAACAATGACTCGTAAAATTCCCTCGAGGGAGGAGGAGGAAGGTTAGGGATGGGGGGCTTAAGGTCGTGAATTTATGTCGAGTGTGCCACAACAGAATTTTTGTGGGACTGTAGCGTTAGTTTATGTTAGCGCTGTTGCCGACGCCTGGCGCTGGGAGAGCCATCCACCTCCTTACTTCGGCCAGACCTTGGTCAGTTGTCTCACACCCAAAACTACCCGGCCCTCGGGAGGAGGTACATTGTGTACAGGGTTTGTTGTTCTATATATATATATATATATATATATATATATATATATATATATATATATATATATATGTACACACACACACACACGTGTGTGTGTGTGTTTGTATGTAGTATATAGATAAGAATGATAAATAAAGAACGCTTTATTAAATTCAGGCAGTCATCCGGTTGAAAATATACACTGGTGGGTCATAGTCGTAACTAGTTAATATATCACAGGAGATGAAGATCGGGGCTGGATATCTTCCCTTTTGGACGAGCGCTTGAGTGAAGTCGATCAACATAGTACGGGAAGTTTTGCTGAGCAAATTTTACGGTTTTTACAGTATACATTAAGTGGTGATTAGTTAAACTTCAATTGGTGTCAAGTTACATAATGGTTGAATTGAAATAGTATTGTGTTGACTTATATTATGTATTTAATGGTGAACATTAAGTGATGTAAAGTTATCCACTTGTTGCACTGCAGTAAGAAGGTACTGCCATATATTGTATATTCAGTGGTGAATATTAAACGAAAGATATTATGACTTACTTTGCGTTACTTTACTATCGTAGTTGACATATATATAATTATAGGAAAACTAAGCCTTTTGCTGGCTTAGCTGTGCTCTTGTTCGTGCGTTGTGTATTCCCAGCAGTTGGTGTAGGGCAGTTCTTGTACGAGCGCTGGTTGTTACCAGGTGATTGTGGTGACGGACGTGGGTCAGTGGAGGTTAGTCTTGCTGTTGTGGTGCTGGGTCACAACTTCAACGGTTGCTGTGGTCAGCTGGGTCACAACTTCAACGGTCGCTGTGGTCAGCTGGGTCACAACTTCAACGGTTGCTGTGGTCAGCTGGGTCACAACTTCAACGGTCTCTGTGGTCAGCTGGGTCACAACTTCAACGGTTGCTGTGGTCAGCTGGGTCACAACTTCAACGGTCGCTGTGGTCAGCTGGGTCACAACTTCAACGGTCGCTGTGGTCAGCTGGGTCACAACTTCAACGGTCGCTGTGGTCGGCTGGGTCACAACTTCAACGGTCGCTGTAGTCAGCTGTGTCACAACTTCAACGGTCGCTGTGGTCAGCTGGGTCACAACTTCAACGGTCGCTGTGGTCAGCTGGGTCACAACTTCAACGGTCGTTGTGGTCAGCTGGGTCACAACTTCAACGGTCGCTGTGGTCAGCTGGGTCACAACTTCAACGGTTGCTGTGGTCAGCTGGGTCACAACTTCAACGGTCGCTGTGGTCAGCTGGGTCACAACTTCAACGGTCGCTGTGGTCAGCTGGGTCACAACTTCAACGGTCGCTGTGGTCAGCTGGGTCACAACGGTCGGAGGACGGAGGAATATGTCCGTGTCGTTGCGACCTGACCTTTCGAGGTAAAGGCGTAACCCAAGTATAACCTTGAGACAGAGTGAGCAGAGGACGACATGCTGGACTGCAGGCGACCGAGAGCGCTACTGACACACGTCCTGCCACATCGAGGGTTAGACGAGAAGTGTGTGTGTGTGTGTGTGTGTGTTAAGGGCAGAGAGTTTTACAATCGTGTTGCTTCATCTCTTAACTTTGTATATGTATACCATGTCTTTGTTCCTGTGTACACACACACACACACACATACACACACACACACACACACACACACACACACAAGCCAAAGCCAGGTACCTATTCATCGACCAGCCCCGAAGGGAGGATCAACACCTGGGTTGGGTGTAGGCCGATTGCCACGCCCAGGGTTCAGACTCATGCAGGTTCGTTCCCGGGCTGGCCCGTGCTGACTCATGGTCAGCACCTCTATGTGTAATTACATTTATCTACCGTACGGGGAAGGAGTTTTACACTCGGTGGCGCCGATCTCATAATTTCACTTTCATGTGCCAATGTCTGTGATATTTTTCAGTCCACTTTCATATAGTTATACACACGCATTTATTCACTGGATTCCTCACACAAGTGCCTGCCATACGCTTATTGTACTCAAGGATTAATTCGACAATTCACATTCTCCATGCGTTCTTGTTTTATCGTCCGGACTCCAGGGCATTATGTACAGTTGATGCTTATTTCCAACATCTTTCATTGTAGACAATTTAACTTCTCAGCCATGAAACCATTGTTCCCTGCGGCCAGTGGTTCTATTTCAACTCTACTCGGTTTTCCGACCAGTACATTGTATTTAATCTATACTATTATCTTCTTATTAGCTCATTATCTATCGTTTATATTGTGTCTATTCTTTTACTAAGATCACTTATTCATCATACCTAATTAAAGATTAATAACATGGCCATCACACACATTAAATGTACACCATGAGCATGGAATACCAATCACATTGCAAGCTTATAAAACACAATCACGCTCAATTATGTACGAATCCTACATGACCTTTTAGTATTACATCACATAATTATATGAATTATAATCACAAGGTTCTATCACTATCATACGTTTCTAAGATTAAAAAATGACCGAGTCAATAGTTCTTTTATTCTTCAAATCAAATTTAGAATACAAACACCTGGTCTAATGTCTGACCACTCCAAAGCAATGTCTCCAGTCTGATGATGTGTATGAACCTCAACAATCAAGTTATCAAACTACTATCAATGAAGTTATGCTTAAACAGATTATCCTTAAAAATTAAGAATTTTTTACATGTCCCGATGAATTATATAAAGACACATATGTAGGTTAATAGAATACTCAGTCACTGAACGTTGAGCAATATACATATAACCATCAACGAACTGCCACATTCCTAAAGTTGAATAGATACCACGATCACCTGTAGGTAATAACTACGTACGTAAGCTTTATACTAACACTGAAGATTAATAGAACTTCAGTGAGAAAAAAAGGAGAGACGGATAAAAGAGAATGTGAGGAAGAATGCGAAGATTAGAGCATGCATAATTGACCATAACTGTGTAACATACGTAAGGAAAACATATTAAGTCGGTCAGGGTAGCTTGATTACAGCGAGACATTTTGATATTAGCAATCACTGCATCACTTATGTCAGTAGGGTAGTGCTTGCCTGGGCTGCTGCTGTTTCTATCTTAATAAGTACATGTATCAGTGATCTCATTTACATTCATTGTAATATTTGAGTAACACTTTTCTTTCTCACATTTCAGGTACGTAATCTTTGCATGACATCTCCGCGATTTTGGTAAGTGTAATTAAAAATTAATGGAAGTGCTGCTTAGATGAGAAGGAAAGATAAACGGTTGAATTCTTTATGAATTTGCTTAAGTATTTATTAGTTTGTTTATTCATGGTTGGTTTCATTTTTGTATTTTCATTAATGGAATCTTAGAAAAGTTCTGGTTTTGAGGTGCTATATACCCATGATTCTAAGAATTGTTTAGAAATAGTTTGATTTTCTTAGTCGTATTGTTTCACAGCCTTTGATCCTCGTTTTGGCAAAGGAATGCGACGCCAAGAATGAGTTATAAACGTTGATTCTCATAAACTTTTTCCCTGTCTCGCTGCTCCTCACATTTCTTATTTCCATGTGTCTTGTAAGTCTCCTTTGGCTACTGTATGGAGGGAGGAGGCTCACAGTCCTCCTGCGGTTGGCATTCATTGTCGATGATTTGTGGTTAGATGAGGGGCTCATTAACTGGGAGGAAGAGCGGCAACAAACCCCATTCGTCTCGGGCTGAAGGTGCTTATGGCCCTAAGCCGTAGGTGTGTGGGTGTGTTTAATACTAGTACGTTGTCTTCCGTGTATTGAGGTAGGGCCGGCAAGAAACAAAGAATGGCTTCATTTGTTGATGTCAGTTTTCTAGCTGTCGTGCATAATGTACCGAAACCAGAGCCCCCGATCCACGGCCAAGACCACAGACTTCCCTTGTTTCTTTTAGCCACATCATGTGCCTCGGTTCAGCAACCGCCCCGTCCATACCACCTCGCTATCATTAGTACTATCCTATGCACGCCTCTCACAGTGTTATATGTTCAGGCCTCAATATCTTGTAACTCCTTACACTTCGTCCCTACATCTCTTTTTGTCTCCTCTTCCCCCTTGCTTCTACTTCTGACACATGTTTCTTCTTAGTGAATCTCTATTTACTCATCCTCACCAAATGTCGTGATCATTTCAGCTCTCACTTTCATAATAGGTATACTACCACACCTCTCTCTTACGCTGTCATTCCTCACACAAACAACCCTCCCCACACCGCTTATTGTACTCAAGGATTACATTTCCAACACATCCACTCTCTTCCATACTTTTGTGTTTATCGTCCGGAACTCGCACCCATCTAGCACCGCTGGACTACTTTACCAACGACATGGCTTTCATTGCTCACACAGTACTCCTCAGAGCAACCAGCACCATTGATCCCCGACCCGTCCAGTGGTTCACTTCAACTCCCAACTCAGGTTTGCCACCAGAGCAATGTAAACACTACTAACCCGTCTCTCAGCAGCCCATCCCTCCTCTCCGTTATACTGGGGGCCCGTTCCTTTCTCCAAGACCTCCTTTCCATCATCAGCCCTCAATAAACAGATTAAACAACCATGGCGACATCACACACCCTTAACGTACACCCACTCTCGCCTGGAGCCACTCACTCTCCTACCTTATTAAGACGACACACACGCCTCACTCTCTCGGTACGAATTCCTCACTGACCCTTTTAGTTTTCACCTACTTCATATATTTGTATCATCTTCCACAAGGCTTCTTTATCACCTCTATCATACCGTTTTCTCCAGATCCATAAATGCCACGTAAAATTCCTTTTCTTTCTTCAAATATTTCTCACAAATTCTTCAGAGCAAACACCTGGTCCACATGTTCTGTACCACTCCTAAAGCCACATTGTTCCTCCCCAGTCTGATGCTTTGTGTATGCCACTACCCTCTCAATAATCGCTCTTCCAAATACCTTACCAGGTTTGCTTAACAGATTTATCCTTCAAAAATTTAAGAATTTTTTTTTTTTGTCCCCCGTTGAATTTATATAAAGACAATATGTAGGCATTCCGATAGTACTCAGTCACCTCACCTTGAGCCAAATATACACTAGATAACCACTCAACAGCACTGCCACCATCTTCCTTGAGAAATTGAATTACAGTCCCATCCGCTCTAACCGCTTTGTCATACTTCATCGTACGTAACGCTTTCACTACCTCTTTTCTTTTCACTTAAAAAGAAACTCTAGCCGTTTCGTCCCAAACGTCCCACGTCTGTCACCCTATCTTCTAACACACTCAGCAGTCTTTAATGCTAATCAGTCGCCTCCGTACGTCTTCCTAGCCTGTTACCATTTCATCTGTCCCCCCCTCACTGATGCTTTCATTTGTTCAGTTCTCTTCTCACTGTTCAACTCCCAAAATATTTTCCTGTTTTCACTGAAGTTTGCCGATACTGTATCAACCCTTCTCTCATTTTCTGTCTTTGTCAGCCCCTGAACCATCTCCTTGAACCCCTGCCGCTTTCTCTTGTCCACCTCCCGATCACTCACACTCCTTCCCAGTAGGTAGCTTCCACACATCCCTCTTTTCTCTTGCAGTAGGAACTTAATTTCCTCTCCAACCATTCTCCTTTTTGTCATCCTGGTCACATCCAAACACATTCAGACACCCCATCCTGAGTTTTTGATGAGGAGCATTACTCCTCGCTCGGCTTTTTCTTCTAATCCCACTCTTAGACAGTGAAATGCAATGAGGTCAGGATTTCCAACCCCTCATTCCTACCCCTCTTACTTCCTTCTACTGGTGTTTTTCCCCAATATATATATATATATATATATATATATATATATATATATATATATATATATATATATATATATATAATGTTCCATAGCTTGAGTACAGTGCACCAGAAATGCCACTATCGCTGGGCTATGGGTAATAGGAAGCAGGTGGCGGTGCTGGTAATGCCTTGAATATATTAAGTACTCGCTAAGCTCTTCCCCAAATTCCAGCAACAAGCTGATACTGGATACGAGTTGCTGAGGCCCTCCCAAGTGAGAGTGGCCGGCTTTGTTGCCGCTTCCACTAGTGTGGTAACGCTAATGTGTAGGTTTTGTTCCTAAGAGACGTGCCTCCATTTGAAGGGTTTGTTCATTTGGGTGATAAAACCACAGTGAGTCTCTCTTCTCGTGAGGGATGCATTTGTTTTAGGGTACTTTCACTTGCAGGCTTCGCTGATTGGAGAGCAGAGAGGATGCGGTTCTTTAATTGTTGAATTTAAGTGGTAAGCAGTGGACAGCAGCCGCCCGGGGAAGTACTGACTTGCATAAGTGATATGCCTAGCCATCTTATGCTCTCCACGTCAGTAGTTCGTGGACAGTAGCCGCCCTGGGAAGTACTGCCCACCTGTGCCTCTCTCTGTATATCGTTATATCTATTTCTCTACTTATATACATTTTCTTTATCACCCCTGTATATACGTATTCTTTGTCATTCGTTCTCTCTTCCCATTTTCTTTCCCTTAGTTCGTCTAAACTTGTACATCAAGTCTCACGAATTTTTTTTATATTCTTTTTTTTCTAATATCAGTTATGTTATTGTCTCCGTGTGACTCCTTCCGTGTCAAGATTGCTGGTCTTATTTTGTCATTAGAGCTTAAGTTATAGATCTTGACGTCATATTTCTTCTCTTACGTTCACCATGAACAGTCCCTTATGTTTTTACCTTTGTTATCAATTTCCCTGTTTCTCCCTCGTTACGTCCTTTATTCATATAATTTCAGGCCTGGCCTCGATAAGGACATATGTAATTGGAAGGTTCCAGACGAAGAATGAAAAAATCTCTGGCGTTCATTCGTTACTTGATACGGAAAGACTGGGTTGCGACGTAACTTTCCTTAGTTTGCATTTTATTCATTTGTGAGGCTTCGATCATTTGTTGGCTGCAGTGGTTATGTTGGGCATGCCTCTGCCTGTTGGCTTGAGTGTCTTACGTTGGGCACACATATACTTGCTGGCTACATTCGTGTAGCGACACATTTCTTTTGATGACTGCGTCTTCTTTTTTTTTGTGTGTGTGTGTCTGTATACTCTATTTTGACTGTGGCATGTTGGCGACTGCGTTGGTGTACAGGTCATGCAGACATGTTCACTACATTCGCACACTTGACAGCCTTCACGTGGCTGTGTTCACACGGTGTGTTCGACAGGCCAGTCACGTTCTCGTAATGTTTTTTACGTCGGGTATCCGCATTCACGTTCTCCTTGATGGATGTTTTTGACGTGGGTCGTTCTGTGTTTCATGGCAAATTAGAATAATGTAGTGGGTAATAAACCTGTATCATGTATGATATACCAACCCATAAATAGAGCTTTAGCACACTAAAGACGTGAGTAGATTGATGAAGATTGATCAGCGAAATGAATAAGAAACTCAGGCTCACAGTTTGACAACTAAATACACTGAGACGACCTATTGATTTCTAGTTTAAAAACGTCAAGCATTCTAACAACAAAGTATATCATGATCAATGTGGCTGATTTTACTCATCTTATGTACACGAGTTGAGTACGTCGACTGAGACGCGACTCATCCGTCAGGTGTGACTATTGAGGAAGGTGACGCCGTCGGTGGAGGCAGGGGTGGAGGTGGGTGGTGATGACCCCAGGGCTTTAACTGTGGGAAGCAAGTTCAATTCACTGCCTGTGAATACCCATGACGCGGGTCGTCGCCCTCATCACACCCGACCATAACGCAGAGGACTTCCCCTCAGTATTATCATACCCACAAGGGAAGGTGTACTCGTACTGCACACCTCGTAGTCGGTCTTGCCGGCCTCACATAAGCAAACTATATTGTTACATTAACTTTCACAGGTTTATATATATATATATATATATATATATATATATATATATATATATATTTTTTTTTTTTTTTTTTTTTTTTTCCTGTCTCCCGCGTTTGCGAGGTAGCGCAAGGAAACAGACGAAAGAAATGGCCCAACCCACCCCCATACACATGTATATACATACGTCCACACACGCAAATATACATACCTACACAGCTTTCTATGGTTTACTCCAGACGCTTCACATGCCCTAATTCAATCCACTGACAGCACGTCAACCCCGGTATACCACATCGATCCAATTCACTCTATTCCTTGCCCTCCTTTCACCCTCCTGCGTGTTCAGGCCCCGATCACACAAAATCTTTTTCACTCCATCTTTACACCTCCAATTTGGTCTCCCACTTCTCCTCGTTCCCTCCACCTCCGACACATATATTCTCTTGGTCAATCTTTCCTCACTCATTCTCTCCATGTGCCCAAACCATTTCAAAACACCCTCTTCTGCTCTCTCAACCACGCTCTTTTTATTTCCACACATCTCTCTTACCCTTACGTTACTTACTCGATCAAACCACCTCACACCACACATTGTCCTCAAACATCTCATTTCCAGCACATCCATCCTCCTGCGCACAACTCTATCCATAGCCCACGCCTTGCAACCATACAACATTGTTGGAACCACTATTCCTTCAAACATACCCATTTTTGCTTTCCGAGATAATGTTCTCGACTTCCACACATTCTTCAAGGCTCCCAGGATTTTCGCCTCCTCCCCTACCCTATGATCCACTTCCGCTTCCTTGGTTCCATCCGCTGCCAGATCCACTCCCAGATATCTAAAACGCTTTACTTCCTCCAGTTTTTCTCCATTCTAACTCCCAAGTCACTTGACCCTCAACCCTACTGTACCTGATATATATATATATATATATATATATATATATATATATATATATATGGTTGGTAAGGTTATTTGATGTATGTATGACTCATGGTGAGGTGCCTGAGGATTGGCGGAATGCGTGCATAGTGCCATTGTACAAAGGCAAAGGGGATAAGAGTGAGTGCTCAAATTACAGAGGTATAAGTTTGTTGAGTATTCCTGGCAAATTATATGGGAGGGTATTGATTGAGAGGGTGAAGGCATGTACAGAGCATCAGATTGGGGAACAGCAGTGTGGTTTCAGAAGTGGTAGAGGATGTGTGGATCAGGTGTTTGCTTTGAAGAATGTATGTGAGAAATACTTAGAAAAGCAAATGGATTTGTATGTAGCATTTATGGATCTGGAGAAGGCATATGATAGAGTTGATAGAGATGCTCTGTGGAAGGTATTAAGAATATATGGTGTGGGAGGAAAGTTGTTAGAAGCAGTGAAAAGTTTTTATCGAGGATGTAAGGCATGTGTACGTGTAGGAAAAGAGGAAAGTGATTGGTTCTCAGTGAATGTAGGTTTGCGGCAGGGGTGTGTGATGTCTCCATGGTTGTTTAATTTGTTTATGGATGGGGTTGTTAGGGAGGTGAATGCAAGAGTTTTGGAAAGAGGGGCAAGTATGAAGTCTGTTGGGGATGAGAGAGCTTGGGAAGTGAGTCAGTTGTTGTTCGCTGATGATACAGCGCTGGTGGCTGATTCATGTGAGAAACTGCAGAAGCTGGTGACTGAGTTTGGTAAAGTGTGTGAAAGAAGAAAGTTAAGAGTAAATGAGAATAAGAGCAAGGTTATTAGGTACAGTAGGGTTGAGGGTCAAGTCGATTGGGAGGTGAGTTTGAATGGAGAAAAACTGGAGGAAGTGAAGTGTTTTAGATATCTGGGAGTGGATCTGGCAGCGGATGGAACCATGGAAGCGGAAGTGGATCATAGGGTGGGGGAGGGGGCGAAAATTCTGGGAGCCTTGAAGAATGTGTGGAAGTCGAGAACATTATCTCGGAAAGCAAAAATGGGTATGTTTGAAGGGATAGTGGTTCCAACAATGTTGTATGGTTGCGAGGCGTGGACTATGGATAGAGTTGTGCGCAGGAGGATGGATGTGCTGGAAATGAGATGTTTGAGGACAATGTGTGGTGTGAGGTGGTTTGATCGAGTAAGTAACGTAAGGGTAAGAGAGATGTGTGGAAATAAAAAGAGCGTGGTTGAGAGAGCAGAAGAGGGTGTTCTGAAATGGTTTGGTCACATGGAGAGAATGAGTGAGGAAAGATTGACCAAGAGGATATATGTGTCGGAAATGGAGGGAACGAGGAGAAGAGGGAGACCAAATTGGAGGTGGAAAGATGGAGAGAAAAAGATTTTGTGTGATCGGGGCCTGAACATGCAGGAGGGTGAAAGGAGGGCAAGGAATAGAGTGAATTGGATCGATGTGGTATACCGGGGTTGACGTGCTGTCAGTGGATTGAATCAAGGCATGTGAAGCGTCTGGGGTAAACCATGGAAAGCTGTGTAGGTATGTATATTTGCGTGTGTGGACGTATGTATATACATGTGTATGGGGGTGGTTTGGGCTATTTCTTTCGTCTGTTTCCTTGCGCTACCTCGCAAACGCGGGAGACAGCGACAAAGCAAAAAAAAAAAAAAAAAAAAAAAATATATATATATATATATATATATATATATATATATATTGCATATGAACGCGCACTACCATATAACATACTGACCTCCAACAGCCAGGATATATATATATATATATATATATATATATATATATATATATATATATATATATATATATATATATATATATATATATATATATTGCATATGAACGCGCACTACCATATAACATACTAACCTCCAACAGCCAGGATATATATATATATATATATATATATATATATATATATATATATATATATATATATATTATTTTTTTTTTATTATACTTTGTCGCTGTCTCCCGCGTTTGCGAGGTAGCGCAAGGAAACAGACGAAAGAAATGGCCCCCCCCCCCCCATACACATGTATATACAATACGTCCACACACGCAAATATACATACCTACACAGCTTTCCATGGTTTACCCCAGACGCTTCACATGCCTTGATTCAATCCAATGACAGCACGTCAACCCCGGTATACCACATCGCTCCAATTCACTCTATTCCTTGCCCTCCTTTCACCCTCCTGCATGTTCAGGCCCCGATCACACAAAATCTTTTTCACTCCATCTTTCCACCCCCAATTTGGTCTCCCTCTTCTCCTCGTTCCCTCCACCTCCGACACATATATCCTCTTGGTCAATCTTTCCTCACTCATTCTCTCCATGTGCCCAAACCACTTCAAAACACCCTCTTCTGCTCTCTCAACCACGCTCTTTTTATTTCCACACATCTCTCTTACCCTTACGTTACTCACTCGAGCAAACCACCTCACACCACACATTGTCCTCAAACATCTCATTTCCAGCACATCCATCCTCCTGCGCACAACTCTATCCATAACCCACGCCTCGCAACCATACAACATTGTTGGAACCACTATTCCTTCAAACATACCCATTTTTGCTTTCCGAGATAATGTTCTCGACTTCCACACATTCTTCAAAGCCCCCAGAATTCTCGCCCCCTCCCCCACCCTATGATCCACTTCCGCTTCCATGGTTCCATCCGCTGCCAGATCCACTCCCAGATATCTAAAACA
Organism: Panulirus ornatus; assembly: GCF_036320965.1. NCBI lineage: Eukaryota > Metazoa > Arthropoda > Malacostraca > Decapoda > Palinuridae > Panulirus > Panulirus ornatus. Next base: position 30,307,847 of record NC_092281.1, read on the forward strand.
CTTCACTTCCTCCAGTTTTTCTCCATTCAAACTCACCTCCCAGTTGACTTGACCCTCAACCCTACTGTACCTAATAACCTTGCTCTTATTCACATTTACTCTTAACTTTCTTCTTCCACACACTTTACCAAACTCAGTCACCAGCTTCTGCAGTTTCTCACATGAATCAGCCACCAGCGCTGTATCATCAGCGAACAACAACTGACTCACTTCCCAAGCTCTCTTATCCCCAACAGACTTCATACTTGCCCCTCTTTCCAAAACTCTTTCATTCACCTCCCTAACAACCCCATCCATAAACAAATTAAACAACCATGGAGACATCACACACCCCTGCCGCAAACCTACATTCATATATATATATATATATATATATATATATATATATATATATATATATATATATATATATATATATATATATATATATATTTATATATATATAAACCTGTAAGTCATTATTTCATCGCTGGGTTTTGTTTTTCATATCTATCATACTTATTAGGGACCTGGGAGCCCAGCTTTGCCGTTGATCCCCACAAAATGCAGTATTGCATGTGGCTTCGGACTGTGAGGCTGCAGCCGTTGTGGACCAGAGGTTGTAGGTTCCCGTACATGAGTGGAATGGGATAGGAATAAATGATGGGTGTAAGAGGATGCAGGCATTCACATGACTTATGTTGGGTACATGTGAGACAAGGTGTGGAGAGATAGTGAAGACCTTTTATTGGGGAGGAAGTGAAGAGTGCGAAATCAGGCCTGGGCTCCAGTGGTGTAGCGGGTAGCGTTCCTGACCGTGACGCATTCACTGGCCGAGTGCATAGGATCGGATGCTGGATGCGGCAGTCGGTCCACAGTCAACCCAGGTGTTCATCCATCCCTAGGGGTTGGTCGATAAAATGGGTACCTGGCTCAAGCTAGGGTATATATATATATATATATATATATATATATATATATATATATATATATATATATATATATATATATATCATCCTTAGGGATAAGGGAGAAAGAATACTTCCCACGTATTCCCTACGGGTCGTAAAAGTCGACTAAAAGGGAGGGAGCGGGGGCTGGAAATCCTCCCCTCCCGTTTTCTTTTTTTCTTTTAGATTTCCCAAAAGAAGGAACAGAGAAGGGGGCCAAGTGAGGATCTTCCCTCTAAGACTCAGTCCTTTGTTCTTAAGGCTACCTCGCTAACGCGGGAAATGACGAATATGTATATGAAAAAAAAATTATATATATATATATATATATATATATATATATATATATATATATATATATATATATATATATATATATATATATATATATATATATATATATATATATATATAGAGCCTTAATGGTATGGCCTTGATAAGGGTCTCAGTTGCCCGTGCCGTCTCACCTGACTTATAAAAAGTGATACAGATGGTTAATCAAGAGACGTTCTCAACGCTGCTAGTGAAGGATAACTGATTTGAAAAGATTCTTGATTGAAAGTGTGTCAGTGTAAGATCAACAGCTGCTAAGATCACA
>NC_092281.1:30311873-30314373 GCF_036320965.1 Panulirus ornatus
TCCATGCTCTCAGATACTCCAGATACGTTCTAATTCCCCACCACCTCGTACATCAGTATTAAGATACAAAAACGTTTGTAAAAGATGAAAAAAATATAACTTCGAACACATGGAAAGTGGCCGTTGGCCAGAGGTGTCGGTGAAGTAAACCAAATGCAACAAGACATTGCATAGAAATGGAAAGAGGCGATCGCACGCGGTGTCAGAAAGTAATCCAGTGGATTGCGTTGAGAAATTATCATTAAATCACACTGGATGGCTGCCAAACACCAGCAGGTGTTGAATCCGAAGCCGTAGTAATGAAAAGCTACAGGGAGCCGGCAGGGAGGGAATAGGCGATTGTCCGAGAATAATGAACGGAGAATCAACAACGGAAACGGCGACGCTAGACATGGGGTCAACGGTGAGGTAAACTACAACGGAAAGGAGGCAACGCATATGCGCTTTTTGATACGATCTTACCGTTAATTATTATTATTATTATTATTATTATTATTATTATTATTATTATTATTATTATTGTTATAATTGCTATTATTATTATGATGATGATAACTAATAGTATTATCAATATATTATTATCATTTTTATCATTATCACTATTATTATCATTATTGTTATCATCATCGCCAGTTGACGGAGTTAGTTTTATTCTTAATCATATATTTAGTCCCCATGTCGACCATTAGCTTTTACTGAAGAGTTGGAAACTTGGATCGCTCTGAATCGCTAGTCATTGAAGACGTGTCGATGCCTCGCCTCCTCCTCCACCCGCCGCGATTTTGAATACGTCGGCTGCCAAAGACGAGGAACCAGTCACGTTGAGGCAGATTGCCTCCGGGAGCCAGGAACCTTTGTGTCCTGATAGCGTGAGGCCGCGACGTTTGACCATTACAGCTGCAATTATTTTTGTCAGAGTTACTGCCCATTTTTAACTCTGAACTTCTTAATTATTATCATGGCTAATAATCTCGTGCTGGCAGCTCAGCTGTCAAGCTGGGGTCGGGCTATTTCCACGTTTTGTCAGTCTTCCTCAACATGCGATGGACAGTGGCTCAGTTTACAGTGTGTGAATCACTGGTGTGTGACAGGGAGGGGACATCTGGGTCTCATCCTGCGTATCATTGGTGTGTGACAGGGAGGGGACATCTGGGTCTCATCCTGCGTATCATTGGTGTGCGACAGGGAGGGGACATCTGGGTCTCATCCTGCGTATCATTGGTGTGCGACAGGGAGGGGACATCTGGGTCTCATCCTGCGTATCATTGGTGTGTGACAGGGAGGGGACATCTGGGTCTCATCCTGCGTATCATTGGTGTGCGACAGGGAGGGGACATCTGGGTCTCATCCTGCGTATCCTTGGTGTGTGACAGGGAGGGGGGGAGGGGACATCTGGGTCTCATCCTGCGTGTCATTGGTTTGTGACAGGGAGGGGACATTTGGGTCTCATCCTGCGTATCATTGGTGTGTGACAGGGAGGGGACATCTGGGTGTCACCCTGCGTATCATTGGTTTGTGACAGGGAGGGGACATCTGGGTCTCATCCTGCGTATCCTTGGTGTGTGACAGGGAGGGGACATCTGGGTCTCATCCTGCGCATCATTGGTGTGTGACAGGGAGGGGACATCTGGGTCTCATCCTGCGTATCATTGGTGTGTGACAGGGACGGGACATCTGGGTCTCATCCTGCGTATCATTGGTGTGTGACAGGGAGGGGACATCTGGGTCTCATCCTGCGTATCATTGGTGTGTGACAGGGAGGGGACATCTGGGTCTCATCCTGCGTATCATTGGTGTGTGACAGGGACGGGACATCTGGGTCTCATCCTGCGTATCATTGGTGTGTGACAGGGACGGGACATCTGGGTCTCATCCTGCGTATCATTGGTGTGTGACAGGGAGGGGACATCTGGGTCTCATCCTGCGCATCATTGGTGTGTGACAGGGAGGGGACATCTGGGTCTCATCCTGCGTATCATTGGTGTGTGACAGGGACGGGACATCTGGGTCTCATCCTGCGTATCATTGGTGTGTGACAGGGAGGGGACATCTGGGTCTCATCCTGCGTATCATTGGTGTGTGACAGGGAGGGGACATCTGGGTCTCATCCTGCGTATCATTGGTGTGTGACAGGGAGGGGACATCTGGGTCTCATCCTGCGTATCATTGGTGTGTGACAGGGAGGGGACATCTGGGTCTCATCCTGCGTATCATTGGTGTGTGACAGGGAGGGGACATCTGGGTCTCATCCTGCGTATCATTGGTGTGTGACAGGGAGGGGACATCTGGGTCTCATTCATATTTCTTTGAGTTTCGTGTCTAACAGGCCCATTGTCTGTTCGTTTGCCTGTTTGCCTTACTGCTTATTCTCCCTGTCTCTTCTGTCTGTCCTTTCTTCTGTCATCATTATCATCATCATCATTATCATCTTTTTATTGTTATTATGATTTCATTTCATACATATTTGCCATTTCCCACTTTTGTGAGGTAGCACCAAGAA
>NC_092281.1:30319373-30329373 GCF_036320965.1 Panulirus ornatus
GTTATTTTTTTTTTTTCTTTTACGTCGCGAGATAAAAAAGTTCTTCATGTCTCGTTTACGCGAGGGTGTAAACAAAGGCTGACCAGGAGGGAGGGTACAGAGACGCGTCAAGACGGCTGGGAAATGGCCTTCATGTGTGGCCTCAGTATGGGCTTCTTGCGGACCCAGATGGAAATTGACACTCATAAAAGAGACACCAACAGCAGATAATAGCACGTGGACGTCTCCAGACCTCCACCACCACCACCACCACCACAGCCACCACAGCCACGATGACCGCGGAGAGGACGGATGGCCCAGGCGACACAAGCGGCACCACACGACCCAACCCACATTCCCAGGTTTCATGCATAAGAAAAAGGATCTCAATCCTTCGAAGAGGCATGAGATTGCAGAGGGGGAAGGAGGAGGAAGAGGAAATGGGAAAGAGTAGTGGAAGGAAGAAGGGGAAGGGAGAGAAAATTAAGTGGGTAAGTTGAGAGTGAAGATAGTGTTATCTGAGGATATCATTTGTGGGGGAAAGGGTTGCTTTCTGACAAATATACTGTGTAAGGGGAGGAAAGTATTATACACGATGAACACCATTGCGGAGGAGAGGATAGAAGAGTCATATGGCTGACGTATGCGGTCAAAAGCGGCATGGTAGATATGCATCTTGGAAATGCATATTGCGAGTCACAGAAATGCAAGACGTTAGGAGGAAAGCGGTATTATATATCTAGCAGGCAGGAGAGACACGGGGAAGGGGAGACACCAGATAAGAGACGTTTTGTGAGGGAGACGTGAGCCATTGTAGAAGGTCTTAAGGGAGACGGAAGTCATTGTGAGCGCGAGACAAGAGACAAAATAGGGAAGGGTATTGTTGCGGGAGAGGTACAGGAGACAGAGATATGATGTGGAGGAGATAAAAAGTCATGATAAGAGGGAGACTACAGGATACGTACTGGAAGGGAGACTAAATACAAAGTGGGAGGGAGACCAGATACAGTCTGTGAAGAACAGAGATATGATAAAAGGAAGATGGACAGATTGGCATGAAGACCAAAGACAGAAAGGGAGAGGAATCCTCGCGAGAAGGGGAGAAAAATTGCTCCGTTTGAAAGAGACGAGAGACTGTGCGTAAAAGTGATGTGGGACGCAGTGAGGGGAGTGATGTGAGTCGTTCTCTTGAATGGTAAGATCATGACAAAATATTCCTCACTGTTTATTGATGAGTAGTACAAGTAACATGTGATAAATGCACGACAAGGACACAGCTAGGTTAGCGAAGGTGATTCTTGAGCTGCCGGGCTGGTAGTCATTCTTCAGGTGACGGTGATGGCTGTAGTGAGGGAAATGTCGGTGGTGGTGGTGGTGGGGTAATGTTGAGTGGTTGTTGGAGAGAGGAGCAGACTGGTGGAGGGCGGGTGTTGCAGATGGGGGAGATGAATGAGTGGTGGTGGTGGAAGGTGGCCGTGAAGTTGATGAGTATGAAACTCATGAGTTACGGTGGTGATGATGGTGATAATACAGGAAGGGAGTCGGTGCTTAGTGGAGGTTTATTATTCTCTTATGAGGAAGTAACAGTGGAAGAGAAAATGTATCCAGTCCCTTGCACAGATAGAGACAAAAATACATGACATCCGTGACTGAACACAGAATACGGTTGACATACCCACACGGAGGAGGAAGGAAAGAAGGATTGTGAGCGAGAGAGAGAGAGAGAGAGAGAGAGAGAGAGAGAGAGAGAGAGAGAGAGAGAGAGAGAGAGAGAGAGAGAGAGAGAGAGAGAGCTGGGGGGGGGTGAAGACGGACAGAGACAGTAGGCCAGGACCAGTGTGTGTGTGGGGGGGGCGGTTACATACACACACACACACACACACACAGACGGGCGGTGTTGCCGTCTGGCTGAGCACAAGAATATCGCTCACAGCTAAGTCTATGCATAAAATTGGAGGAGCTCGCCGATGCTGCAGTTTGCCAGCGTTTACGAGTTGCTTGATCCGATAAACTCGAGGATTGGGCTTTTATGGTCTAGATTACTCATATAGAGTAGATCATTTGTATTATTATCGCCAGCGTTTTCCGTTACTCCACAGATTGCGTTTATGTGAAGAACGTAGAGTTTAATCCCTGGAATGATATTCGGAATCTTCGTATGATATCAAATAGGACGAAATCTGCCGTTCGTGGCGGACACACGGGATGGTGGAGAGGGAGGTATTCCTAATATCCGGTACCAGACGTGGCGCTGGGTAGAATCAGGGGGGCGGCAGATACCACTGGGAAGAGGGGAGGATAGTGTGAGGTGATGGTTGGGGAGGATGGTGTGAGGTGATGGTTGGGGAGGATGGTGTGAGGTGATGGTTGGGGAGGATGATGTGAGGTGATGGTTGGGGAAGATGGGGAGGAGAGGAGACGAGGACGTGCAACCACCCGGTGGTGAAAGTAACCATGGAACTACCATGTACACACACACACACACACACACACACACACACACATATATATATATATATATATATATATATATATATATATATATATATATATATAAGTGTGTGTGTGACGTGGCCATAGCTGTTCAAACTGTGTATGGTTGTGGTGGTGCGGGAGATGAATGTGAGGATCTTAGTGAGAGGGGCGGGCCTGTGGTCACTTGAGGGTTGGGGGAGGGGGAACCTGGAAGGAGTCGGTTGTTGTTTGCAGGTGACACGGCTGTGGTGGCAAACGTGAGTGGTAAACTGCTGAAACTGGTAGCTGAGTTTGGGAGAGTATTCGAAAAGAGGAAGTTGAGTTAATGTGAATAAAGTAAGGTTGGTTTAGCAACAGGGAGAGAGACAAGTTGATTGGAGTTTGAGTTTGAATGTAGAGAAACTGGAGGAAGTGAAGTGTTTTAGATAAATGGGCGTGACATGGGTGGGCTAGAGAACCATATGGTAGGGGAGGGTGCACTGAGGAGTGTGTGGAAAGAGGAGTCACTGCCTGTGAGTGTAAAGATGAATAAGCTTGATGGTATAGTAGTCTCGATAGTGTTGTGTAGGTGTGATTCCTGGCCGGTAAATGCAATTGTACATAAGAGGGTGGACCTGTTGGGAATGAAATGCTTGTGGACAGTGTGTGGTTCGAGTAAGGTTGATTAAGTAAGCAATGAAAGGATAAGAGTGAGGTATGGTGGTTAGCAGAGTATGTTTGAGAGAGCTGAACATGCTGAAAAGTTGTACCTTGTGAAGCGGATGAATGATGTACGTAGAGGACAAGGAGTAGGGTAAGAGCGAGGACGAGGTGCAGGGATTAAGTGAACGAAGCCTTGCGTTATTGTGGCCTGAAAACGCTGGAGAGTGTGGGGCGGGCATGCAACAGATTGCACTGGAACGGTGTGGTTAACAGGGAGCGACGTGCTGTCATTGGGCTGAACCAGGACATATGAAGTGGTCAGGGGAAACCATGGAAAGGTCTTTGGGGCTTGGATGTGAATAAGTGACCCTAGTTTGTGTGCGTAGTAGTGCAAGACAACTCGGGTGTAGTTCTGAGCAAATAAGGGAGCACCTTGTCTTTTCCTGGCGTTACTGTTTCGTTATACTACCTTGCTAAAGCGTATGTATATATATATATATATATATATATATATATATATATATATATATATATATATATATATATATATATATATATATATATGAGGTATACCTATCCAGTGATACATAGGAAAGAGAGTACGGAAATTGTAAAGGAAAACCTCGAACAATGCTTTCGAACTCCAGACACCGATGATCTAACGAAGTTTGGTCTATGGTGAAGGTGTGTTGTGTAAGCGTCTAGAGACCTCACCGGGTTCCTTCCTGTGGTCTTCCGTTTTCGTTGTTAGGATGAGCATAAAAGGCGACACTTTATATGCCTTGAAGACTGGTGGTATGGACCCGGCCGGGGACGTGGAGGAGCTGTATCGCCCTCTATCGGTTCTTGGGCTCGGCTGCCCATGATGGAATGGAGACTAGAGTGTCTAGGAGGTCGTAAGACGGAGGTAATACGGCCAGGGAGTCTGTCGTGTAGTGGTGTGGCTGTGTCATGGAAGTGGTGAAGGGTTTGTGCTGTTGCAAATGGGAGGGATGGTGGCAGTTAAGGTGGCTGTTGTGGTGGTGTTGCTTGGTATTGTGATGGTGGCACTGTAGTGTAGAAGTGTAGGGGTCAAAGGTGGAAATGTGTTGGTGTAGCTTGGTATTTTGCTGGTGTGGTTAGAGTGCTGAGATGTGGAGTTTGGAGGTGGGAGTGTGGTGATTTTGGATGCGGTGATAGTGATAAGACGTGGTATAGCATTGTGATGGTTGTGGAAAGAAGTGGAGGCTTTTGATGATAGAGATATTGTGGTAGTGGAGAGGAGACACAGTGCATTGTTATGGTGGAAGTGTACTGTTATGATGTTGTACTAAGTTATAATGGTACGGTTGATGTGACTTTATCATGGTACTGGGCGAAGAAGTAGAAGTCTGGTCCTGACTCAGCAGACAGGATAACAAAGTGGAAGGATCTTCCCCACCCACCCATCCCTCCGGCTCAACTGCCAGCTGGAAAGAGATGAGAAAATAGTATCATGCAGTACAGCAGTAAGATACTGCCTTGAATTTTTTTGTATTTGGAAAATGGGGACACGGAAAAAGATGCTTAGCAGTTTGACGACATCTGCTCTACGATGGGATCCTGAAAATTAAAATGAATGAAGAATCATTCATTGTAATATGGTTTGTTGCTGATAAGAGATCACTGTGAAGTATTTCTTCAGCTTTTATTTAGAGTGTAGAGTGACGTAGTGGAACATTGGGCTTCTGGTGGAGGTGTAGAACTGGTTGTGGTTAGATGGTTGTCATGTTTTACCTTATTGTGGTGGGGGCATTTTAGAAGAACGTAGTTGCAGGGGGATGTAGTTGATCTCGTTGTGGGGGTTGTAGACATATCGTAGTTATTGCAGTCTCACCTGACATGAAACAAATAATGATAATGGTGCTTATGGTCTTGGTGTTGGCCATGCATGATGATGATGATGATAATGACATACTGGGTTGGTGAAACTTCATGATCAGTTCACCAACTTAGAGAAGAGAACAAGGTAACGATAAGCTCAAAACCAGAAAAAGATTGCACAATGGGGATAGATATGATGAATGTATTGAAGAAATTTAGAAACACGTAGCTTGAATATATATAAACATGTCTCCATGGTTGTTTAATTTGTTTATGGATGGGGTTGTTAGGGAGGTGAATGCAAGGGTTTTGGAGAGAGGGGCAAGTATGCAGTCTGTTATGGATGAGAGAACTTTGGAAGTGAGTCAGTTGTAGTTCGCTGATGATAAAGCGCTGGTGACTGATTCTGGTGAGAAACTGCAGAACTGGTGAGTGAGTTGGTAAACTGTGTGAAAGAAGAAAGCTGACAGTAAATGTGAATAAGAGCAAGGTTATTAGGTACAGCAGGGTTGAGGGACAAGTCAATTGGGAGGTAAGTTTAAATGGAGAAAAACTAGAGAAGTGAAGTGCTTTATATATCTGGGAGTGGATTTTGCACCGGATGGAACCATGGAAGCTGAAGTAAGTCATAGGGTGGGGGAGGGGGCAAAAGTTCTGGGAGCGTTGAAAAATGTGTAGAAGGCGAGAAAATTATCCCGGAAAGCAAAAATGGGTATGTTTGAAGGAATAGTGGTTTCGACAATGTTATATGGTTGCGAGGCGTGGGCTATAGATAGAGTTGTGCGGAGGAGGGTGGATGTGCTGAAAATGAGATGCTTGAGGACAATATGTTGTGTGAGGTGGTTTGACTGAGTAAGTAATGATAGGGTAAGAGAGATGTGTGGTAATAAAACGAGTGTGGTTGAGAGAGCAGAAGAGGGTGTTTTGAAATGGTTTGGTCACATGGAGAGAATGAGTGAGGAAAGATTGGCCAAGAGGATATATGTGTCAGAGGTTGAGGGGACGAGGAGAAGTGGGAGACCAAATTAGAGGTGGAACGATGGAGTGAAAAAGATTCTGAGTGATCGGGCCTGAACATGAAGGAGGGTGAAAGTCGTGCAAGGAATAGAGTGAATTGGAGCGATGTGGTATACCGGGGTCGACGTGTTGTCAATGGATTGAACCAGGGTATGTGAAGCGTCTGGGGTAAACCATGAAAAGTTTTGTGGGGCCTGGATGTGGAAAGGGAGCTGTGGTTTCGGTGCATTATACATGACAGCTAGAGACTGATTGTGAACGAATGTGGCCTTTGTTCTTTTCCTAGCGCTACCTCGCGCACATGAGGGGGGGACGGGGTTGTCATTTCATGTGTGGCGGGGTGGAGACGGGAATGAATAAGGGTAGACAGTATGAATTATGTACATGTGTATATATGTATATGTCTGTGTGTGTATATATATATATATATATATATATATATATATATATATATATATATATATATATATATATATATATATATAAATAAATATCCTCGTGTACGTGTAGGAAGAGAGGAAAGTGATTGGTTCTCAGTGAATGTAGGTTTGCGGCAGGGGTGTGTGATGTCTCCATGGTTGTTTAATTTGTTTATGGATGGGGTTGTTAGGGAGGTAAATGCAAGAGTCTTGGAAAGAGGGGCAAGTATGAAGTCTGTTGGGGATGAGAGAGCTTGGGAAGTGAGTCAGTTGTTGTTCGCTGATGATACAGCGCTGGTGGCGGATTCATGTGAGAAACTGCAGAAGCTGGTGACGGAGTTTGGTAAAGTGTGTGGAAGAAGAAAGTTAAGAGTAAATGTGAATAAGAGCAAGGTTATTAGGTACAGTAGGGTTGAGGGTCAAGTCAATTGGGAGGTGAGTTTGAATGGAGAAAAACTGGAGGAAGTGAAGTGTTTTAGATATCTGGGAGTGGATCTGTCACCGGATGGAACCATGGAAGCGGAAGTGGATCATAGGGTGGGGGAGGGGGGCGAAAATTTTGGGAGCCTTGAAAAATGTGTGGAAGTCGAGAACATTATCCCGGAAAGCAAAAATGGGTATGTTTGAAGGAATAGTGGTTCCAACAATGTTGTATGGTTGCGAGGCGTGGGCTATGGATAGAGTTGTGCGCAGGAGGATGGATGTGCTGGAAATGAGATGTTTGAGGACAATGTGTGGTGTGAGGTGGTTTGATCGAGTAAGTAACGTAAGGGTAAGAGAGATGTGTGGAAATAAAAAGAGCGTGGTTGAGAGAGCAGAAGAGGGTGTTTTGAAGTGGTTTGGGCACATGGAGAGAATGAGTGAGGAAAGATTGACCAAGAGGATATATGTGTCGGAGGTGGAGGGAACGAGGAGAAGAGGGAGACCAAATTGGAGGTGGAAAGATGGAGTGAAAAGGATTTTGTGTGATCGGGGCCTGAACATGCAGGAGGGTGAAAGGAGGGCAAGGAATAGAGTGAATTGGAGCGATGTGGTATACAGGGGTTGACGTGCTGTCGGTGGATTGAATCAAGGCATGTGAAGCGTCCGGGGTAAACCATGGAAAGCTGTGTAGGTATGTATATTTGCGTGTGTGGACGTGTGTATGTACATGTGTATGGGGGGGGTTGGGCCATTTCTTTCGTCTGTTTCCTTGCGCTACCTCGCAAACGCGGGAGACAGCGACAAAGTATTAAAAAAAAAAAAAAAAATATAAATATATATATATATATATATATATATATATATATATATATATATATATATATATATATATATATATATATATATACGTTGAGATGTATAAGTATGTATATGTGCGTGTGTGGACGTGTCTGTTTACACATGTGTATGTGGGTGGTTTGGGCCATTCTTTCGCCTGTTTCCTTGCGCTACCTCTACCTCGCTAACGCGGGAGACAGCGACAAAGTATGACATATATATATATATATATATATATATATATATATATATATATATATATATATATATATATATATATATATATATATAATCTTTTTTTCTAAGGAATAACTGGCTTAAGTAGAAAATAAAACGTACTTACGAGATAATTGTGTGGAAAGTTCATAAAATGAAGAAGGTGTAGACAAGGTGGTCATAAAAGCCCATCTCGGAAATTAAGAGGCCAACCACCCTTTCAAGACAATTAAGCGAGGCCTCTGGTGCTGGGCTCTGCTTCTGTCATATACAAACTATCCCAGGACCTTATGGGAGGCGCTGACCAGGCGCGGAAAGTGGTGGTCTGGCGTGGGAAGTGTTGGCTTGGCGTGGGACGTGTTGGACAGGTGTGGGAAGTGTGTCCTGCGTTTGGAAAGCATTGCCCTGGCTTAGGAAGTACAGATTTGGTGTGGATATGTTGACCTTGTGTGGGAAGTGTTCGCCTGGTGTGGGAAATGTTGGCTTGGCGTGGGAAGTGTTGCCCTTGTATGGGATATGTTCCCAAGGCGTAGGAGGTGTTGGCCAGGCGTGGGAGGTGTTGACTCTCCTTGAGGAGTGCTGGCGTAGCGTGGGGAGTCTTGATCTAGCGTGGGGAGAGTTGCCCGGCGCCCGGCCGATGGGTCGCTCTGGCGTGGGATGGATTTTCTTGGTGCTGGATTGCCTGTCTCTTGGTAGCGGAACGACTTGGCTGGTCGTGGCGTGGCTTGACTTAGGGAGGCTTGGTGTGGGTGTTAGCGTGTCGTGTGAGGGCATCAGTGTTGACCATGAGAGCCAACTAGAGCCATCCTTCCCACACGAGCAAGGAAGGGAAGATATAAGACAGTAACGGGGATCATGAGGAAAATACTCAGTGTCTTAGTGTCCAAATGCATCAATCGTGACCTCTCATGCGTAGCACCTTGCCCACATGTATGGAGCTAAAGACAGGTTAGAAGTTAATCGTTAATTATAGTTTTGTTTCCTACAAAATATGATTCATCCTACCACCATATGATTATCTTGCACTTCTACAGATGAATATTTTTCGTCCAGTATGACGTGGGATGTTAGAAAGTAGGAAAACGAGTTTTTTTTCTTGTAGTTTCCTTTACCTTTTTTAGTATTGGTTTCTCTCATTTCTCAGACGACTGTAACCTCGAGTTTATTTTTCGGCCATATTTCAGACAGGTTAGTGAGATACTGTGGTCGGCTTATATTTTTCTTGCAGGTTCTCCAGCAGGATTTATTTGATTCCAAATGGCAATACCTTCATCATCATCACCATCGTCATAGCTCAGACATTAAGTTTAGATTGAAGTTGAGAAAAACATTTCCTACTTGTGCTCAAAAACTTGTATACAGCCTTTATTCCAACCCCTGTCAGCCAAGTTGGTTGGGTGAGCGCACAGAATTACGTCAGGCTACACAGAGAACATTGGTTCGATCTCGTGCCGAGCAAAGATGCAAAGTCGACCCGGGGGTTTGGCTTCGGCTTCGGCTCCCGTCCGTACTGGAAAGCGTGTACGGTTAGGGCGGGTATGGCAGAATGGGTCGACGGGTTTGCTGCCATGGGATCAGAACTTGACACGAAGTTCGGGGTGGGTGGGTAAGGGGGGGAGGGAACCCAATAACCCGTCACCTTCACCGTCTGTCAAACTTTCCAAGCTCAGAGGATAAGCTGCTAGCCATTCAATATTCGCTCCCGTCACAGCTTGGAGTCGCTCGCTCTCTCCGTCAGATAGTGCATGTCGCCTCTTGGGATCTCCTTGATGGCACGTCACGCTCTCTGAGCTGCGGGAATATCAAGTGTGAAACATTCATTTAGAATAAGTCTTAGCTTTTCTCTCCCTGGATGACATGTTTAGACACCTCTGGTGTATGTCACACGCGTAACTTCCATAAGACTTTGTAGTTATCTTAAGGGCATTACAGCTTCTATTTTTGGAAAGTCTGATGGTAGGAAAATAATATTATACAAAGCATATCTTTATTCAGAGCAGATGATGCCTTCTGCTCAGCTATCCTGCTTCACACACCATGAGGTCTCGTGTCATATGCCCTTCTGGTGTTCCTATGTAACTCTTTGCAAGCGTGATGGTTGGTTACATCAACAAGCAGATTATTACATAGATTGGAATGTAAACCATTTG
>NC_092281.1:30334373-30416873 GCF_036320965.1 Panulirus ornatus
AGACGCTGTCTGTGAGGCGGTTGATGAAAAGGTTTAATGGCCAAACGTAATCATGAAAAAGTTTGGCGATTACGGAAGACTGGCTAATACGAGCTCACGGCAAATGAATTCCCCTCTTGATCCATTTAACTTGTCACGAAAAATTCAGTAACATCCGACCGGTAACCCTACCTACCATCTTGGACTTTCAACATATATTTTGCTGTTAAGATACTTGACATGTTCTACAGAGGAATTTTCAGACCTGTGAGGAACCTCTCTCCCTGAAACTCGCCTCCGTATCTCGGAATTCGGAGCAGTCCATGTTCTTTATCTGTAATATCACACCCTTCTTTGCTTCATACCACTTCACTACATTTTGGAACAAAGAGTTTCAGGCCGCTTGAATTGTTCCAGGTTCTCGGTTGGGAGCGTGTGTGTGTGTGTGTGTGTGTGGGGGGGGGGGTGGAGGTTGTTGTGGAGTATTGATAAATGCTGGCCATGAAACGCCTTTGCTCCATTATTAACAATAATACGCATTTCGCCATCTCGACGGAATTGGACCATTTTTCTGCCTTGCACTTGGTGCTCGGCGGCCCGAATTTTGATAACCTGGGTTAATATGGGCTAGAAGGGGCCGCGATTTGTTTTGATTGTCGCCTTTATGTGCTTATTGCTGCGGTGTTTGGGTGCTGCTGCTGTGGTATATGCCTGTACATGTGTGTGTGTGTGTGTGTGTGTGTGTGTGTGTGTGTGTATGTATGATGGTGTTTGGTGTGTGTGTGTGTGTGTGCGTGTGCGTGTGTATGTATGATGGTGTTTGTGGTGTGTGTGTGTGTGTGTGTGTGTGTGTGTGTGCATGTATGATGGTGTTTGTGGCGTGTGTGTGTGTATGATGGTGTGTGTGTGTGTGTGTGTGTGTGTGTGTATGTGTGTGTATGTATGAGTGTTTAGGCGTTGTTTATAGACGTAGAGTGAAAACCTCTGAAATATTTTATGGATCATATTTTTCCTTCATAATGCGAAACGGTTCAAGTAATTGATCATATATAGAAGTAAAGAAAAGAAAACGTGTTTGATAAATTGTTTCTCCTCAACGCTTTGGTAAGATATACCCTTATGGATCTAGATTAATTACCAACGTACATGTATATGAGAAAAAAGTATATATATATATATATATATATATATATATGTTTGAAGGAATAGTGGTTCCAACAATGTTGGATGGTTGCGAGGCTTGGGCTATGGATAGAGTTGTGCGCAGGAGGGTGGATGTGCTGGATATGAGATGTTTGAGGACAATATGTGGTGTGAGGTGGTTTGATCGAGTAAGTAACGTAAGGGTAAGAGAGATGTGTGGAAATAAAAAGAGCGTGGTTGAGAGAGCAGAAGAGGGTGTTTTGAAATGGTTTGGGCACATGGAGAGAATGAGTGAGGAAAGATTGACCAAGAGGATATATGTGTCGGAGGTGGAGGGAACGAGGAGAAGTGGGAGACCAAATTGGAGGTGGAAAGATGGAGTGAAAAAGATTTTGGGTGATCGGGGCCTGAACATGCAGGAGGGTGAAAGGAGGGCAAGGAATAGAGTGAATTGGATCGATGTGGTATACCGGGGTCGACGTGCTGTCAATGGATTGAATCAGGGCATGTGAAGCGTCTGGGGTAAACCATGGAAAGTTCTGTGGGGCCCGGATGTGGAAAGGGAGCTGTGGTTTCGGGCAGTATTACATGACAGCTAGAGACTGAGTGTGAACGAATGGGGCCTTTGTTGTCTATTCCTAGCGCTGCCTCGCACACATGAGGGGGGAGGGGGATGTTATTCCATGTGTGGCGAGGTGGCGATGGGAATGAATAAAGGCAGACAGTGTGAATTGTGTGCATATGTATATATGTATGTGTCTGTGTGTGTGTATGTATATGTGTACATTGAGATGTATGGGTATGTATGTTTGCGTGTGTGGACGTGTATGTATATACATGTGTATGGAGGTGGGTTGGGCCATTTCGTTCGTCTGTTTCCTTGCGCTACCTCGCAAACGCGGGAGACAGCGACAAAGCAAAGTGTGGGAAATGGCGAATAGTATGAAAAAAAAAAATATATATATATATATATATATATATATATATATATATATATATATATATATATATATATATATATATATATATGTATATATATATATATATTCCTATGAGTCCACAGGGAAAAATATATATAATCTTAAGCAGAGCCAACATACTAAATGAGATGAATCTTTTGATGATATGGAGGTGAAAGTTGAATCATCATATATTTCGAGTAGAGATACTTTATGGAAAATAAACGGAATATTATAGATAAAAAAGAATGTGTACAAAATAAGTGAAATTCATACAGTAATGTTAGATTACTTAATAAATATGACCAACGCAAGGACAGAGATAAGTTTAAACTCAGTTTACGAAATTTATGAACCTGAATAGATTTCCAAAAGGGGAAAATTGTCTGAAAACAGAATAATGCCAGAAATATATCTGAAAAGAGAGAGAGAAAAAAGAGGATTGAATTTTTGTTGACTGTCCTGCTTCAGGAAGGTAAGCTGTGGGGGCTGGGGGGAGACGTGGCTCCTGGCCCGGATGTTGAATATCTCGCGAGTAATTTGTTATTCATGTCCTCCGTCCCGCGTTTGTGGGTTGCATTTCCCTGTACATATTTGCCGTGTCGTGAGCCTGGCATCAAATGCAGCCGGTGGCGGTCTTGGAGGGAAATGTTTAGCAATGATTATTATTTCTTTCAGGTGGACAGACGGTCGGTCAGAATAGGTCAGTTGGACCTCCAGCTATGCTATATTTACCACTCGTTTTCTATTTACAGTTGATATTTTTCGATGTGGTGAAATCTCATGGTACGTTTGTAGTTGATAATTATGAATATTTCCTTCGTTTGGGTATCTCATTGACCGATTATTCATTCATTTATTTATTTATCATTCAGTAATCATAGCGTTCAGCATGGGTACTGTTTCGAGATTAGAGCCAGCAGATATCGGGAGGAAATTGAATCTGAGAGAAAGCCACATTACAGAAGACCTGATGGTCGATGACCAGGTTATCTGCTGGAGGCCAGTTATGATATCCGAAGTTCGTAAAGCAAAAGTGCTTCTCCTTTCCCACCACTCCCTTCGGTATGTCTGCCGGCAGGAAAATAATTACATTTTATAGAGGAAATATAATGACTTCCAAATGATGCAAGATCTAATTACTCCGGCATCTAATTATGAGAGGTGGTAGAAAGGAACGAACACACGTGTGCATCACACTTGTTGGGTTCTGGTTATGTGAGTATGAGCGCATCACGAATATTGTTTGGTCTGAAAAATTGAAATTACTCGACTTTCCTGACGAGGTTGGACATCAGCTTCCGACCCTCAGTATCCAGTTCATTGGTTAGGATCTTCGTCAGTATTCATATATATATATATATATATATATATATATATATATATATATATATATATATATATATATATATATTCCTGTGAGTCCACGGGGAAAATGAAACTCTTATCGTGTTTCATTTTCCCCGTGGACTCATAGGAATATAATTGATCATGCGCAAAATTGTAATCATTTCCAGTATATATATATATATATATATATATATATATATATATATATATATATATATATATATATATATATATATATATATATATTCCACTAAGACTCTACAGTAGCGTTTATACTTTCCAGTAAAAAGATAAGTATACTCTTTTCCAGAACTTCAGCAAAGGAAAGTTTACTCTTTTCCAGAATTCCAGTAAAAGGATAAGTTTTCTTTAGGTCCTCGAACAAATTATGGGAAGTGCTCCCCCCCCCCCCCCGTCCAGTACTTGCTTAATCTGGTAATAACATAATGCTAATTTTACAACCTTCTTCATTGCAACTCATAAATACTGTGCTTTCCCGCGTTGTTTGATGTGGTATGTGTCGTCCCACAAACCTCTCATGGCTAGTGAGGATATATATATATATATATATATATATATATATATATATATATATATATATATATATATATATATATATATATATTGGGCAGACTGGTAAGGATCTTTTAAGCAACATAGATATAGTATAAGAACGGGACAAGAATCAAGTGCCTTGTTTAATCACGATAAAAACTATGATCATTGTGTTGACTGGAGTAATGCAATCTCATTTATTAACTCTAACTCTATTACCACGAGAAATATCATTGAATCTTCTATTATTAAATACACAAAGAATTATAATCTTAATATTAGTGATGATCTATACAAATTAGATAACTTTATTGTTGATAGAATTTGTAAAATAAGTTTATGAACGCTCGTTGTCTGTCTTGGACAATCACATGTTTACCAAATGGCGTCCTAGCTTCGTCTCTTCGATGTATGTCAACTGACTGTTATATTTCTTTCTTGTGTCTCCCTTGATGATGTGATCATTACACGAAAGTGCACTTGGGAACTTACCGTGTTTCATTTTCCCCCTGAACTCTTAGGAATATATATATATATATATATATATATATATATATATATATATATATATATATATATATATATATATATATATATATATATATATATATTATTTTTATATTATATTATTTTATTATACTTTGTCGCTGTCCCCCCGCGTTTGCGAGGTAGCGCAAGGAAACAGACGAAAGAAATGGCCCAACCCCCCCCCCCATACACATGCATATACATACGTCCACACACGCAAATATACATACCTACACAGCTTTCCATGGTTTACCCCAGACGCTTCACATGCCTTGATTCAATCCACTGACAGCACGTCAACCCCGGTATACCACATCGCTCCAATTCACTCTATTCCTTGCCCTCCTTTCACCCTCCTGCATGTTCAGGCCCCGATCACACAAAATCTTTTTCACTCCATCTTTCCACCTCCAATTTGGTCTCCCTCTTCTCCTCGTTCCCTCCACCTCCGACACATATATCCTCTTGGTCAATCTTTCCTCACTCATTCTCTCCATGTGCCCAAACCACTTCAAAACACCCTCTTCTGCTGTCTCAACCACGCTCTTTTTATTTCCACACATCTCTCTTACCCTTACGTTACTCACTCGATCAAACCACCTCACACCACACATTGTCCTCAAACATCTCATTTCCAGCACATCCATCCTCCTGCGCACAACTCTATCCATAGCCCACGCCTCGCAACCGTACAACATTGTTAGAACCACTATTCCTTCAAACATACCCATTTTTGCTTTCCGAGATAATGTTCTCGACTTCCACACATTCTTCAAGGAATATATATATATATATATATATATATATATATATATATATATATATATATATATATATATATATATATATATATATATATATATTAGCTACGTATCTTCGTTGTATAAAAACTGACTTATATTACGTTCTTGCATTTCCCCTGATGATGTGATTATTACACGAAAGTGCGCTTGGGAACTTAGCGTGTTTCATTTTCCCCGTGGACACATATATATATATATATATATCTGTGTGTGTATGTGTGCGTCTGTGTGTGTGTGTTGGGGGGATCAAAATCTCCGGACTCCACGCCATCCCACGAGGTATCCCCGTTTCCCCCACATCTAAGTAGCGTACTGTTCCTTGCATGGTATCTCAGGGTACCATAAGCCTCCTTCATTGGTAGGACATGACAGTTTTCACAAAGTCTGGGGTGCCCTAGCCTTTGCAGTATTCTTAACCCGTATTGCAACGTTCAGAGGATGCAGTAAAGTGGCTTTTAGAAATGCAAATAGCATCTTGCATCTCTCACAGACCTACTTAAAAATGATCCGGATAAAACCCAAGCTTTGTAGATGCCAATATAATCTGCAGTATCTCTTCTTAAGCTGCCTGTGTACTTCCAGTTTACGCTGAAGTATTTTATAAGTAGCCCTTGTAAGTACCATCTTCCAAAAGCCGAAGTGGAGTCGACCATCTCTGACTGTCAAGGATGAAGTACAAAATACGTGTTAGTTTTTTCACATCTGTGTAGCCACTCGTACGTGCTTGACCCCGGAGGGCAGTACAGACGTACCCAGTCATCATAGCTCGTGAATAGCGTATGTGGGTTTTGAGAATCCCACGACAGTGGTCAGAGCGTGTCCCCATTATAGCTGCAGGGGTATGCAATCTTCCAGAATTCCGCAGCAGTGCCTCTGAGCTCGTCCCCCACTCACTGCAGAGCTCCAGGGGGGGAGGAAGTGGGACATTCCAGCTTCAGAAATGCCAGCATAATGGTCCAGTGAGGCATGGTCGAGCGAGGTCCTGTCTCGAGCGATGCTGCCCTGAGCGACCAAGTTGTTTGTCCGTCTGTTGCTCCCCACCATTACAGGTACACACATCTGCCGGAGTTTTGTGTGGCGGGTGATCGATACCCGTGGTGGTGGCTCCGAAGGTGTGTTGTCTTGTGGAAGATGTAATGGGATATTTTTCTTATATCAATATTTTCTGAAATGCGTTGTGCTCTTTAACGTACTCCGACACTTTGGTTTATTTTCATTCTCAACGAGAATAAAGATTATGTCTTAAGATCTCTGATGGCGTCACCATCAAGTATTCCAGTTTATGTATTATGATTATTCATTTATCTATTTATTTATAAATTTATTATTATTATTATTATTATTATTATTATTATTATTATTATTATTATTATCGTTATTTAACCCCAAACTCCATTTTCGGGGCTTCTGCAGCTTGAAGGCTGCGCCCTACTCAGTAGCAGGGAAAGGATGGGCAGTTTTGAAGTGGTCATTTCTTCGACAAGGCTATCATCCAATGAGACAACATTCCTGATGGTGACTTTTTACCTAAGAATTAACCAAAAGCAGGCAGAGTCTGATATATATATATATATATATATATATATATATATATATATATATATATATATATATATATATATATATTTTTTTTTTTTTTTTTTATACTTTGTCGCTGTCTCCCGCGTTTGCGAGGTAGCGCAAGGAAACAGACGAAAGAAATGGCCCAACCCCCCCCCCCCATACACATGTACATACACACGTCCACACACGCAAATATACATACCTACACAGCTTTCCATGGTTTACCCCAGACGCTTCACATGCCTTGATTCAATCCACTGACAGCACGTCAACCCCTGTATACCACATCGCTCCAATTCACTCTATTCCTTGCCCTCCTTTCACCCTCCTGCATGTTCAGGCCCCGATCACACAAAATCTTTTTCACTCCATCTTTCCACCTCCAATTTGGTCTCCCTCTTCTCCTCGTTCCCTCCACCTCCGACACATATATCCTCTTGGTCAATCTTTCCTCACTCATTCTCTCCATGTGCCCAAACCATTTCAAAACACCCTCTTCTGCTCTCTCAACCACGCTCTTTTTATTTCCACACATCTCTCTTACCCTTACGTTACTTACTCGATCAAACCACCTCACACCACACATTGTCCTCAAACATCTCATTTCCAGCACATCCATCCTCCTGCGCACAACTCTATCCATAGCCCACGCCTCGCAACCATACAACATTGTTGGAACCACTATTCCTTCAAACATACCCATTTTTGCTTTCCGAGATAATGTTCTCGACTTCCACACATTTTTCAAGGCTCCCAAAATTTTCGCCCCCTCCCCCACCCTATGATCCACTTCCGCTTCCATGGTTCCATCCGCTGACAGATCCACTCCCAGATATCTAAAACACTTCACTTCCTCCAGTTTTTCTCCATTCAAACTCACCTCCCAATTGACTTGACCCTCAACCCTACTGTACCTAATAACCTTGCTCTTATTCACATTTACTCTTAACTTTCTTCTTCCACACACTTTACCAAACTCAGTCACCAGCTTCTGCAGTTTCTCACATGAATCAGCCACCAGCGCTGTATCATCAGCGAACAACAACTGACTCACTTCCCAAGCTCTCTCATCCCCAACAGACTTCATACTTGCCCCTCTTTCCAGGACTCTTGCATTTACCTCCCTAACAACCCCATCCATAAACAAATTAAACAACCATGGAGACATCACACACCCCTGCCGCAAACCTACATTCACTGAGAACCAATCACTTTCCTCTCTTCCTACACGTACACATGCCTTACATCCTCGATAAAAACTTTTCACTGCTTCTAACAACTTTCCTCCCACACCATATATTCTTAATACCTTCCACAGAGCATCTCTATCAACTCTATCATATGCCTTCTCCAGATCCATAAATGCTACATACAAATCCATTTGCTTTTCTAAGTATTTCTCACATACATTCTTCAAAGCAAAAACCTGATCCACACATCCTCTACCACTTCTGAAACCGCACTGCTCTTCCCCAATCTGATGCTCTGTACATGCCTTCACCCTCTCAATCAATACCCTCCCATATAATTTACCAGGAATACTCAACAAACTTATACCTCTGTAATTTGAGCACTCACTCTTATCCCCTTTGCCTTTGTACAATGGCACTATGCACGCATTCCGCCAATCCTCAGGCACCTCACCATGAGTCATACATACATTAAATAACCTTACCAACCAGTCAACAATACAGTCACCCCTCTTTTTAATAAATTCCACTGCAATACCATCCAAACCTGCTGCCTTGCCGGCTTTCATCTTCCGCAAAGCTTTTACTACCTCTTCTCTGTTTACCAAATCATTTTCCCTAACCCTCTCACTTTGCACACCACCTCGACCAAAACACCCTATATCTGCCACTCTGTCATCAGACACATTCAACAAACCTTCAAAATACTCATTCCATCTCCTTCTCACATCACCACTACTTGTTATCACCTCCCCATTTACGCCCTTCACTGAAGTTCCCATTTGCTCCCTTGTCTTACGCACCCTATTTACCTCCTTCCAGAACATCTTTTTATTCTCCCTAAAATTTACTGATAGTCTCTCACCCCAACTCTCATTTGCCCTTTTTTTCACCTCTTGCACCTTTCTCTTGACCTCCTGTCTCTTTCTTTTATACTTCTCCCACTCAATTGCATTTTTTCCCTGCAAAAATCGTCCAAATGCCTCTCTCTTCTCTTTCACTAATACTCTTACTTCTTCATCCCACCACTCACTACCCTTTCTAAACAGCCCACCTCCCACTCTTCTCATGCCACAAGCATCTTTTGCGCAAGCCATCACTGATTCCCTAAATACATCCCATTCCTCCCCCACTCCCCTTACTTCCATTGTTCTCACCTTTTTCCATTCTGTACACAGTCTCTCCTGGTACTTCCCCACACAGGTCTCCTTCCCAAGCTCACTTACTCTCACCACCTTCTTCACCCCAACATTCACTCCTCTTTTCTGAAAACCCATACTAATCTTCACCTTAGCCTCCACAAGATAATGATCAGACATCCCTCCAGTTGCACCTCTCAGCACATTAACATCCAAAAGTCTCTCTTTCGCACGCCTGTCAATTAACACGTAATCCAATAACGCTCTCTGGCCATCTCTCCTACTTACATAAGTATACTTATGTATATCTCGCTTTTTAAACCAGGTATTCCCAATCATCAGTCCTTTTTCAGCACATAAATCTACAAGCTCTTCACCATTTCCATTTACAACACTGAACACCCCATGCATACCAATTATTCCCTCAACTGCCACATTACTCACCTTTGCATTCAAATCACCCATCACTATAACCCGGTCTCGTGCATCAAAACCGCTAACACACTCATTCAGCTGCTCCCAAAACACTTGCCTCTCATGATCTTTCTTCTCATGCCCAGGTGCATATGCACCAATAATCACCCACCTCTCTCCATCAACTTTCAATTTTACCCATATTAATCGAGAATTTACTTTCTTACATTCTATCACATACTCCCACAACTCCTGTTTCAGGAGTATTGCTACTCCTTCCCTTGCTCTTGTCCTCTCACTAACCCCTGACTTCACTCTCCAGACATTTCCAAACCACTCTTCCCCTTTACCCTTGAGCTTCATTTTTTCATTCATTTCAAGCTAAAAGTTTGTTTTCTAAATTGTTTCTTACATTTTTCATATGTATATATATGTATGTGTGTGTGTGTGTGTGTGTGTATGTGCGTATGTGTGTGTATGTGTGTGTGTGTGTATATGTATATATATATGTATATTATCCCTGGGGATAGGGGTGAAAGAATACTTCCCACGTATTCCTCGCGTGTCGTAGAAAGCGACTAGAGGGGACGGGAGCGGGGGGCCGGAAATCCTCCCCTCCTTGTATTAACTTTCTAGAATGGGAAACAGAAGAAGGAGTCACGCGGGGAGTGATCATCCTCCTCGAAGGCTCAGAGTGGGGTGCCTAAATGTGTGTGGATGTAACCAAGATGTGAAAAAAGGAGAGATAGGTAGTATGTTTGAGGAAAGGAACCTGGATGTTTTGGCTCTGAGTGAAACGAAGCATATATATATATATATATATATATATATATATATATATATATATATATATATATATATATATATATATATGTGTGTGGAAGTCGAGAACATTATCTCGGAAAGCAAAAATGGGTATGTTTGAAGGAATAGTGGTTCCAACAATGTTGTATGGTTGCGAGGCGTGGGCTATGGATAGAGTTGTGCGCAGGAGGATGGATGTGCTGGAAATGAGTGAGGAAAGATTGACCAAGAGGATATATGTGTCGGAGGTGGAGGGAACGAGGAGAAGAGGGAGACCAAATTGGAGGTGGAAAGATGGAGTGAAAAAGATTTTGTGTGATCGGGGCCTGAACATGCAGGAGGGTGAAAGGAGGGCAAGGAATAGAGTGAATTGGAGCGATGTGGTATACAGGGGTTGACGTGCTGTCAGTGGATTGAATCAAGGCATGTGAAGCGTCTGGGGTAAACCATGGAAAGCTGTGTAGGTATGTATATTTGCGTGTGTGGACGTGTGTATGTGCATGTGTATGGGGGGGGGTTGGGCCATTTCTTTCGTCTGTTTCCTTGCGCTACCTCGCAAACGCGGGAGACAGCGACAAAGTAAAAAAAAAAAAAAAAAAAAAAAATATATATATATATATATATATATATACATAGGAAAGAAACAGCCAAGTTTGGCTGGTAGTTCTTTGTACGGGGAGCAAGGAACCCCCGGAAAATCCACTTGTCCCTGAGGGCAACGGAAGGTCGGGCTCAGACCGTACCAGCACCGACCCCTCACAAGACCCTTGACCCTGTATTACACCTCAGTCTTTCTCCAGTTATTGTACCATCGTTCACGGTTTCTCAGTGACCTCTCTTCTGTTAAACACCATGTGGAGGGTACCACCTCCCGGTGTCTTACTTCTTTCGGAGACTGAACTGTCAAATGATGCTTTGAGCAATGCCTTTCACGTCTCTGTCTGTTACCATCAATGACGAATCCGCGTTCCAGAGGAGGTATGTGTGCTTTATACAACACCACCACGCCTGTTGCATATCTGATGGGCCTTGAATCACCAAAGTGTGATGTCACGTGGTTTAAGATTTCATCTCGCAACTACCGCTGTTTGCCCTTTCTTTCTACCATCTGGCGACCAGGCTACGACATCCTGCCTGGGGTCCTCTACTCAAGGTGATTTCAGTGGACACCTTAGGTAATGGTTGAATTCTCCCACAAATGTTAAGGAGGAATTTATCTTCACCCGCCCTACCAGACCGTCACGACCACTCTCTCCCAACACTCTTAATCTGTTTTTCACTTCCATTACTTCACGCTGTAGGAACACCATCTCGTACCTCCTCCCCTGGTTGCGCCGTCTAAACTCGGTATTGTCACGGTAATGGCTACGATAAGACTAACTTACGAGAACGATTCTTTAACACTCCATGGGAAGAATTATTGCCTCTCCTCGGACAATGTTTCTGTCTCTCCTGATCCTGTGCTAGAGATCATTGTTGTGGGAATGGAGTCTGATGACTGTCTCTTCTTTTGATCCGTTGTTCACCCACTCTGAGATCATTCGGGCAGGGGACTTGGCATATTGCCCCTGAAATATAGACAAATCTATTCTTTCATTTTCGGCCTTGAAAACACTGCAAATATATAATTCTGAGGTAAAGCGTTCCTGTATCCAGAAAAAGTGCAACGGCCTCTACTCCTGCATTGATAGATCGCTGTGGTCTTATGGAGAAAAATTTCTCAAACAACTATCGTTGTACTACCTTACCTCTACAGTTCTTTTTGGTTCGCCTTTTCTTGTAACGCCACCTTTACCTCCTGACACACTTCGTATTAGATCTCTGCCCCTCTCCGTGACCTCTTTTCGTACACTCCAGAGACTATTTCTCTCTCTGGCACGCAAGCAAAGCGTATGGTTCAGATAGCATCCCCTTCTCGAGTTTTTAAGAATCGTGTTTCTGGACTCATACATCCGAGTTTTCTATCTTTCCTCTTCTTCCTAAAAGCCAAAATTCTTCCTTTATCTTGGAAACATAGATTGACGGAAAACAGAAGATATCAGAACAAGTTCTAACATTACCAATTATTGTCTTTTTTTTCGGTTTCTACTGTTTCCGAATTCTTTAGATCTCATCTGAACTCCCATTTCCATAGACACCTTGAATCTCCTAGTCTTCAATCTGATCATCAGTATGGCTCACGTAAGGTTAGATCCACCGGTGATGATATCTTTTCTTATCTTACTAATGTCTGGTCACGTACGGTTAGATCCACCGGTGATGATATCTTTTCTTATCTTCCTAATGTCTGGTCATCTTCACTGAGAGATCTTTTGGAATAGTCTTTCGTGATCCTTGACATATCGAAGCTTCATGTCTGGGAGTGGCATCGGGTTCTGATCTCTCAAGTTTCAACTGTTTGCCTCCAGCTTCCTCGCTCGCCCGTCTAGTCTCCATGACTGATGATGAATTATCCTCTTCCTCTTTCCCAAGTACAACGAAGATTTCTCTCAGGGTTTTATCCTGTCTCCTCTCCTTTTCCTCCTTTTCGTCAGCGATGTCTTTTCTTCAGTACACAACCAGATGCACCCATACGCTAACGATTGAACATTCCTCCTCTTCCATCATATCTCCCTCGATCTACGTCTCGTCTCGTATCGTCTCAACTGCATCTAAAAAACTCGGATTGAAACAAGCTTTCCCAGTGTGACGTAGTCGTTCCCTTGTTCAGTGTAATGCCTCTGAAACGCAACTTTTTCTGATTTTCTTTTTTCATTTTTTTCTGAATTCCTTCACAACTTTTTCTTCTCCTTTGATGGTTCCGTAACTTCACCAATCAACACAGGAGAAATAGACGTACCTAGTATCACTGTAGTATATGTCTGCTTCTCGGAATATATTCCATATCTTCCACTCCTCTATAACTCTCCTTCTCCCAGTCTCTCTTGGTACCTCATCACGCAAACCTCTTTTCCAAGCTCACTCACTTTCTTCACCTTCTATTGAACCTTTTTTTCCCTAAAGCTACAACAACCTTTCATACTCGCATCTACCAAAAGTGTTCAAGCATTCCACCAGCTACCCTTCTCAGCACCTTCACATCCAACAGTCTCTACTTAGCACTCTGGACAGTTCGCACGCAATCTAATAATGACCGCTGACCTCATACCCCATTTACCTATATATACTTATATATGAACTATTTTTTTTTTTATATAATCCCGTTACATCCAAACTCCAATCCTACTTCAGCATACAGCGCGACAAGCTGTTCATCATTTACATCTACACCTGGTACCCCAGACCCGCTATTTATACCCTCAACTGCCACGTCTCTCTTTTGCAATCAAATCTCCCACCACTTGAATTTGATCCCTTACGTCAAACTTGTTTAAGCATTTGCCCAACCCTGGGCAGGGCGTCCGGCTACCTCGGCCACACCGAGATGAGTTTGGGATACACGTAAAACACTACAAGTCTAGTGTGTGTGTCTTTTAACCTCCGTGTGGCCGAGGTAGCCGAACATCCTGCCCAGGGTTCGAAACCGACCCGTGGTATATATATATATATATATATATATATATATATATATATATATATATATATATATATATATATATTATCCCTGGGGATAGGGGAGAAAGAATACTTCCCATGTATTCCCTGCGTGTCGTAGAAGGCGACTAAAAGAGGAGGGAGCGGGTGGCTGGAAATCCTCCCCTCTCGTTTTTTTTAATTTTCCAAAAGAAGGAACAGAGAAGGGGGCCAGGTGAGGATATTCCCTCTAAGGCCCAGTCCTCTGTTCTTAATGCTACCTCGCTAACGCGGGAAATGGCGAATAGTTTGAAAGAAAGAAAGAAATATATATATATATATATATATATATATATATATATATATATATATATATATATATATATATATATATATATATGTGTGTGTGTGTGTGTGTGTGTGTGTGTGTATGTATGTATGTATGTTTATATTCTTTTTATGTTGATTATTGTAGACATAAATGGTATTCATTTTATCTTTATTGTGAGTTGTATCAATCCCAGAATATTTGTTATGAGAGAAGAGGTTGACCCCGTCGCTGTTCGCATGTTCTTCTCCAGTGGCTATAACAGGAACCGTGTGCACTTTAACGACGATTGTATTCCATCAAGATATCGATGGTTGGAGTCTCAGAATAATGTACTCTCAGGGTTGTAGCCAGATCCTTGTGGTTTGTGAAGTGTTGCCGAGAATACATCATCGATTTCCGGTAGCAGATGTGGTAAAGGTACACACGTATTGCCACCTCTGCCACAACCACCCGTCATGGTATTAAAGGTGAGGACAGGAGAATATGTGTGTGTATGTGTGTTGTGTGTGTGTGTGTGTGTGTGTGTGTGTGTGTGTGTGTGTGTGTGTGTAGCAAACTTATCGTGCTGACCAGGAGATCGATGTAGTTCGGGGTGGAGGAATAGCCTAACCTCCAGTAATGCAATAAGATTTTTATGAACCTTAAAGGACGATGTGATTCCGGTAGCAGGTTCTTGCTGGTGTCTCTGCTGCAGACTATCACGATTCTAAGTTAGCGATGTGTAGTTCTTCTGAGTTTGTCTTTCTGTATTAATGAGGGTAGTTCTTTGGGGATGGCTCGTGAATGAGTTATTTATCCGAACAGGTCCGTCCAGGTACAGGGTTACGTCGAGGGGCCAGAGCTCCAGTCGCCGTCAGAATGCTGTAGTTGGCCGGCTCTGAGCGAGGTTTCCTGGCCCGGAGCGGTACAGTGGTACGGCTGGTGACTGTTGAAGAATGCCTCCGCGCGGCTTGGTATATGTGGTCATTGTGAACTTCAAAGAGCCTGTGATTTGTACAAGAGACCCCTGCAAGATGGCCGCAAAAACTGTGTTGTGTTTGTGGCCTGGGTGAGAGTATTTACTTTTCCCGAATATTAAAGCGTATTGTATTTTGTAGGACCGAGATCAATGTTCATGGGTATAGCGGCTGAGTTCATCCTGTGGGTACAAGGTTTTATCTATTTTTTTTCCCCTTATAGTTTTGGGTAGGACGGGAGGACTGGAGGTTGGTTTGGCACGTTTCTGGGCGTTTTAATTTTGTGAAGTACCGCTCCAGGTACGCTAGTGTTCAAAGTAATATATAAAGTTTTAAATACAACCTCCACAAAAGATGAAGCCTGGAATATATTGAAAACTTCGAGTGCTATTAAACTTTTATATTCCTTGAGTAGAAATACCTTTCTTTCTTTCTTTCTTTCTTTCTGTTTACGTCTGAGGACATATATGGTATATTTTCCTCCCCTCTTACGAGCGATTTTTCAACTTTTGATGACTATTCTGTATATATATATATATATATATATATATATATATATATATATATATATATATATATATATATATATATGTACCCGTTATATTGGTGTTTTCTCTCTCTCTCTCTCTCTCTCTCTCTCTCTCTCTCTCTCTCTCTCTCTCTCTCTCTCTCTCTCTCTCTCTCTCTCTCTCTCTCTCTCTCTCTCTCTCACACACACACACACATATAGACAGACACACTTGTAGATTACCGAGGCACCATTATGTAGGTTTACGTCCATCAGAACGCCGTTAGATGACTGAGGTCTGGTACCAGAGGCATGAGACCGTAGACCACAACTCTGCTTGTCTTCATCATTCACTCAGGCGAGTTCGTGACTCTGTCTCCGTTCTTCCCCACTTGCCTTCCTTCACATGAGTAAATAGACAGGTGCGACCTTACCTACCCTGCTTGCCTACTGCAGTAGGGGAAGTGGGTGTTACAGGAACCTCATTTTCTATCTTATTGCCAGGCTTGACGGATGGCTAAGAAAATCTAAAGATTTAATCTGTCAAAAAAAAAAGAATTGAAAAGCGTATGGGAAATATTAGTAAGAAAAATTGTATCCTTGTAGGAAAATGATCATATTGATCTTAGAATGTATAATAAGTTTACAGTGAGTGTGAGAAGGAAGAAAATGAGTGAGTTAAAGAGAGCGTTAAAACTTACTATCTTAAAATTCCTATCTTAAAAAAATCCTGAAATTATCATCGAATTTGTAATAAGTAAAAAGTAATTCAAGCATACTATAATACCATTATCTAACTGTCGTGATCCTACAACATACAGTAACTATTAAAATGGCTTCAGTTATCGCCATCAAAAAATTTTCAACCATACCACAAACAAAGAAACAAAATATATTAGACAAAAGAGGATTTTCGAAGACATACTAGAAGAGGTTAGCGGTAAACGACCATGAGCCACATGCATAGTGGGAGTGTATGTGGTCTTCGGCTGATCCTTAACACCTGAAGAAGGTGTTGAAGATGTCCCGGTTGGTGGATGTGCACAGCTTGACGTTGGGTCACGGCCTTAGTGACCCTGGCAGTTGATTGCCCTAAAACCCAAATAACCAGTCAGCTAACCTGAACGGTCTCGGACCATGTACATGATTAGCAAGTATGTGGTCTTCGAATTATCTGGAACATCGGAAAGTATTAAGGCTTTTTCGGATGGTGGAAGTAGCCTGTCTTTGACAGCCATAAAGCCCAAAATACCAGCCAACCGTCAACAACAGTAAGAGTTCTGAGGTACGTACATATCAAGAACAATTCTGATGGTTCAGCTGTTTGAGGCGACCTTTCTCTCAGAATATTAAGAGAAACGCTGACAACCGCCACATTGATGCTAGGTTCGACTGACCAGGGACGGAGCTGCACCAAACATAGGATATTAAGGCTTCATACCTGATGATATATACACCACAGCGCAGGAGGAAGGAAAGACGCTCTACATATACTCTTCAAGACCAACAGGTCTTCTGTTATCTATCTTTCCTATGAATTGTCCTCGTCATAGACCATGAAGTCTACTTTTATCCATCCCTCTAATGTACCGTCCTCCAGCAGATAACCTCTTTATAGACTACCAGTTCTCCTGTTATCTGTCCTTCCTGTGTGCCCTCTGCTTGCCTTCCGTCACCTGGGGGAGTGAGTATGTGATACTCCCCTGCCTTTCGCTCTCCCTATCTTAAAGTGCGTCTGTCCTGACCAGAACGCCGCCCGAGGTACAGCTTCCTATTTCACACACTCCTGTTTTTCACACTGAGTTCTCTTTCCTCTAGTCACCTACCCCTCCCCCTACTTCCTTCTACACGGCTACCCACCACCTACTTGGTTACGCCATCTATAATGTCACTAATCCTTCGTCTATCCATTGACTCTTACGCCTAGCTACTCACTATCTCCTTACCCAATCAGAGACCCTTCTTTCAGTCACTTAGCCACTCACTAATCCGATCACATCCACACTCAGTCACCTCAGCCCTAATCAGCAACACGCTTACCTACCCAGCCACCTTTTACCGAGCCCGTTCCCCCATTTCCTGACCCATTAGCCATTGCTCAAAAGCTTCACCCAAACATCTCTCCCAGTATCCACTACCTTAACCACCTACCCACTTGTTAATCCAGTAGCCTTTGCCTTACCCGCCTGCCCAGCCCACACACCACTCGCTATCCTCACCCTCCGCCACTGGTCGTATGGTCTGCAGTATAACCATTGTCTTGCTGAAGTTCCAAGATGCTGGAGTTCACGATAGAAAAGTGTTCAGGGATGATGCGGATCTGTTTATTCTGTTTCATATGGACGGAAGGAAATATATCTTTGCCGGGGGAGAGGGCTGAGTGAAGCATGCACACAGGCACTCGATATTTTTTCTTTTTTTCTTTTCTTCGTATTTCCAGGTGGTGTGCGGGTATGTTAAGAGTCGGAAGGTGTAAAAGATTCAACATGGAGAGCCGAGGGTCTGCGTGGGTTGACTGGCTGGAGGAGAAGTGGAGAGGGGAAAAGAAGAAGGGGGAGGAAGAAGAAGAGGAGTGAGGGATGAAGTGAGATGGGAATGGAGTTGTTGAGGTCAAGTGTATGAGGGATGGGTGAAGGAAAGTATGAGGATGATGGTGGGAGGGGGAGCGGAAGAGGAGTATCAGGATGATGAATTACCCAAGCTAAGAGTCTCTCTCTCACTCTCTCTCTCTCTCTCTCTCTCTCTCTCTCTCTCTCTCTCTCTCTCTCTCTCTCTCTCTCTCTCTCTCTCTCTCTCTCTCTTGTAGCCACCACTCCAGCACGTTCGCATCTGATGTTCTATATCTATTTTTGCGATGTGCTCTGCCCCCGTTTTATGTGTCTGAGCTGGGCTTCAGAGTTTAGGTTTTTTGTCTTTTTAGCATTTATTGCCAATTTTATTATCGTGCGTTTTTTCTTTTATTATTGTTATATGATTTTCCGTTCCAATATTTATAAAGTTCAGGTCTTTGGGTCCGGCTTTCGAGTGGGGAGAGTGTCATCAGTGGTATGATTTTTAAGATTATTTCTGGTCGCCACCATTTCTTATGGAAGACCAGTTACAACAGATATTCAATATGCATCTATCATAATAAGATAGAGAGGTGAGAAGTTGTTTTAAGACCTGTTCCCTCTGGTGTGTGATCTTGGGTTAGTAAACTCATTTTTCTGTGGTTACTTGATAATCTTGGGGTCCCTTGCTTCCTCAGAGACGGTCAAAGATTTTCCTGTGAAACTTTGTCCTTAGGGTTACAAGGGTCAGGAATGGTTCAGGTCTCTATAATATTTCTTTTATCCATGGAACTCATTGTCTGTTAATAAATACATAAATAATTATAATCTTAATATTAGTAATGGTCTATACAAATCAGATAACTTTATTGTTGATGAAATTTGTAGAATGATAAGTTTATGAACGCTCGTTGTCTGTCTTGGACAATCGCATGTTTACCAAATGGCGTCCTAGCTTCGTCTCTTCGATGTATATCAGCTGACTGTTATATTTCTCTCTTGTGTCTCCCCTGATGATGTAATTATCACACGAAAGTGGACTCATAGGAATATATGTATATATATATATATATATATATATATATATATATATATATATATATATATATATATTTTTTTTTTTTTTTTTTCATACTATTTGCCATTTCCCGCGTTAGCGAGGTAGCGTTAAGAACAGAGAACTGGGCCACTGAGGGAATATCCTCAACTGACCCCCTTCTCTGTTCCTTCTTTTGGAAAATTAAAAAAAAAACAAGAAAGGGGAGGATTTCCAGCCACCCACTCCCTCCCCTTTTAGTCGCCTTCTTTTTTTTTTTTTTTTTTTTTTTTTTTTTTTTTTTTTTTTAAATTTTCCAAAAGAAGGAACAGAGAATGAGGCTAGGTGAGGATATTCCCTCAGAGGCCCAGTCCTCTGTTCTTAACGCTACCTTGCTAACGCGGGAAATGGCGAATAGTATGAAAGAAAGATATATATATATATATATCGGTTGAAAGATAGATCTTTTCAGTGGACACACGATATTGTGTATAACAGATGCAAATAAAACCACACGAGAAATGAAACTGTAGTGCTAAGATGTTTGGTTTATCACATTTGAAAGGAAATTTGCCTGAAGATGTGACAAATGAAAGATATTGCCTGCTACAGTTTTGTCTCTCCTGTGGTTTTATCTGCACACACACACACACACACACACACACACACACATAATATATATATATATATATATATATATATATATATATATATATATATATATATATATATATATATATTATTCTATTATGCTTTCTCGCTGTCTCCCGCGTTAGCGGGGTAGCGCAAGGCAACAGACGAAAGAATGGCCCAACCCACTCACATACACATGTTTGTACATACACGTCCACACACGCACATATACATAACTATACATCTCAACGTATACATGTATATATACAGACATGTACATATATACAATGTACATAACTGATGCTGTCTGCCCTTATTCATTCCAGTCGCCACCCCGCCACACATGAAATAACAACACCCTCCCCCCAAATGTGCGCAAGGTAGCGCTAGGAAAAGACAACAAGGTCACATTTGTTCACACTCAGTCTCTAGCTGTCATGTAATAATGCACCGAAACCACAGCTCCCTTTCCACATCCAGGCCCCACAGAACTTTCCATGGTTTACCCCAGACGCTTCACATGCCCTGGTTCAATCCATTGACAGCACGTCGACCCCGGTATACCACATCATTCCAATTCGACCCCGGTATACCACATCATTCCAATTCACTCTATTCCTTCCACGCCTTTCACCCTCCTGCATGTTCAGGCCCCAATCACTCAAAATCTTTTTCACTCCATCTTTCCACCTCCAGTTTGGTCTCCCACTTCTCGTTCCCTCCACCTCTGACACATATATCCTGTTTGTCAATCTGTCCTCACTCATTTTCTTCATCTGACCAAACCATTTCAGAACGCCCTCTTCTGCTCTCTCAACCACACTCTTTTTATTACCACACATCTCTCTTACCTTATTTTTACTTACTCGATGAAACCACCTCACACCACATATTGTCCTCAAACATCTCATTTCCAGCACATCCATCCTCCTCCGCACAACTCTATCTATAGCCCGCGCTTCGCAACCATACAACATTGTTGGAACCACTATTCCTTCAAACATACCCATTTTTGCTTTCCGAGGTAATGTTCTCGACTTCCACATTCTTCAACGCTCCCAGAACTTTCGCCCCCTCCCCCAACCTGTAATTCACTTCCGCTTCCATAGTTCCATCCGCTGCCTAATCCACTTCCAGATATCTAAAACACTTCACTTCCTCCAGTTTTTCTCCATTCAAACTTACCTCCCAATTGACTTGACCCTCAACCCTACTGTGCCTAATAACCTTGCTCTTATTCACATTTACTCTCAGCTTTCTTCTTTCACACACTTTACCAAACTCAGTCAAAAGCTTCAGCAGTTTCTCACCCGAATCAGCCACCAGCGCTGTATCATCAGCGAACAACAACTGACTCACTTCCCAAGCTCTCTCATCCACATCGGACTGCATACTAGCCCCTCTTTCCAAAACTCTTGCATTCACCTTTCTAACAACCCCACCCATAAACAAATTAAACAACCATGGAGACATCACGCACCCCTGCCGCGAACCAACATTCACTGAGAACCAATCACTTTCCTCTCTTCCTACACGTACACATGCCTTACATCCTCGATAAAAACTTCTCACTGCTTCTAACAACTTGCCTCCCACACCATATATTCTTAAAATCTTCCACAGATCATCTCTATCAACTCTATCATATGCCTTCTCCAGATCCATAAATGCTACATACAAATCCATTTGCTTTTCTAAGTATTTCTCACATACATTCTTCAAAGCAAACACCTGATCCACACATCCTCTACCACTTCTGAAACCACACTGCTCTTCCCCAATCTGATGCTC
This sequence comes from Panulirus ornatus, assembly GCF_036320965.1. NCBI lineage: Eukaryota > Metazoa > Arthropoda > Malacostraca > Decapoda > Palinuridae > Panulirus > Panulirus ornatus. The sequence continues at coordinate 30,356,118 of NC_092281.1, forward strand.
TGTACATGCCTTCACCCTCTCAATCGATCCCCTCCCATATAATTTCCCAGGAATACTCAACAAACTTATACCTCTGTAATTTGAGCACTCACTTTTATCCCCTATGCCTTTGTACAATGGCACTATGCAAGCATTCCGCCAATCCTCAGGCACCTCACCATGAGTCATACATAAATTGATAATCTTACCAACCAGTCAACAATACAGTCACCCCCCTTTTTTAATAAATTCCACTGCAATACCATCCAAACCCGCTGCCTTCCCGGCTTTCATCTTCCGCAAAGCTTTTACTACCTCTTCTCTGTTTGCCAAATCATTCTCCCTAACCCTCTCACTTTGCACACCACCTCGACGAAAACACCTTATATCTGCCACCCTATCATCACATTCAACAAACCTTCAAAATACTCACTCCATCTCCTTCTCACATCACCACTACTAGTTATCACCTCCCCATTTGCCCCCTTCACTGATGTTCCCATTTGTTTCCTTGTCTTACGCACTTTATTTAGTTAATTTTTTTTTTCATACTATTTGCCATTTCCCGCGTTAGCGAGGTAGCGTTAAGAACAGAGAAATGGGCCACTGAGGAATATCCTCAACTGACCCCCTTCTCTGTTCCTTCTTTTGGAAAATTAAAAAAAAAACAAGAAAGGGGAGGATTTCCAGCCACCCACTCCCTCCCCTTTTAGTCGCCTTCTTTTTTTTTTTTTTTTTTTTTTTTTTTTTTTTTTTTTTTTAAATATTTTCCAAAAGAAGGAACAGAGAATGAGGCTAGGTGAGGATTATTCCCTCAGAGGCCCAGTCCTCTGTTCTTAACGCTACCTTGCTAACGCGGGAAATGGCGAATAGTATGAAAGAAAGATATATATATATATATCGGTTGAAAGATAGATCTTTTCAGTGGACACACGATATTGTGTATAACAGATGCAAATAAAACCACACGAGAAATGAAACTGTAGTGCTAAGATGTTTGGTTATCACATTTGAAAGGAAATTTGCCTGAAGATGTGACAAATGAAAGATATTGCCTGCTACAGTTTTGTCTCTCCTGTGGTTTTATCTGCACACACACACACACACACACACACACACACACACACATAATATATATAATATATATATATATATATATTTATATATATATATATATATATATATATATATATTATTCTATTATGCTTTCTCGCTGTCTCCCGCGTTAGCGGGGTAGCGCAAGGCAACAGACGAAAGAATGGCCCAACCCACTCACATACACATGTTTGTACATACACGTCCACACACGCACATATACATAACTATACATCTCAACGTATACATGTATATATACAGACATGTACATATATACAATGTACATAACTGAGCTGTCTGCCCTTATTCATTCCAGTCGCCACCCCGCCACACATGAAATAACAACACCCTCCCCCCAAATGTGCGCAAGGTAGCGCTAGGAAAAGACAACAAGGTCACATTTGTTCACACTCAGTCTCTAGCTGTCATGTAATAATGCACCGAAACCACAGCTCCCTTTCCACATCCAGGCCCCACAAACTTTCCATGGTTTACCCCCAGACGCTTCACATGCCCTTTGGGTTCAATCCATGACAGCACGTCGACCCCGGTATACCACATCATTCCAATTCGACCCCGGTATACCACATCATTCCAATTCACTCTATTCCTTCCACGCCTTTCACCCTCCTGCATGTTCAGGCCCCAATCACTCAAAATCTTTTTCACTCCATCTTTCCACCTCCAGTTTGGTCTCCCACTTCTCGTTCCCTCCACCTCTGACACATATATCCTGTTTGTCAATCTGTCCTCACTCATTTTCTTCATCTGACCAAACCATTTCAGAACGCCCCCCTTCTGCTCTCTCAACCACGCTCTTTTTATTACCACAATCTCTCTTACCTTATTTTTACTTACTCGATGAAACCACCTCACACCACATATTGTCCTCAAACATCTCATTTCCAGCACATCCATCCTCCTGCGCACAACTCTATCCATAGCCCACGCCTCGCAACCATACAACATTGTTGGAACCACTATTCCTTCAAACATACCCATTTTTGCTTTCCGGGATAATGTTCTCGACTTCCACACATTTTTCAAGGCTCCCAAAATTTTCGCCCCCTCCCCCACCCTATGATCCACTTCCGCTTCCATGGTTCCATCCGCTGACAGATCCACTCCCAGATATCTAAAACACTTCACTTCCTCCAGTTTTTCTCCATTCAAACTCACCTCCCAATTGACTAGACCTCAACCCTACTGTACCTAATAACCTTGCTCTTATTCACATTTACTCTTAACTTTCTTCTTCCACACACTTTACCAAACTCCGTCACCAGCTTCTGGAGTTTCTCACCATGAATCCGCCACCAGCGCTGTATCATCAGCGAACAACAACTGACTCACTTCCCAAGCTCTCTCATCCCCAACAGACTTCATACTTGCCCCTCTTTCCAGGACTCTTGCATTACCTCCCTAACAACCCCATCCATAAACAAATTAAACAACCATGGAGACATCACACACCCCTGCCGCAAACCTACATTCACTGAGAACCAATCACTTTCCTCTCTTCCTACACGTACACATGCCTTACATCCTCGATAAAAACTTTTCACTGCTTCTAACAACTTGCCTCCCACACCATATATTCTTAATACCTTCCACAGAGCATCTCTATCAACTCTATCATATGCCTTCTCCAGATCCATAAATGCTACATACAAATCCATTTGCTTTTCTAAGTATTTCTCACATACATTCTTCAAAGCAAACACCTGATCCACACATCCTCTACCACTTCTGAAACCACACTGCTCTTCCCCAATCTGATGCTCTGTACATGCCTTCACCCTCTCAATCAGTACCCTCCCATATAATTTACCAGGAATACTCAACAGACTTATACCTCTGTAATTTGAGCACTCACTTTTATCCCTATGCCTTTGTACAATGGCACTATGCAAGCATTCCGCCAATCCTCAGGCACCTCACCATGAGTCATACATAAATTGATAATCTTACCAACCAGTCAACAATACAGTCACCCCCCTTTTTTAATAAATTCCACTGCAATACCATCCAAACCCGCTGCTTTCCCGGCTTTCATCTTCCGCAAAGCTTTTACTACCTCTTCTCTGTTTGCCAAATCATTCTCCCTAACCCTCTCACTTTGCACACCACCTCGACGAAAACACCTTATATCTGCCACCCTATCATCACATTCAACAAACCTTCAAAATACTCACTCCATCTCCTTCTCACATCACCACTACTAGTTATCACCTCCCCATTTGCCCCCTTCACTGATGTTCCCATTTGTTTCCTTGTCTTACGCACTTTATTTATGTATATATATTTCTTTTTTCATACTATTCGCCATTTCCCGCGTTAGTGAGATAGCGTTAACATCAGAGTACTAAGCCTATGAGAGAATATCCTCCCTTAGCCCCCTTCTCTGTTCCTTCTTTTAGAAAAGTAAAAACGAGAGGGGAGGATTTCCAGCCCCCTGCTCCCTCCCCTTTTAGTCGCCTCCTACGACACGCAGGGAATTCGTGGGAAGTATATATATATATATATATATATATATATATATATATATATATATATATATATATATACGAATAAAGTGCATATGAACGCGCACCTTCATAGAACACACAATCCTCCAACAGCCAGGATCGAACCCGGGACCCTTGTGCAAGAGGCAGGCATGCTAACCGCTAGGCTATGGGACTATATGATAGGAAACAACTATTCGAAATACTAAGTACTCGAATACCCTTCGTCTCACAATGGTGAGCAACGGGGTCTATACCGGTTATTTGCGAACAGACGCACATAGCCAGCTGATAGCCAGCACAGGGGTCCCGGTTCGATCCTGGCTGTTGGAGGTGTGTATGTTCTATGAAGGTGCGCGTTCATATGCACTTTATTCGTATTCATATAACTCCGCGTTGTACAGTTAGGTTCGGTAAAACGCTATCAGCTGGCTATGTGCGTCTGTTCGGAAATAACCGGTATAGACCCCGTTGCTCACCATTGTGAGACGAAGGGTATTCGAGTACTTAGTATTTCGAATAGTTGTTTCCTATTATACAGTCCCATAGCCTAGCGGTTAGCATGCCTGCCTCTTGCACAGGGGTCCCGGGTTCGATCCTGGCTGTTGGAGGTTTGTATGATATATATATATATATATATATATATATATATATATATATATATATATATATATTGGAAAGGATCAGAATTGAGTGCGTGACCAAGTATATTCCTATGAGTTCACGGGGAAATGAAACACGATAAGTTCCCAAGTACACTTCCGTGTAATAATCATATCATCAAGGGAGATACAAGAAAGAAATTTAACAATAAGTTGATACACAACGAAGAGACGTAGCTAGGACGGCATTTGGTAAACAAATACTTATATATATATATATGTATATATATATGGGGCAGCATTTCTTCCAGATAATGCAAATATCATGCCTTACGTAATCCAGATTTTTACTGGCATCTTGGATCATAAATCTCTACATAGGCAACGGTTGTCCAACGCTCCTGTCGGTATGTATGTGGAAATGACGAGACGTGCAATTTACCAGTCCTTCAGAGACCCTCCTGTTGAGATAGGTTACATAACCAGCAAGAAATCTACAGCAGAGGACGTGGGTATTAGTCAGTTGGAAGTCAGTGTGAGGATCGTAGTCCCAGAGTGCCTTTTTCTTGCCTCGGAGTGTATATTCCTCACTAACATGGTTCTGATGTTGCTGGGCTCTGCACGTTAGAGGTTAGTTACAACGGGAGTTAAAATTTCCCTTTAGCGAAGCTTGATCACAGTGGAGTGCACACTTCGTCAAAGAACTTGTCACTCCAAAGGAATCTATACTTTATTGCTGCTAGTAGTAGCGCAGGCTTCGGCTGCAAGAGCCTTTAGAAATGTCCCGAGTAACATCAGGACTCTTTCATAGAAATTGGTCCTGGCGTAAATATGAATAAAATTAAATAACATTGTCAGCGGAATTGTGTCCATATTGACAGAAATGCTTCGTGTGCCAGCGTGCGAGCGACTCTTACATAAAATAGAATTATATTGGTTTACAAGAGAACAGGAAGGGAAAACCGCTGGTTTCTGCTGCACTGCTTCACTGCAGATCAGCGACCACAATACAAGAACCGGCGCGACGTTTTCCTTCGCTCACCACTGAACCAAAGAGGAACGAAATTGTATAGAAAATCCAGAACAGAAGCTGACTTGTACTATAACTCTTTACTCTCATATTCGACGGCGAGTCTGAAATAGAATGTTAGATTTATAAAAGTCAGAAGCTTGTCCAAATTCCGCGTGTCCCATTCCTTCTTTTATTCTTGACTGGCTCTCGAAATATCGTCCAGAAGAAATGGGGACAGAACGAGGTTGGGAAGTCATGCCACAGAGACAACCTACCTGGCTGATACTACTGTCGTTTAGATCAAAAGAGAAGCCTGGCTGATGGAGGAGGTGTATCTGTTTGCTTCCATTACCCTCCTGATCCCGACATTATATGACAAACGAAAGGCCAAAAGCAGTTCACGGTCGGCCGCACCGTCAGGGTTTGCGCCTCCTCGCCCGCCGGCGTCACCGTCCCCCGTCTTCCACAAGTCGCCAAAGTTTTCCTCCATGCAAGAAAATCTTACTTCTGAATCGATGCTTCGGTCTCCCGTTTGTACTCGAAGTCTTCACTCTCGAGGATAAGCAGACCGGTGCTGTGTGTGTGTGTGTGTGTGTGTGTGTGTGTGTGTGTGTGTGTGTTGTCTTTTGCCTGGGGCCGATCGATCTTTTGGAAAATTGTTTTCCAAATGTAAAGAAAAAAGAATTTTTCTGGTGTGATTACCTCTCTGGTGATGTTTTGGATGTGATGAAGAAGTCATGATTCAGTGATATAAATAGTTAAGTCCTCTGCCTGTTACACTACCAATATGTTTAATTGCGCAGAAATATCATTTAATTGGCTTGGAGCCTTGCCCTCCCCTGTATATTTTGACTACCTTGCCCTCCCCTGTATATTGTGACTACCTTGCCTTCCCCTGTATATTGTGACTACCTTGCCCTCCCCTGTATATTGTGACTACCTTGCCTTCCCCTGTATGTTGTGACTACCTGCCTTCCCCTGTATATTGTGACTACCTTTCCTTCCACTGTATATTGTGACTACCTTGCCTTCACCTGTATATTGTGACTACCTTGCCTTCCCCTGTATGTTGTGACTACCTGCATTCCCCTGTATATTGTGACTACCTTGCCTTCCACTGTATACTGGTTTGCTTGTTGAGAATTTATTTCCACAAGGTTTCCCACAAATAGCTTCATTTACCCCAAGTAAATGAGAAAGTGAAGTTAACAGATAGATTGATAAATAGACGGAATTGCTTGTAAATTAAAGAGGATGTAAGTTGAGCGTGGGAGAGAGCAGCACAGAGTCGGTGTAAGGTGGGAGACATGTAAGGCAGTGAACAGTGATAATAGAATGATGATCTGGTTATCAGTGAATGTCACTGTACACACGTTCAACGTATCCACCTATGAATTCAGTTCTCCGAATATACATCATATTGTCTACTCGTGATCCCCCTAAACGTTGTAGTTTAGAATTATTCATAAGAGCAGCGTCATGCTAGGTATTATAAGTAGCTGGTTTCATTTTCCTATAATACTCAGCTTAGTGCAGGAGCATTAACCCTAGGAGGAGGTCGGGTTAAGAGCCCCTCCAACAACACTCACCTCGGTATAATATTCAGCAACATGGGAGACGTCGATGTTGCAGTCAGTATCAATACATTGGCCATGAACCGACCCTTCTGGTTCATTTAATCATTAGGTCATGCACTCGTGCATGTGCCGAGTGCCACAATGTTTTTTCCTGTCTTTATTCAGGAAAATTGTATTTCATTGAGTATGGAGCTTGATGGACATGAAGTGTTATTAATACACAGTGGGTAGAAGTGGAGTGAGGTAGACGAGGTGGAGTTGATACACGGTGGGCAGAAGTGGAGTAAGGTAGAAGAGGTGGAGGTGATGCACAGTGGGTAGAAGTAAAAGTGGAGTGAGGTAGACGACGTGAAGTTGATGTACAGTGGATAGAAGTGGAGTGAGGTAGACGTGTTGAAGGTAGTGCACAGCGGATAAAATTGGAGTACGGTGGACGTGGTGGGGTTGATGCACAGTGGATAGAATTGGAGTGAGGTAGACGAGGTGGAATTGATGCACGGTGGGTAGAAGTGGAGTGAGATAAACGTGGTGGAGTGAGGGACATGTGTAGGGTACCTTCAGCGAGAATATGAGAGGAAGAGGAGGGAGAGGCGAGGTAGGGGACGAGGGAGGTGTATAAGCCTCGTGCCTGAAGCGTGTTTAAGATGATGACCAGACGAAGGTGCGGATCCACGGAGAAGGAATCAAGATATCGAATGAGGAGGAAACAAGAGTACGGCTCGTCACGGTAAGCCTCTGTATATTTTCCAGTTGAATTAGATTTTCCTCGTAGGTGGAGGAGTGTGTGTCAATGGGCACAACTTTTCTTTCTTCTCTTTTCTAGAAACAGGACGAAATAAGTGTCCTTTGTTTTTTCTTATGGAGGATGGGGCCGAGGTTGATGGCCTGTTTTTTTTGTATTGATGATGACGATGATGGTGACAGGCGCGTGTGATTGATGACGATCCTCTCCCACCCCTGTCACCAGGGAGGTGGTCCAGACACTATTCGGTGGCCATCATGTGATCAGGAAGGAACGGATGTGGTGGTATCGGGATGTGTAGGAGGTGGGATGGAGGAGAATGGGGTAGGAGATAAGAAAGGATGGCAGGAAGAGATGAGGAGGTGGAGGAGGAGGAAGAGGGACGTAGTGAGGGAAGAAAGAGTGGGAAGGTGGAAGGGGGAGAAGTAGTGAGAGAGGGAGAGGGTAGGTAGGTGGGTGAGGGAGTGTGCGAGGTGGTGTTTGAGAGGGAGAAGAGAATGAAATGGAAGGGAGAGCTTGGGGAGAGGGCAAAGAGAGTAGGAGAGTAAACAAGTAGCAGGTTTAAAAAAGCAAGGAGGGCGGGGGTTGAAAGAGGGAAAAGTGGGGGGGGGGGTTGCAAAGAGGAATTGACAGATTCAGGTAAGAGAAAAGTGATCAGTGTTTGAGTACATGTATGGCACAGTATAGTTACTTGAAATCACTCCATATATCCGGTTACTGAGTTAGTGTGTCAGGCTGGAATTACAAGATCGTAGTCACGATAAAAACGAGGAGAGACAGCAAGACAAGACGGGAAGTGGAAGTGAAGAAAATGGAGACATGAGAATCCGAGAAAGAGAGAATAAAAGTGAGAAATGCACAGAATACGGAAGAGATGAATATGTAGATGTACAGAGGTTTGGAAAGTGGGATGGTCAAAGACATATCTATATATATATATATATATATATATATATATATATATATATATATATATATATATATATATATACATATATATATATATATATATATATATATATATATATATATATATATATATATATATATATATATATATATCATATTGGAATAAAGATACATTACGTATGTTTTGTTATGAGTGAAGACTTGGCGTCATTACCAGTGAGCCAAATTATGTGTCAAAATTCTGTCGTAGAAGGAAAGTGAGATCACAGTATGGAGTATTTATTATGGCAAGGTCACCTTTGATCCGACTAGAAAAAAATCTTAAGCCAGTCAAATACAGGAGGAGAATAAACCTCCCTGGTAACAAAGGGGATTAATCAGTAAACATAATGTTTGGGTGGAGGACAGAGGGTGAGGAATGGCCAGAATACTAAAGGTAGAATAATGAATTGCTTGGGAAAACGGCATTTGATGACTCTGTATCCTGTATGAAGGTGTATACATGAAAGAAGTTACCTACCTTCATCTTTTATGGTTAACGTCTTGAGGTGCAATGTATGGAAAATCATGAACAGAATTCAGAGGATGGGAGAGGGGCGAGTGGGAGTGATGCATGGCTGCGTGGAAAATGTTATGGGTTGTGGGGGAGGAGAGGCGGAGGGTGAAGTCTCGTGTGATGGTGAAAAGTTCCTGCTTGTATGGAGAGGTTACCATGGGGGGGAAGTGGAAGCCAATGAGTAGAAGGGGAAAGGGATTAGCGGTGGGGTACATTTATAGGTGATGGGGTGGTAAGTTGAAGTTGCTGATAGGGGGAAAGTCGATGAGTAGAAAGGAAATCGTGCAAATGAGGAATACCCCCCTACACAGAGGACATGGCAGACCAGCACGAACGACTGGAGGATAAACCAGTCAGTTGACACCCGAGAGAAGCAGCACAGGTGTGGCAGAGACTTGGCCAAGGCAACCTTGATCCCAGATCTTGACATCAGAACGAACATGGAACACCCTTGGTTCCCTCGATGCCTCATAGCATTTAGGGAGGCGTTCCAGTCATCCATCAACGTACACCATGTTCAGCTTAGCTCAGCAAATCCCCTTTCACGAACCAAAGGATAATTCGTAACTGCGTGACAACCTCCCAGTTACGAATAAAGTGCCAGTAACAAGTTTCCAAAAAATAACGCAGTTACTCCTGAACACTAAAGCCATACACCTGCACACACTTCAACTCTCGCTCTCATTTAAAAGTATCTCTTCCCCTGTTCCACCTCTTGTCTCCACTTCTCTGACCACCCAATTAAGAAAAAGAAAAAAACTGGAGAGAAAGGTCTTCCTGGTGGGGAAAATTTATAGGTGAATAGGGGAGTAAGTTGATAGTCGTGGGGGGGTGGGAGGCTGCGAGGTGGGAAGATGCTGAATAGCACAAGATGAATATTTATGGTAGAGGAAGATTTGTGTGGTGTGGGAAGGCTGTTGGTGATGGTACAAAGGTAATGTTTGACGGGGGCATATTCGAGAGGTATGGCAAGAATTATGGGTAACTTAAGGTAAAAGAAGATATAGGTGGCGGAGCAAGTCATAAATTGAACAAAGAATCGTCTGTTAGAGGAAAAAACTATTGATTTATAAGAAGTAGAAGATGGGTGGTAAAGGAATGGACAAAGATGGAGAAAATGGATGACTCGGATGAGGAAGTTTGATGGTGGATAAGTTGCGTATGGATGGGGAGAGTTATTCCTGCCGGATGCACAGTTACGGATGATGAAGTAGACCAAACTGTTGAGAAATAAGTATGGTTGCTGCGTTAAAGTTACGGATGAACGGAAGAAAGTTATGGGTAACGAAGGTTAGAGATGGAACAGGAGCAGAGTTTTTAAGAAGTCAGAAATAGGATTAGATGGTATGTACCGAAAGTCGTATCGTATAAAGCAGATTTTATTTCATTGATGGGAAAAGTAGTTTTATGTAATAACTGAGGGAAGCAACTTTTTGATGAGGTGCTTGAGAAATTGGCGTATGGTAAATGATACTCGTCATTTGTATGGGATAGAAACCTTGTTAAGAGTAGATATCTGGGAACGCATTGATGAAGTAGAGGACGTACCAAGTGTAGTGGAAGGTGGTGGTCATTAAGGGAAGTACAATATCTAAAAGAAAAAAGAAGACAAGTTAAAGGAAAATGTACGAGGAGACGTAGCGAGGGTAAAGGAATGTAGCAGTGACTAAGAGGAATAGTTTGGAGACTGGCATACAAAGCCCTGCAGGTCTCGGCAGCTCTCTACTGCCGGCGGAGCTACAGGGGGTAATAATAGCTGGCTACCGCTCTCTCTCTCTCTCTCTCTCTCTCTCTCTCTCTCTCTCTCTCTCTCTCTCTCTCTCTCTCTCTCTCTCTCTCTCTGTATGCTCATGCCCGCCCTCCACCTCCAAAGGGTAGCGCCCGCCCACAGGCCCCATTTCCTAGTCGCGAATTGATAAGTGTCGGGGCGTGAAAAGAAATGGGGAGAAAAATGTATATTGTTCAAATGAATAATAACGATGAGAGACAAAGGAATCACGCGTTTCCCACCGCTCGGCTGGAAGGCTGACGAGTGGGTATTACGGACCGATGCCAACAGAATCTGGAAATTTTTCGTCGTGATATAGGTTTACTAGCGACGGGTGTGTCGAGGCTCCACCGTGCGCATGTCGAGTCTCCCTCCTTCTCGCTTTTATTCTTTGTAGATAACAATTTCGGGTGCTCAATAATGTGAACAGTGTGACACTCTCGAATTCGTAATCCCCGCTCGGAGACAAATTTCCCTCGGAAAGGAAAAGGAATATTCCAGTGGCGATTGCCAATGGCGTTAGCGGCAGTCGTTGGAGAGAGGCTGGAAGGATTGGTTCTCGAGATGCGGTTTGCTGTGAGTGGAGACATATATTTGGAATCATGCGATTTGCATTTTTCAGCACCTCTCTGTCGGTGGACGGACGACGGCGAACGAGAGGTTTAATATCCATGTCTTCAAGAAAACGAGTCCTGGTGAAATAGTCGACAAAAGGAATTCCGAATTCGAATGTACAGAGAGCTTCCTCGGGTGTCGAAGGAGGACCTTATGTATCCAGGAAATTGAAAATTTTTATCGTCATTCATCCTGTCGGTGAAGCAGGCGTGTTCTCCACTGATTTAAAAAAGATTTTCTAATGGTGTAGCACAGGATGAAAGTGGATTTGCAAATGTTCATGTTTTAGTCCGGCACAAGTTGTCGAGTCCTGCTTTGTCAAGATTTAAGTTCTTTATAATTTTCGCGGCTTCAACCAGCTGAAAAGTTTCCCCCGAAATTCTTCAAAGGAAAAATTCAACGTTGTCAGTATCTTTTTTTAAATGAAGAAGGCCAGATTGTGTTTTTGATAATATTGTACCTGCTCGACGGATCTGTCTAACTGGGCGAGTTAAGGCATTGCTTGCACATTAGTTAGAGAATATGTCTGAAAATATCAGATGGCATTACATTACATCCAACATGGTCTCCGCAGGCTCTTAAAGGTGACCACAAGGAAACGTTTTGAAATCCTTGGTATGATTTCACTCCCGATCCGGACTTTTAACAATTCCAGATTACACGCCTGGATGATCGACTTTGGGCTCGAGAAGCGCGTACACTCGGCTGGTAATTTGTAAGAGATCTCCAGTGTCCCATAAGGACCAGCTGGAATGGTCGAGAGGAAAAGTCTTGATGCATAGTGGCCTCTCTCGGGATTTAATCACATCTTTGATTCCCCTTATGTAGGCGAATCCCATGTTGGGGGGATGTGGCCATTAACGAAGGGGGCACGAGTAGAAAACAGAAGTTTATGTTTGGTAATGACATCTATTGTTGACTGTTATTGGCTTTGCGATTCGGTTTGGAATGTTTACACATTTTTTTTTTTACTCTCTATTTTGGGGGAAGCCACAGTGCTTCTGTTGAAATTCAAGGAACCAACATAAAAGACGTGACTGCACGCAGCGTTGGAGGTCTGGACTATTTCAAACTCAACAGAAATACAGTCCAAAGCGCCTTACTGCAACAGGACAGAGCTCTCGATATTCTGGATAGCTCTCGATATTCTGGATAGCTCTCGATGGATAGCTCTCGATATTCTGGATAGCTCTCGATATTCTGGATAGCTCTCGATATTCTGGATAGCTCCCGGTATTCTGGATAACTCTCGGTATTCTGGGTAGCTCTCGATATTCTGGGTAGCTCTCGATATTCTGGGTAGCTCTCGATATTCTGGATAGCTCTCGATATTCTGGATAGCTCTCGATATTCTGGATAGCTCTCGATATTCTGGATAGCTCTCGATATTCTGGATAGCTCTCGATATTCTGGATAGCTATCGGTATTCTGGATAGCTCTCGATATTCTGGATAGCTCTCGATATTCTGGATAGCTCCCGGTATTCTGGATAGCTCTCGATATTCTGGATAGCTCTCGATATTCTGGATAGCTATCGGTATTCTGCATAGCTCTCGATATTCTGCATAGCTCTCGATATTCTGGATAGCTATCGGTATTCTGGGTAGCTCTCGGTATTCTAGATAGTAAATGTTTTCAACTGGTTGCGTTGGTAAAGTGTAGGAGATATTCAGTGCACGGGTTTTAAAGGTGTTAACAAGAGTAACCTTTAATGATTCAGTTTGTTCCAAAGGTCACCATCAGTCATGGTTCGTGCAGTGTTAAGAGAGAAGCATCGGGACAGTGGCGCTAGTCGTCACCTTTCTCCTTTATGATCCTCCCACTCTGAGGCCATCATCCTCCCCGGGAACCACCTCCACCACACCAACCACTGCTTCCTCCACCACCACCACACCAACCACCACCACCGCACCAACCACTGCTTCCTCCACCAACACCACACCAACCACTGCTTCCTCCACCAACACCACACCAACCACTGCTTCCTCCACCAACACCACACCAACCACTGCTTCCTCCACCACCACCACACCAACCACCACCACCGCACCAACCACTGCTTCCTCCACCAACACCACACCAACCACTGCTTCCTCCACCAACACCACACCAACCACTGCTTCCTCCACCAACACCACACCAACCACCACCACCGCACCAACCACCACCACCGCACCAACCACTGCTTCCTCCACCAGCACCATACCAACCACCACCACCACACCAACCACTGCTTCCTCCACCACCACCACACCAACCACCACCACCACACCAACCACTGCTTCCTCCACCAGCACCATACCATCCAACACCACGTCACAGAGGACGATATCCGTCATCTTAAGACCAGGTGGGGAAGAAGGGAGGAAAAACATGAGGATGGGGGAAGGAGATGCGAAATGAAGGTAGGAAGAGGAGGATATGGGTTTAGGAAATATTAGGGAGGAGGCGAGGGGCAAAGAGAGATAGACAGAAGAACTGAGGTTAGTGAAAAGTGAAGAGAGGATAGAGCTGAATAGATGAAGGTTGAGAGGAATGGGGAGAGCCTTCGTGGATAAAAGAGAGAGCATCAGTGTAGTGGAGAGTGACAGCCTACCTGTGGGCCCGAAGGAGGATGTGAGAAGAAAGAAGGTTTAGTTAGAATGATGATATAGAATGACTGACTTGGTAGAATGGGTAAGAGACGTGCTCGAACCTAAGAGGAATCGATAGAATGAAAATAGGAATGATTGGGGAAATATAGAAGCTTAAGATGAAAAAAGACTCAGGAAAATACGAATCAGTCGAAAGCATACGAACAGAAGAGATGAAATTGTCAATAAAAAAGATTTAAATGAAAAACAGATGAAAACAGTAAACAGACAAGTGTACATAGAAAGTTAAAGGAATGTTAATGTAAATAGGGTAGTATATATATATATATATATATATATATATATATATATATATATATATATATATATATATATATAAGTTTGTTGAGTATTCCTGGTAAATTATATGGGAGGGTATTGATTGAGAGGGTGAAGGCATGTACAGAGCATCAGATTGGGGAAGAGCAGTGTGGTTTCAGAAGTGGTAGAGGATGTGTGGATCAGGTGTTTGCTTTGAAGAATGTATGTGAGAAATACTTAGAAAAGCAAATGGATTTGTATGTAGCATTTATGGATCTGGAGAAGGCATATGATAGAGTTGATAGAGATGCTCTGTGGAAGGTATTAAGAATATATGGTGTGGGAGGCAAGTTGTTAGAAGCAGTGAAAAGTTTTTATCGAGGATGTAAGGCATGTGTACGTGTAGGAAGAGAGGAAAGTGATTGGTTCTCAGTGAATGTAGGTTTGCGGCAGGGGTGTGTGATGTCTCCGTGGTTGTTTAATTTGTTTATGGATGGGGTTGTTAGGGAGGTGAATGCAAGAGTTTTGGAAAGAGGGGCAAGTATGAAGTCTGTTGGGGATGAGAGAGCTTGGGAAGTGAGTCAGTTGTTGTTCGCTGATGATACAGCGCTGGTGGCTGATTCATGTGAGAAACTGCAGAAGCTAGGTGACTGAGTTTGGTAAAGTGTGTGAAGAAGAAAGTTAAGAGTAAATGTGAATAAGAGCAAGGTTATTAGGTACAGTAGGGTTGAGGGTCAAGTCAATTGGGAGGTGAGTTTGAATGGAGAAAAACTGGAGGAAGTGAAGTGTTTTAGATATCTGGGAGTGGATCTGGCAGCGGATGGAACCATGGAAGCGGAAGTGGATCATAGGGTGGGGGAGGGGGCGAAAATTCTGGGAGCCTTGAAGAATGTGTGGAAGTCGAGAACATTATCTCGGAAAGCAAAAATGGGTATGTTTGAAGGAATAGTGGTTCCAACAATGTTGTATGGTTGCGAGGCGTGGGCTATGGATAGAGTTGTGCGTAGGAGGATGGATGTGCTGGAAATGAGATGTTTGAGGACAATGTGTGGTGTGAGGTGGTTTGATCGAGTAAGTAACGTAAGGGTAAGAGAGATGTGTGGAAATAAAAAGAGCGTGGTTGAGAGAGCAGAAGAGGGTGTTTTGAAATGGTTTGGGCACATGGAGAGAATGAGTGAGGAAAGATTGACCAAGAGGATATATGTGTCGGAGGTGGAGGGAACGAGGAGAAGAGGGAGACCTAAATTGGAGGTGGAAAGATGGAGTGAAAAAGATTTTGTGTGATCGGGGCCTGAACATGCAGGAGGGTGAAAGGAGGGCAAGGAATAGAGTGAATTGGAGCGATGTGGTGTACCGGGGTTGACGTGCTGTCAGTGGATTGAATCGGGGCATGTGAAGCGTCTGGGGTAAACCATGGAAAGCTGTGTAGGTATGTATATTTGCGTGTGTGGACGTATGTATATACATGTGTATGGGGGTGGGTTGGGCCATTTCTTTCGTCTGTTTCCTTGCGCTACCTCGCAAACGCGGGAGACAGCGACAAAAAAAAAGATATATATATATATATATATATATATATATATATATATATATATATATATATATATATATATATATATATGTATATATTGATACATATTTGTTATACATAATTGCTGTTTCCCGCGTCAGCGAGGTAGCGCCAGGAAACAAACGAAGAATGGCCTATCCATTCATATACACATAAACGCCCACAGACGTACATATCAGCATATACATACATACACGCAGACATTACATACATACACATGTGCATATTCATACTTGCTTGCCTTCTTGTCGCTACCCGTCCCCACAGGGAAACAGGATGGTTTGTGTTTTGCAGGATGTCATTATTATCACATAGAGTTGTCTCCACATCACGTCTGCCATGCTCACTGGCTGGCTTGATAGACTGGTTTACGTAACTGATCACGAGTCGATAGTAAGCATTAGTCAGATCACCTTTCCCCTCCCGCTTGTACGTCCATAAAGGTAGTAGCGACCACTTGACTCGACCTTCTGGATGATACTGGCCTTCAAGAGGCGCACCGCTAAACTGAAATGAACTGTTTCCATAGTGATGATGATATATATATATATATATATATATATATATATATATATATATATATATATATATATATATATATATATTCGTCTTTTCCTATGTTAGAAAGGTAGCGTCAAGAGTAGATGGCTGACCTTAGAGGGAAAATCCCCACTCTGTTCCTTTTGGAAAAGTAAAACAGGAGGGGAGGATTTCCAGCCTCCCGCTATATATATATATATATATATATATATATATATATATATATATATATATATATATATATATATATATATTATAGGAATCGACCTCATCGCTCTCATTGAGTTCAAATCTTTAATCATCGCTAAAGTGGTTGTACATGTGATGTAGCAGTTTATGCTGTGAATTGACGTTGAGGTTGATGTGTTAATCTCGCAGATAGTTGGAAGTTCATACCCGTACCAAACTATGTAAAACTAGAGGGGCTCGCATGAACCTCTATCGATCACCTGGCTTTATTAGTAACGGCGGCCATCTTGGATGGATGGAGGGAGGAAGGGATGGGTGGTTGGGTGGGTGGGTGGGGTGGGGTGGAGGGGGAGTAGGAGAAGGTGGTCAGCGGACACAAGGTTGGGAAGGGGAACACCAGCCGAGGACCATCGCTTCCCTGGTCTGGTTCACACTGGCCAACTGTCTCAGAGAATAAGATTGAAACTGTGATTGGTCAGTTGATGTAAGACGATAGAAAACGGACGCCTCACGATGGCTAATGCTCTCGCGGTCAGTTGAGTTAGACAGACATGTCTTTTGGCGATAGTAAAATGTTAACGTTCATGTAGTTCCCTAATCTAAGACGTGATCGCTGCTGCTTGAGCCGTGTAGCGTCATCAACAAACGAACAGCTACATTATGATACACGTGTTCTTGTATGTTCTCATTACCAGACAAATAATTATCCATTGCATACGTCAACGTTGTGAGAGAGTGTTGGATTGCTCTTCGATTTTAGCGATATTGTCTCGAACGCTGTAAACTCTACGTCATGGCCTACCGAAGGCGATCATTACAGACGGCGGTGATGTCTTGAAGACTCATATTCTGGAGGAACTTGGGTGATTATACGTTATGTTGACGTGCTCGAGGTGTAGCATCCTCTGTAGCCGAAGTCAGGGTTGCCTCCGCATCTTGTCCAGCCCATCAGGTCATATGACATCTGACCTTTCTGTTTGTACTCCCCGTCCAGTAGATTCCAATGCATATCTCTCCCTGATCGCTGGATTTTACACTGATACACAGTGTACAGAATATGTGTCCCCCCCTCACCTTTCTCACTTTGGCAGTCATTTTACTTCCTTTACCCCAGAATAATGGTAGCAGCGCGTGACGAAACCTGACAGCGTTCATGTGAGTGATTTCCATGGGAATATGTTTCGGATGTTATGCAAGGTCATCCAAATATAGGAATTCGTAGGTTCATGCCTGCACCCGTGCTGAGGACATGACCAATGCAGACACCACTACCTAGGTTTAAGAAGTTACAAATTATAGCTGAGAGTGTTCAAGAGATGCGGCCCCACAAGTGTAAAACTCCCCGTACGGTACAAGTACTTGATTACAAATAGGTAAATTACATATTTAGATACGTTTTCCTACACACACACACACACACACACACACACACACACACACACACACACACACACACACACATCCTCCTGTATTAATTAATGTAATTATTAACGCCTTTCGCACCTAAATGGGCTGAATAAAAGTGCTTCAGCCACCACACAAAACACTGACACGTACCATCAGCCTGGGCGTGACGGGTACACAAAGAGGATTTCCTCATTAACTACGACACCAGGACCTTGTTCACACTGCACACTGGCTGCCCGACACACACACACCCACACACACACACACACACACACACACACACACACACACACACACACATACCCTGCCTTGTGTACTCACTTTTCATCTCCTCTGACATTTGATATTCATTACATTTACTGATTTCTTTCATTTCTGTACTTTCACATAAATGCAGAGGTTGAAGGTTACCACTGATACTGATATGTGTCAGAGGCATAGCTCAGTGTTCCTTATCACGTATCTTGTTAGCTTAGTGTTCCTTATCACGTATCTTGTTAGCTTAGTGTTCCTTATCACGTATCTTGTTAGCTTAGTGTTCCTTATCACGTATCTTGTTAGCTTAGTGTTCCTTATCACGTATCTTGTTAGCTTAGTGTTCGTTATCACGTATCTTGTTAGCTTAGTGTTCCTTATCACGTATCTTGTTAGCTTAGTGTTCGTTATCACGTATCTTGTTAGCTTAGTGTTCCTTATCACGTATCTTGTTAGCTTAGTGTTCCTTATCACGTATCTTGTTAGCTTAGTGTTCCTTATCACATATATCATTAGCTTAGTGTTCCTTATCACATATATCATTAGCTCAGTGTTCGTTATCACGTATCTTGTTAGCTCAGTGTTCCTTATCACGTATCTTGTTAGCTCAGTGTTCCTTATCACGTATCTTGTTAGCTTAGTGTTCCTTATCACGTATCTTGTTAGCTTAGTGTTCCTTATCACGTATCTTGTTAGCTCAGTGTTCCTTATCACATATATCATTAGCTCAGTGTTCGTTATCACGTATCTTGTTAGCTCAGTGTTCCTTATCACATATATCATTAGCTCAGTGTTCGTTATCACGTATCTTGTTAGCTCAGTGTTCCTTATCACATATATCATTAGCTCAGTGTTCGTTATCACGTATCTTGTTAGCTTAGTGTTCCTTATCACATATATCATTAGCTCAGTGTTCGTTATCACGTATCTTGTTAGCTCAGTGTTCGTTATCACGTATCTTGTTAGCTCAGTGTTCCTTATCACGTATCTTGTTAGCTCAGTGTTCCTTATCACGTATCTTGTTAGCTTAGTGTTCCTTATCACATATATCATTAGCTCAGTGTTCGTTATCACGTATCTTGTTAGCTCAGTGTTCCTTATCACATATATCATTAGCTCAGTGTTCGTTATCACGTATCTTG
Source organism: Panulirus ornatus (assembly GCF_036320965.1). Classification (NCBI taxonomy): domain Eukaryota; kingdom Metazoa; phylum Arthropoda; class Malacostraca; order Decapoda; family Palinuridae; genus Panulirus; species Panulirus ornatus. The sequence goes on from NC_092281.1 coordinate 30,375,477, forward strand.
TTAGCTCAGTGTTCGTTATCACGTATCTTGTTAGCTCAGTGTTCCTTATCACGTATCTTGTTAGCTTAGTGTTCCTTATCACATATATCATTAGCTCAGTGTTCGTTATCACGTATCTTGTTAGCTCAGTGTTCCTTATCACGTATATCATTAACTCAATATCCCTTATCACTTGTCTTGTTAGAATCATAGACACTACTTAAGGCCCCCAGATTATTTGTTCGTGAGTTACTTTGCGTTCATCTTCAACTCTCGTTAACAGTGACTGCTTTATGTCACCTTCAACTCTCGTTTAACCAAGATTATCCTTTGTCACCTTCAGCCCTCGTTTAACCAAGAATATTCTCTGGTGTTTTTAACTTTATAACGAGAACCTGCCATCATCATTAGTTGGATATCGCCTCAACCATTTTGACTCGAGTCTTGACATTCTAGTATCGTGTTCGCAATAACTGTAAGTTGGCTCGATTGAGTGGGAGATGGAACGAGATGGTACTCTGAAAAGTAAGGTGGGGGGAGATGATGGAGATAGGAGGGAAAGAAAGAGAGAGGGTCAGAGATAGGAAGAGGATTGGTAGGTGAAAAGAGAAGTGAATGAAGGTATGAAAGAGAGAAGGGAGAGAGAAGGCAGGAGACGTTGAGGGAAATGTTGCAGATTTGAAGGAAAAGTGATGAAAGCACATTTTATGGTGTTAAGGGAACGACACACTTACACTAGCATTTACCCGCACTGAAACACTGACACGCTCACACTGGCTGGTAGCATTACCCGCCTATAGTCAATACTCAAACAACTTCACACCCTGACTGCCACCTGCCATCACAACCACATACTCACAGCAAACCCCATTCCTGTCCCCCTGTGTTAACAGGTCCCCACTGTCTCTGAGAATCGCAAAAGCACGGGTTTGGCTGCAAGGAGCAGAGGAGGAAAGAGAGAGGGAGAGGGAGAAGTCGGGGATATGAGACGCAATTGTTGATAGCGTGGCTCCAAACCAGTCATGGTTTAGGGGTTTCCTTCACGCCATTAAGGGTAACTAATGACGCCGACACGGAGGGTGCAGAGCTTCCTTTACAAGTCTCCTGCGGGAGCATACACTCACTCGCCCTCCCCAGGTTTGTAATTTTCCAGTGGCTTTGACGGATCCTTGTATGTAGGGAGGGAGCTTCCAGGGTCGAGGAATTGAGAAGGGGGGGCGTGTGTACGGCTGATGTCGTGGGTGGAAGGGTGCTCAGAAGAGGAACTGGTGGAAGAGGAGTTGTGGGATGTGCATGAGATATAGAAGAGTGTATATTGGTGTGGAAAACCGTATCTAGGGATTGATACAGGATGTTGAGGGGGAGTCTGAAGTGATTTAGGACCAAGATGAAGTGGTTAGGGAGCACAGAAGGTTAACATAATGAAGAAAGACGACGGAATTGAGTCGTTGAAGATGGTGAAAATGGGTAGTAATATTCGGTGGGTAAGAAGAGAGAGAGCAGTCGCTAGTTTTGAGGTGTGAAAGAGGGTAGTATGGACATTGTTGTGGCACTGGGTGTGGAATCAACGCCCCATATGCGAAAAGTCGCTTTGTCTCCTGTCTGGCTACCCTCTCCCTTTTGCTTCTCCTCATCATTCTCTCTCCCTCCGTCCTTCTCTCTCTCTCTCTCTCTCTCTCTCTCTCTCTCTCTCTCTCTCTCTCTCTCTCTCTCTCTCTCTCTCTCTCTCTCTCTCTCCTCTCTCTCTCTCTCTCCTTTGCTCTCACTCCCGGTCAGCAGTGGCTGTGCTCCATCCTCAATATTTGACAGTAAGTAGGCAAAGTCCATCCCACAAATTTCGGTTATATGCCAGAGCTGTGTCCACAGTGCTGCACGTGACTCGCTCACATGTTGACCCCTTGTGTTCCCTGTGCCTGGTGGCCCCTTAGCACGACGGTACGACTCTTGAGCACGACGGTACGATCATTGAGCACGACACTACGATCCTTGACCATGACGATGCAATCTATGGGCACAACACTACGATCTTTGAGCACGACGATGCGACCCTTGAGCACAACATTGCACTCCCTCAGCATGTCTACACGGCCCCTGAGCACGACGGTAAGACCATGGAGGACCATAGTATACGACTCTTGAGGACGGAAATACAACCTTTTAGAACGATAGTGAGATCCTTGAGCGCTACACTACAATGCTTGAGCACGACAGCTCAACCCTTGACCATGACGGAACGACCCATGAAAGGTCAGGGTGGAGACTAAGTCATTATAACCAGTAGTCGTTCCGCCTTGCTTAAGGGTCGTTGCGTTGTGCTCATGGGTCGTACTCTCGTGTTTGGGGGTCGAACTGCTATGCTCGAGGTGTTAATGGGATTTGTGTGCACGGCACTGGTGAGACACAGCGACGATGAACACATTGTGGTCTTGTGATGAAGACATAGTGATGATGAACACGTGATGGTCCTTGATGAATACTCGGTGATGATGAACACGTGGTGGTCTTTGGTGAACACATGGTGATGATGAACACATGATAGTCTGGTGATGAACACATAGTGATGATGAACACATGATGGTCTTTGGTGAACACGTGGTGATGATGAACACATGATGATGAGGAACACATGATGGTCCTTTGATAAACACGTGGTAGTTCTATGTTAAACACATGATGGTCTTATGATAAACATGTGATGGTCCTTTGATAAACACTTGCTGGTCCTATGATAAACACATATGGTCCTGTATCATACACATGATGGTTTTATGATAAACACATGGTGGTCCTAAGATCAACTCGTGATGGTCCTATGATAAACACATGATGGTCCTATGATAAACATGAGATGGTCCTTTGATAAACACTTGCTGGTCCTATGATAAACACATATGGTCCTATATTATACACATGATGGTTTTATGATAAACACATGGTGGTCCTAAGATAAACACGTGATGGTCCTATGATAAACACATGATGGTCCTATGATAAGCAGATGATGTTCCTGTGATAGACACATGATGGTCCTATGATAAACACATGATGGTCTTACGTTAGACACATGGTGGTCCTGTAGGGTAACATTCTCCACCAAGTGATAGTGATTGTGAAAACGAAAAAAATCTTAGAACGTGAGCGCGTTATCAGAGGGCGTCGTGTATAATTTGGTCATTGGTTATCCACGGGATGACGATGTATCAAGTCTCCGTTCTCTGAGTTAGAGAACATCGTCAGATGAATTAGTTTTTCTTGCACCAGTTTTGTGTTACATGTACAATTCTGTATTTTGGTCAGAGCTTCTCTTGTGTGTGTTTATAACATTCTCTGTATGCCTTGTATTTGGTATTGAATATATATATATATATATATATATATATATATATATATATATATATATATATATATATATATATACATATATATATTATCCCTGGGGATAGGGGAGAAAGAATACTTCCCACGTATTCCCTGCGTGTCGTAGAAGGCGACTAAAAGGAGAGGGAGTGGGGGGCTGGAAATCCTCCCCTCTTTTTTTTTTTTTTTTTAGTTTTCCAAAAGAAGGAACAGAGAAGGGGGCCAGGTGAGGATATTCCCTCAGAGGCCTTGTCCTCTGTTCTTAACGCTACCTTGGTAACGCGGGAAATGGCGAATAGTTTGAAAGATTATATATATATATATATATATATATATATATATATATATATATATATATATATATATATATATATATACATGGGTGTTGGTCGGGCGGGTTGGAGGGTTGACTGCATGCGCACGTTTTGCATGCAACGCACATGTTTATATCTATACTCAAAATGTTGATACAAATAAGCGTGATTCACTGTGATATCTGACAGAGTAAAGAATACATCCTCAATCCTTTGCGTCTCTGACATCCGGACAGAGCGAGAGCGTGTGAATGCATCACCTCCGGCAGCGACCCACCTTCAGTAAAACTAGATAATCAGACGATCTTGATGAGTCAGGCCCTTGTAATGAGATTGTGTAGCTTTTGATGTTGATGATGATGGTGTCCGTCGACGAATCCTAATCAGGTTATCATGATGCACCTGACTCGCTCGGCAACACCCATTCATTCTGGTCTTTACAAAGGATATTTGTGTATGTGTTGGTGGAGGGTTCCCATTGACTGTGAGTATTCGCCTGGAGGCTCCAATCAGCTGTGGTCTTTACCGACGGCTGATATCAACCGCTGGACATAAAGATATAACGACCTAATGACGTTAACGGCTTATCCGTCCTTTGACGTAACGCACCTTTGACGCAGTGGGTGTGTTGCGAGGCAACGCCACAAGCGAGAAGTAGCTACAGCTACAACAGCTTTGTTGGGACACAGACAAGATGAAATTGAGAGGAAAGAACTGACAGTTTGTATTCATGTTTGCTGGGATATAAATGAAGGAACACATTTCTATGTATTAATGAATGTTAACTCTATTTTGCCTCATCTCAGGCAGAAAAGGGATTCTTAAATCCCAAGACAAAGAGAGAGAGTTACATAGAACATAGAATTACACAGATACACACACACCACACAGACCCGAGGGCCATACGAGGTGGTCTGGCCTTAACACTACTTAAAAAAAGACGCAGCCCCCTTAACAGCAGTAGAAGAAAAGGATATGAGAGCAGAGGCTATTTACCCACCCTCCACTCCCTTAGGCATAAGAATGACGGAAAACTGGTGGAAAAAAATACCTTGCAGGATTAATGAGCCTGAAGGAAGTTGATATGGGAAAGTCACTGAGTGGAATGAACACGAGTATGCCATGCATCCCATGACCAACGACATGTCCACCTTTCACTTTTTGTTAGACTATATCAGGGATACACATGAACTCCCGCGTCTCGACTTGCCGTGCCTATATCAAGGATACACTTGAACTCCCGCGTCTCGACTTGCCGTGCCTATATCAATTATACACTTGAACTCCCGCGTCTCGACTTGCCATGCCTATATCAATTATACACTTGAACTCCCGCGTCTCGACTTGCCATGCCTATATCAATTATACACTTGAACTCCCGCGTCTCGACTTGCCATGCCTATATCAATTATACACTTGAACTCCCGCGTCTCGACTTGCCATGCCTATATCAATTATACACTTGAACTCCCGCGTCTCGACTTGCCATGCCTATATCAGGGATACACTTGAACTACCGGGTCTCGACTTGCCATGCCTACATCATTCCTGATGTTGAAGAATGATACAGTAACTCTTATTGATTCTCTCAAAGCAGGTGACACGGGTTAATTAATGCTGGTGTATACCACAGCATGGCCAGGGAGAGATTGGTGGTTGAGAAGGTAGCATGATATACCCCTGAGTGATGATGACTGAATAAATTAATTATTCGATATCGGAGAGTGACAAATGATGATCTAGCTTACTTTTGAAAATATTAAGAGTGTTGCTCTTGGCAGCATTTCCTGGGAGCTTATTCCACGCATCAATAATGTCGTTCGTAAAGAATATTTCGTACAATGCAGATTAACTCGGTGACCTCTACGTTTCAGTCATTTTCTCTCGTCGGTAATGCTGGCGTTACTGTAAAGAAGTTTTCAATATTGACGTTGTTGAATTCTTCCAAGTATTTTGAAACATTCTATTATTTTGCTCCGGAGGCGCCTCTTGCTTAGGGAGAACTCGCAGTCTTTCCAAATATAGTTTGTTATGTAAGAAAGGAATCGGTTTGGTTGGTCTTCGCTGCACGAGAGAGAGAGAGAGAGAGAGAGAGAGAGAGAGAGAGAGAGAGAGAGAGAGAGAGAGAGAGAGAGAGAGAGCCGAATCAGAGTAGAGAATTTCGATAGAGGGAGACCAAAGGGAAAGACACATGTGTAAGCTGTGACTTGGGAGTAGGAGGAAGAAAGCACCTGGGTCTGCTTGGCATGGTTTATGTTGACGATACATCAGGCCAGGATCGCCCGCAGTCAGGTCACGTCGGCCAGCTGGGGATGACCTCTTCTTCACCACCTCCAGCCTTGTGTTGTCCGCCTTGTCTGACGGCATCCCACGATGGTAGTTTAGTTGAGAAAACTGACCAGTCTCTCTCTCTCTCTCTCTCTCTCTCTCTCTCTCTCTCTCTCTCTCTCTCTCTCTCTCTCTCTCTCTCTCTCTCTCTCTCCTTCTTCTCTTTAGATTACTATGAGGAATCAAAAAAACTCAAAATCTACGGCCTTGAGAAAGAGGAATTGAAAGACATATCCATCCATGGCAACGAAGCGAAGGTCTCACAAATCTTGGTTTAAATGCGTTCTAGCAGGAGTGAAACAGTAATTAAGTCTAAAGTAATGACTTGGAATATATATATATATATATATATATATATATATATATATATATATATATATATATATATATTCCTATGAGTCCACGGGAAAAATGAAACACGACAAGTTCCCAAGTGCACTTTTGTGTAATAATCACATCATCAGGGGAGACATATATATATATCCCTGGGGATAGGGAGAGAGAATACTTCCAACGTATTCCCTGCGTGTCGTAGAAGGCGACTAAAAGGGGAGGGAGCGGGGGGCTGGAAATCTTCCCCTCTCGTTTTTGATTTTCCAAAAGAAGGAACAGAGAAGGGGGCCAAGTGAGGGTATCCCCCAAAGGCTCTGCCCTCTGTTCTTAACGCTACCTCGCTAACGCGGGAAATGGCGAATAGTATGAAAAAAAAAATTTATATATATGAGAGAGGTATAAAGAAAATACGAGATCACATTTAGAAAGATGGAAATTTCTTTATTATACAATCAGGTTTAGATAAGAATTCTCCATGAGAAAACAGAAATAAGAAAAGAAGCTTTGATGGATGGCTAAAAAGAGTTCCAGATGAGTCCAAGATAGATGATTATACAATGTTTCTGGCATTAGAGAAAAATAGCATCGTTGGTCAGACAACAAACTCTGCGGTTAGAGCTACGCGCTAACCCTGCCAAATAGCGAGATCTCGTTGTAGTTACTCGTAGGTAGGTAAATGCTCGCTAACTCCACGTTCGTTCTCACTGGTCCAGCATCAACCTCTGCTGTACTGTTCAGATTTTGTCGTCTTTGTCTCAACTCCTCCTTCCTCTTACCTTGTCGAGAGCGGACACCTTCCAGTGCTCTCAGAGACTTGAGAGAGACACTGGGTTCACTCCACCCTCTCTCCCTAGTTCTTCAGACTGACCCAGATAATGTCCGGTCACGAACCATTTTCTTACCTCCGTAACTTTATGTAAAGCATTTGCTTGTTACAGGCTCTGGCGACACGTGTGTATCACGAAGGTGACGACCTGGGATTACCTTGGGTCTGCCGTGGTTGTTTTAAGGTTGGAGGTTTAAGATTGGGGGTTTTGAATGAGGAAGGGGCGGAGGAGGAAGGCATGAGGGGTTAGGACTCACTTGGGATGAGGGTTGCGTGGGATGAAGTCGAGAGATAGGTGGGGTGAAGGTGGGGTTTGCTGGTTGTGAGGATGAAGAGTTGGCTGTTGTGAAGGCCGGGCAATATAGCCATGGTGTGGCAGCGAAAATGTGGAGGGAGTGCTAGGGGTGACAGGGTGAAGGTGAGGGGTGGCCAGATAGGGAGTGCAATATATTGGAAGAGGAGGCTGGAGATGGTTCAGGTAAGAACGATTCTGGGAGGGGCGGGGGTAATGAAGAGAACTGAGAGGTGAAAGATGCTCTTGGGTGTGTGAGAGGTGAGAGCCACTCTTACATATCAGCATGGGATGCTATGTAAGAGGGAAACTGAGTGTGATAAGAGAGGAAGAGTTGTGGGGTGAGATTGATGCTAAGTATGATGGATGAGAGGTAAGATGGCCCCTGAGGAAAAGGGGATGAGAGATAGAGGCGACACCGGAGGCAGAGTGAGGGCTATAAACACCGCTGGGGGTTCATGTGAGGGACAGATAACAGGAGACTTGATGGTTCACCACGAGGTTATCTGCTGGAGGACAGCAGCAGTGTCCTCAGATCATAATCTTACTTGTGGTAGAGATGGTACAGAAGGCAAACCTCCTGACTCACCGCTCTTTCCACGGCAATAACCGGAAGGAAATACTTCTGAGAAGGAGCTGCGGTGACTACAGCGGAGGCCTCTGGGGAAGAGGCTAAATTCTGAAACTCGGGGTGGGATGGGGAATATTGATTCTATATTGAAGAATTACAAATCAAAATATCCATCTTTCTTTCCTGCAACAGGCATATGCCCTCTTAATACATATAGATATCACTAAAGTTCTTGTCACAAATGAAATTAACTTACAGTGCCCATATTTCTCACTCATCATTTTCATTTCACACTGTTGTTATTTGGTCGTTGAATCTCCATACAATGTGAATGTTTTTGATAAGTTACAGACAGCAGACAGCTTGTAGCTTGGGTCGAGTTAAACCAGGGGTATCCACGCCCGAGGACGTGGCCTTCACTAACAGGCCCGTGAGCCCACCAGGGGTTGGCACTCTTCTGTTATGGTTTCGAAGTTCTTTCCTATTCTGAAAACTTTTGTCAGATATCGTCGGAGTTTGCGTTATTCACGTTTCACAGAATAATTCCAGATCTCTAAGTCCTCCTTAGTTTTGTTGCTCCTCTCTGAAATTGTTCAAATTTTTCCTCATCCTTGATGAAATTTGATGACCAGAACAGAACAACGAAGTCTAACTAACGAGGGTGTTATAAAGAGTGATATTTTACCCCTCGTTTCATAGGTTACGTTGCTGGCTTAGTAATCCTTCATTCTACTGGCTTCATTATGTGCAGCTAAGATTTGTCTTTGACCAACCTATCAGTCTGTCGAAAGTACTTTGATGAATCTTTATGCAGCCCTCCTCTGACGGAGGAGTTAGAGGTAGAAACAGCAATGATTGGAGACGGTGAGAGTAGCAGTAACAGGAAAGTGGAGAGGCTTGGAGTGGCACTGAGACAAGAGTGAAGGTTTGGAGTGGCACTGAGGTAAGAGTGAAGGTTTGGAGTGGCACTAAGGTAAGAGTGAAGGTTTGGAGTGGCACTGAGGTAAGAGTGAAGGTTTGGAGTGGCACTAAGGTAAGAGTGAATGTTTGGAGTGGCACTGAGGTAAGAGTGAAGGTTTGGAGTGGCACTAAGGTAAAAGTGAAGGTTTGGAGTGGCACTGAGGTAAGAGTGAAGGTTTGGAGTGGCACTAAGGTAAGAGTGAATGTTTGGAGTGGCACTGAGGTAAGAGTGAAGGTTTGGAGTGGCACTAAGGTAAAAGTGAAGGTTTGGAGTGGCACTGAGGTAAGAGTGAAGGTTTGGAGTGACACTAAGGTAAGAGTGAATGTTTGGAGTGGCACTGAGGTAAGAGTGAAGGTTAGGAGTGGTACTAAGGTAAGAGTGAAGGCTTGGAGTGGTACTAGCGATAGAAGTGAAGGACTGGAGTGGCATTGGGAGTGAGATGTGGGAGGCGTACTTGGTATGAGACACGTGCCATGGAAGCGTCATCGAAAGTGAGAGGTGAGAGTGGCACTAGGGCAGAGGAGAGTGAAGAGTTTGAGGGAGGTGGGGGTAGGATGATTGAAGCATCAAGAGTGAATGGAAGGGTTGTGAGGGGTTCGTAGGACTGAAAGTGAGGGATGGGAGTCGGAGAAGGCTCTGAGAGAGAGAGAGAGAGAGAGAGAGAGAGAGAGAGAGAGAGAGAGAGAGAGAGAGAGAGAGAGAAGAGAGAGAGAGAGAGAGAGAAGGGGTGGCATGGCACTGGGGGTGAGAGGTGAGAGTATGCTGATGATAGGCGTTATCAGACATTATTGGCAGTCAAGATGCTACCGTCGATTCCTCGTGAAAGAGAACTTCCGATAAGGTGTTCCTTCGTCAGGTGCCGCATTCCTTCGTCAGGTCTTACATTCCTTCGTCAGGTGTCATATTTCTCCTTCAGGTGTCACATTCCTTCGTCAGGTGCAGCAATCCTTCGTCAGGTGCCGTATTCCCTCATCAAGTACCACAGTCTTTCGTCAGGTACCGCACTCCGTCACATGCAACATTCCTTCGTCAGGTGCCACATCCCCTGGTCCGGTGTCGTGTTCTTTGTCAGGTACGAAATTCCTTCGCCATGTGCAACAGTCTCTTGCAACATTCCCTCGTTTGGTGCCCCATTCCTTCTTCAGACACCACCTTCCTTCTTCAGACACCACATTCCTTCTTCAGACACCACATTCCTTCTTCAGACACCACATTCCTTCGTCAGGCATCACATTCCTTCTTCAGACACCACATTCCTTCTTCAGACACCACATTCCTTCTTCAGACACCACATTCCTTCATCAGACACCACATTCCTTCGTCAGACACCACATTCCTTCTTCAGACACCACATTCCTTCGTCAGACACCACATTCCTTCGTCAGGCACCACATTCCTTCTTCAGGCACCACATTCCTTCTTCAGACACCACATTCCTTCTTCAGACACCACATTCCTTCTTCAGACACCACATTCCTTCGTCAGACACCACATTCCTTCGTCAGACACCACATTCCTTCGTCAGGCACCACATTCCTTCGTCAGGCACCACATTCCTTCGTCAGACACCACATTCCTTCTTCAGACACCACATTCCTTCTTCAGGCACCACATTCCTTCGTCAGACACCACATTCCTTCGTCAGGCACCACATTCCTTCGTCAGGCACCACATTCCTTCGTCAGACACCACATTCCTTCTTCAGACACCACATTCCTTCTTCAGACACCACATTCCTTCTTCAGACACCACATTCCTTCTTCAGACACCACATTCCTTCTTCAGACACCACATTCCTTCTTCAGACACCACATTCCTTCTTCAGACACCACATTCCTTCTTCAGGCACCACATTCCTTCTTCAGGCACCACATTCCTTCTTCAGACACCACATTCCTTCGTCAGGTCTTACATTCCTTCGTCAGGCAACCACATTCCTTCGTCAGACACACATTCCTTCGTCAGGCACCACATTCCTTCGTCAGGTCTTACATTCCTTCGTCAGGTCTTACATTCCTTCGTCAGCACCACATTCCTTCATCAGGCACCACATTCTTCTTCAGACACCACAATTCCTTCTTCAGGCACCACATTCCTCGTCAGACACCACAATTCCTTCTTCAGACACAACATTCCTTCTTCAGGACACCACATTCCTTCTTCAGACACAACATTCCTTCTTCAGACACCAACATTCCTTCTTCAGAACCACATTCCTTCTTCAGGCAACCACATTCCTTCGTCAGGTCTTACATTCCTTCGTCAGACACCACATTCCTTCTTCAGGCACACATTCCTTCTTCAGGACACCACATTCCTTCTCAGGCACCACATTCTTCGTCAGGCACCACATTCCTTCATCAGGCACCACATTCTTCTTCAGACACCACATTCTTCGTCAGGAGCACCACATTCCTTCTTCAGACACCACATTCCCTTCTTCAGACACCACATTCCTTCTTCAGGCAACCACTTTCCTTCTTCAGGCACCACATTCCTTCTTCAGACACCACATTCCTTCGTCAGACCACCCACATTCCTTCTTCAGCCACCACATTCCTTCTTCATGCACCACATTCCCTTCTTCAGCACCACATTCCTTCGTCAGACACCACATTCCTTCTTCAGACACCACATTTCCTTCTTCAGACACCACATTCCTTCTTCAGACCACCACATTCCTTCTTCAGACACCACATTCCTTCTTCAGACACCACATTCCTTCTTCAGGCACCACATTCCTTCTTCAGACACCACATTCCTTCTTCAGGCACCACCATTCCTTCTTCAGGACACCACATTCCTTCATCAGGCACCAACATTCCTTCTTCAGACAACCACCATTCCTTCTTCAGACAGCAATCCTTCGTCAGGTGCAGCAATCCTTCGTCAGGTGCAGCAATCCTTCGTCAGGCACCACATTCCTTCGTCAGCACCACATTCCTTCTTCAACACCACATTCCTTCGTCAGACACCACATTCCTTCATCAGGCACCACATTCCTTCATCAGGCACCACATTCCTTCGTCAGGTCTTACATTCCTTCGTCAGGCACCACATTCCTTCTTCCAGACACCACATTCCTCGTCAGACACCACATTCCTTCGTCAGACACCACATTCTTCGTCAGACACCACATTCCTTCGTCAGGTGCAGCAATCCTTCGTCAGGCACCACATTCCTTCTTCAGACACCACATTCCTTCGTCAGACACACATTCCTTCGTCAGGTCTTACATTCCTTCGTCAGACACCACAATTCCTTCTTCAGGCACCACATTCCTCGTCAGACACCACATTCCTTCGTCAGGTGCAGCAATCCTTCGTCAGGTGCAGCAATCCTTCGTCAGGTGCAGCAATCCTTCGTCAGGCACCCACATTCCTTCTTCAGGGCACCACATTCCTTCTTCAGACACCACATTCCTTCTCAGCACCACATTCCTTCTTCAGGCACCACATTCCTTCTTCAGGCACCTCATTCCTTCTTCAGGACACCACATTCCTTCTTCAGGACACCACATTCCTTCTTCAGCACCACATTCCTTCTTCAGGCACCACATTCCTTCTTCAGACACCACATTCCTTCTTCAGGCACCACATTCCTTCTCAGACACCACATTCCTTCTTCAGGCACCACATTCCTTCTTCAGGCACCACATTCCTTCGTCAGGCACCACATTCCTTCTTCAGACACCACATTCCTTCTTCAGGACACCACATTCCTTCTTCAGGCACCACATTCCTTCTTCAGGCACCACATTCCTTCGTCAGACACCACATTCCTTCTTCAGACACCACATTCCTTCTTCAGACACCACATTCCTTCTTCAGGCACCACATTCCTTCTTCAGGCACCACATTCCTTCGTCAGGTCTTACATTCCTTCGTCAGGCACCACATTCCTTCGTCAGGTCTTACATTCCTTCGTCAGCACCACATTCCTTCGTCAGACACCACATTCCTTCTCAGACACCACATTCTTCTTCAGACACCACATTCCTTCTTCAGACACCACATTCCTTCTTCAGACACCACATTCCTTCGTCAGGTGTCATATTTCTCCTTCAGGTGTCACATTCCTTCGTCAGGTCTTACATTCCTTCGTCAGGTCTTACATTCCTTCGTCAGGTCTTACATTCCTTCGTCAGGTCTTACATTCCTTCGTCAGCACCACATTCCTTCTTCAGACACCACAATTCCTTCTTCAGACACACATTCCTTCTTCAGACACCACAATTCCTTCTTCAGACACCAACATTCCTTCTTCAGCACCACATTCCTTCGTCAGCACCACATTCCTTCTCAGGCACCACATTCCTTCTTCAGACACCAACATTCCTTCTTCAGAACCACATTCCTTCTTCAGGACACCACATTCCTTCGTCAGGTCTTACATTCCTTCGTCAGGTCTTACATTCCTTCGTCAGGCACCACATTCTTCGTCAGGCACCACATTCTTCTTCAGACACCACAATTCCTTCTTCAGACCACCACATTCCTTCTTCAACACCACATTCCTTCTTCCAGACACCACATTCCTTCTTCAGACACCACATTCCTTCTTCAGACACCACATTCCTTCGTCAGGTCTTACATTCCTTCGTCAGCACCACATTCCTTCGTCAGGTGTCATATTTCTCCTTCAGGTGTCACATTCCTTCGTCAGGTGTCATATTTCTCCTTCAGGTGTCACATTCCTTCGTCAGGTCTTACATTCCTTCGTCAGGCACCACATTCTTCGTCAGGCACCACATTCCGTCTTCAGACACCACATTCCTTCTTCAACACCACATTCCTTCTTCAGAACCACATTCCTTCTTCAGACACAACATTCCTTCTTCAGACACAACATTCCTTCTTCAGACACCACAATTCCTTCGTCAGACACCACATTCCTTCTTCAGACACCACATTCCTTCTTCAGGCAACCACATTCCTTCTTCAGGACACCACATTCCTTCTTCAGACACACATTCCTTCGTCAGGCACCACATTCCTTCTTCAGACACCACATTCTTCTTCAGACACCAACATTCCTTCTTCAGACACCACAATTCCTTCGTCAGACACCACATTCTTCGTCAGACACCACAATTCCTTCTTCAGACACAACATTCCTTCTTCAGACACCACATCCTTCTTCAGGCACCACATTCCTTCTTCAGACACACATTCCTTCTTCAGCACCACATTCCTTCTTCAGACACCACTTCCTTCTTCAGACACCACATTCCTTCATCAGGCACCACATTCCTTCTTCAGACACCACATTCCTTCTTCAGACACCACAATTCCTTCTTCAGACACACATTCCTTCGTCAGGTCTTACATTCCTTCGTCAGACAACCACATTCCTTCGTCAGGTCTTACATTCCTTCGTCAGGTCTTACATTCCTTCGTCAGACACCACATTCTTCGTCAGACACCACATTCTTCGTCAGACACCACATTCTTCGTCAGACACCACATTCTTCTTCAGGCACCACATTCTTCGTCAGGCACCACATTCCTCGTCAGACACCACATTCTTCGTCAGACACCACATTCTTCGTCAGACACCACATTCTTCGTCAGGCACCACATTCCTTCTTCAGACACCACATTCTTCGTCAGACACCACATTCTTCGTCAGACACCACATTCCTTCTTCAGACACCACATTCTTCGTCAGACACCACATTCCTTCTCAGGCACCACATTCCTTTTCAGGCACCACATTCCTTCTTCAGACACCACATTCCTTCGTCAGACACACATTCCTTCTTCAGACACCAACATTCCTTCTTCAGGACACCACATTCCTTCGTCAGACACACATTCCTTCGTCAGGTCTTACATTCCTTCGTCAGACACCACATTCCTCGTCAGACACCACATTCTTCGTCAGGCACCACATTCCGTCTTCAGACACCACATTCTTCGTCAGGCACCACATTCCTTCTCAGGCACCACATTCCGTCTTCAGACACCACAATTCCTTCGTCAGACACCACATTCCTTCGTCAGACACCACATTCTTCGTCAGGCACCACATTCCTTCGTCAGCACCACATTCCTTCTCAGACACCACATTCCTCGTCAGACACCACATTCCTTCTTCAGACACCACATTCCTTCATCAGGCACCACATTCCGTCTTCAGACACCACAATTCCTTCTTCAGGCACCACATTCCTTCTGTCATTTATACCATATACTCATGATCCTCAACTCCCTCCATCGGCAGCCCTCAGGTATGTGCCTTAGGTGGGAGCACAACTGTAACCCAAAACCAACGGAGAGAGTCGGTTCGCCAGACGAACTTTGGGAGGAATATGAGATTTAGAGTGAAGCTGCTGGGAATGGCTCTTTGCTGTTGCCATCGCTGCCGCAATGGCTTCATTCTGAGTTGCAAGCGTTAAGGTAAACCAAACAGGACCTTATTGCTGTGGCATGGACTCGATTGCAGAAAGTGCAGGCAGGGGGTTGGGGGACGGGAAATGCATGTGCAGAGCGTGTAAGGACTAGGGAAACAAGGTCTGAAATTTCGTGGCATCTGAAGTGGTTTCAGGACATTGCCTCAGGGTGAAAAGTCTTTGTAATAGTATGGAAATAATCTTTAGTTCGTTGCTGCACCAGATATAGTCATGTTCTTGTTCCAGTGTTCCGTCGTATGCATTTTTCCTCTTGTATGACCTAGTTGTTTTACTTTTCAGTTTGTTGAGAAATCCTTTCTTCCCTCCTCACAGCCAGTGAGGTTTGTCTTTCTTTCTCTTGCCAATTCTTGTCTGTTCAGACTTTTATCAAATACCTGATGTACTTTACTGGGAGTGCTCTCCAGCCTCCGCGTTAGCTTACATTATCATCATTTGGCTCACTTGTGGTTATGATCTTGACTTTTGGTCTGCTGGGGGTGCTTGTAGACACTATCTCCAGCTCTCACATCGAGTCTTTTCACAGTCCGTTCATTTGCATACGCTCGTTTATATCGTAACGTATTTCGTAAAAGCGTTCTCCTTGTGTGTGATTACTGTTTGTGATTGGTGTTCGTGTGTTACGGAGGAGAGAGTTTTGCATACGTGTTGCTCCGGTTCTTAACCTTACACACACACACACACACACACACACACACACACACACACACACACACACAACAGCCCAACCCAGCTGCCCAACCCAGCTGCCCATTTTGACCAGCCCCCGAGGGGAGGATGAACACCCCAGGAATGACTGTGGGCTTACTGCCTTAACCTGGTGGGCCCGTGAGTGACTCATGGTCAGCAATTCTATCCACTACACCCCGAATGTCCCCACCCCCACCAAACCCACCAAACCCACCCTTCCCCACACGCGCGTACGTTTTTTTTTCCCAGGCTCCGTGCGCCCTTGTGCACGTGTGTGTGTGTGTGTGTGTGTGTGTGTGTGTGTGTGTGTGTGTGTGTTCTTGCCCGGCTATGGAGGTTGTCCATAACCTCTGCAACACTAAAAGGAAATATTCAGTAAAAGTTGACAAATATTTTACAGACAGTCACTGTATCTGTCCATTGTATATTTTTGTCTCCCTCGCTTCCTTCCGGAAAAAAAAAGGAGAAAGAAAGAAGTACATAGAGAGCTTCCCATGTTCTACCCTAAAAATGATATTACACCCGGAACGTTTGTGTTTGATGTCCACAACTGTGAAAGTATGGAACTACATTTTAACAAAACTTTTGAAATGAGAATTTTTTTTCCACATCATCACTGGTGTTCCGCTGAGCATGTTATTCTTCATATTTTTCTTTTACTTTATGTATATTTCTAATTCGTTTCTTAAAAAAAAAATGAATGTGGTTTATTAACTGGACATCCACACGCGTCATGGTGACAACTGAGCTCTCTGTCTGTGGTATCGTCAACGTCAAACGTAAAGAAATGAGTGACTGTGGAGAAGCCAGACTGAAGATTGTAAATCTAAAGGTCCTCTTGTGTCGAGGTGGGCGGGTGAGATTCAAAGTGTTGTGTATACCATACTTGCAGAATGGGACGAAGTTCTTACTTTAAGCCTCTTCGATTATACGATGTAGAGATTTCACGCTTTGTTTAGACGTAAAATCTGTAAGAAATTTGCTCCACCTGCTTTTGCTTCCCTTTAACTGAAAGGTTTTGTGTTCCTCCTGCAGAAGACACTCATACATCGATCATCATGATAGTATGATCAACAGTTACTCTGGTAATTATTTGCTGAGCTAACGTGATCTGTGTGGCGCTACGGGTGACAGATGCAGTCAGGGCGGAGGGAGGATCTCGGGTCATCAATGTCTTAAGCAAAGTAACGGCGTAGTAGTTACTACCTCCCCTGCGTGGTACAAGATATGTGAGGTTCAGTTATCACAGTCATCAACTGATCTCACTGGACGCCCAGAGCCTCGGTGAATAACACTATATTTCTCTGACATTGATCAGTATTGTACCCCATTGCCGTCCCTCATTGTTGAACATTTACTCACGGCTTCAACTAACTTGATATCTAAAAATCTTGATTCATATCATGAAATATTCCAATACTGATGCACAGTCATCGCTTAATACTCACTTCTGTACAGACGAGTTACCAGTGATGATGATGTGGAAGTGAGTGCTTCCCCTGAACTGTGCAGTAGATGTAAGGTTAACACCTGTGAGGGAGTTCAGTAAAGATGTGAAAACATCAGTAAGATACTATGTTCCTCTGCTGAAGACGAATCCAAATGCCATCGACAACGAGGTTAGGGCAGCGCATTTGTTCGTAGTCTCCCGCATTGGCAGAGTAGCGCCAGGAAAAGACTGCGAAGTGGACTTAATCTTTCATATCCATATATATATATATATATATATATATATATATATATATATATATATATATATATATATTGTGCAAGAGATCACAGTGGTGTGCGTAATCTTGTATATGCATAAAACCACAGGAAAATGGAGCACGATAAGTTCCCAAGTACACTTTCGTGTAATGATCACATCATTCTTGTATTTCCCTGACGATGTGAGCATTACACAAGAGGGCACTCAGGGACTTTTCGTGTTTCATTTTCCTGTGATTATATATATATATATATATATATATATATATATATATATAAATATTTATCTATTATCATTATTTATTTTGCTTTGTCGCTGTCTCCCGCGTTAGCGAGGTAGCGCAAGGAAACAGACGAAAGAATGGCCCAACCCACCCACGTACTCATGTATATACATACACGTCCACACACGTAAATATACATACCTATACATCTCAATGTACACATATATATACACACACAGACATATACATATATACACATGTACATAATTCATACTGTCTGCCTTTATTTATTCCCATCGCCACCCCGCCACACATGGAATAACAACCCCCTACCCCCTCATGTGTGCTAGGTAGCGCTAGGAAAGGACAACAAAGGCCCCATTCGTTCACACTCAGTCTCTAGCTGTCATGTAATAATGCACCGAAACCACAGCTCCCTTTCCACATCCAGGCCCCACAGAACTCTCCATGGTTTACCCCTAACGCTTCACATGCCCTGGTTCAATCCATTGACAGCACGTCGACCCCGGTATACCACATCTTTCCAATTCATTTTATTCCTGGCACGCCTTGTGTGTATATATATATATATATATATATATATATATATATATATATATATATATATATATATATATATATATTTCTTCTTTCGTACTATTCGCCATTTCCCGCATTAGCGAGGTAGCGTTAAGAACAGAGGACTGGGCCTTTGAGGAAATATCCTCACCTGGCCCCCTTCTTTGTTCCTTCTTTTGGAAAATTAAAAAAAAATGAGAGGGGAGGATTTCCAGCCCCCCGCTCCCTTCCCTTTTAGTCGCCTTCTACGACACGCAGGGAATACGTGGGAAGTATTCTTTCTCCCCTATCCCCAGGGATAATATATATATATATATATATATATATATATATATATATATATATATATATATATATATATATATATGTGTGTGTGTGTGTGTGTGTAATATATGTAATGTGCACATGATATCTGATCTAAACTATTTACCACTCTACCAGAAAATCAAACCATTGTCCGTCTGTGTGGTAGCC
The DNA here is from genome assembly GCF_036320965.1 of Panulirus ornatus. Taxonomy (NCBI): domain Eukaryota; kingdom Metazoa; phylum Arthropoda; class Malacostraca; order Decapoda; family Palinuridae; genus Panulirus; species Panulirus ornatus. The sequence continues at coordinate 30,394,527 of NC_092281.1, forward strand.
AGGTAGCCTAACCCCTAGGCCACGGTGAGCTAAAATAGCATCACGTATAAAACGTCTTTGTTGAGACTAGAGCGGGAGAAGGTTATTTGTTGTTGTTTGTTAAGGTTCTGTTGTTGATCATTAAGGTTTTGTAACGTCTTGATGATCAAGAAGTTGACCGCTGGGAGGGTGGGGAGCGTTCACGGATCCTGTGGTGCTTTTTGAGGAGCGAGGTCAGTAATTGGCGCATTTAGTCTGTGGTGCGGTGTTGCCTTACACTGTATCAGATGATCACTCTGATGTCTATAGTGACACAATGGAATGTTTTGGTAAACACTGTTATTTTGTGAATGAGATTTTACTCCTTGAAACTTTTCACTTGTTCTATGAAAAGAAAATATCAAATTGTGTTCCATATTTTTATGCCTGCCTTTCCTTGATAGCTTTTGATAACCCGAGGCGAAGGGTCAAGGGTGAAGGAGTATAGTCCCTCTTCCTCTGCTCACATTTCCGTTTCTTTTCATTTCGTTTTCTACGACACACAGAGACCATGCAAACTGTACCTTGTTGTAGGGGGTCCCAGTGAGGCATGAGTCTCAGAGCTCCTCACAAATGCTCTTGGGTTTCTCATCAGGTATTGCCGCTGTTACTGAAGAGAGAGAAGATAAAATGTCCAGATGTGGTGATGGGTGGAAGGCACACAGGTCCAGGCGGCCGGAGATAAAGCTATGAATATCTTTCCCAACTGTTGACTGGAGGGACGGGGTTTAGGAGAGGAAGAATTTGGGAGGGGGTTTGTTGAAAGGTTCTTGGGCGTTGGGGCGACCACGAGAAAGTTAGTGAAAAATAGAGGGATTTCAGGACAGTGTTGGGCCCTCGGGTTCAGCCCAGTTGCTGCCTTCATGCGTGGCTCAGTGTTAGTTTGTTTACGTGATCCACTCTAGTGTTGTTTTGAGAAATGCTAGTCTAAATTCAGTATTCTATAACGAAATGCAGATGTTCTAGACCTCCGGGCTACGTCACCACCCTATCCCCTGACCACTGTAATGTAATGATTGTTATGGAGTTTCCTTGTGTTGTGAGGAATGTGCCTTACCCGAGACGAAGATGCCTTGACTCCAGTTGAATTTAGTGGCTGTTTACTTCACTGTCATATTGTATTGAATTACACATCTGAAACTTATGAGTTTCAGATGAAAGGATCACTACCTACGGTTTCTGCTGTTACTATCAAAATGATATAAGGTCCAACGTCAGAAGTCTGGAAGGGTTGTTATCAGGGCTTGTTATAAATATCTTAATCATAATTTCCATATTGGTCTTGAGTGTCTTGTTGCTGCTGCTTCATAAAACCCATATGGAAAAATTTCTTTACGGCAAATCTCCGATTTCTTTTAGATATAAAACAATAATTTGTAGATTACATGATTGTGTGATATTTTGGTCGTCATGCGTTGGTGCAGGATACAAGCGATGGTTTGATCCAAGGGCGAGGGAGATGGAATGACTCCACTATCCAAGACTTGCCTGGTGTAGGGCCTGACAAGGTTCGGATGACTGGATTCACATGACAGAATTTCAGAATCTCGAAAGATCGAGGTCTCGTAAGAACCAAGGGCTCGTTAAGATACGAGACCTTGGAGGACGCAAGGGGTTTGAGAAGGCCCAAGTCCTGGTAACAACTGAAGCTCACACAAAGACCGAAAGACTTGGTGAGACTGCATGGCTTTTTGAGGAGTCGATACTCTAAGACCTCTACACGAGAGTCTGTGAAATGTGTCCAGTGTAAAGTGACTAAATCTAACCCACTACCTTCTGTAGACACCCTGATCATTACTATGAGTTTCAGACACATAATGTTATGTTACATTGTCAGGAAACTGGCCGGGGGGATGGGAAAAGGGTCTTCATCTTTGCAGAGAGAGAGAGAGAATTTAAAATGAGCCATATATCTTTGAAAGTAACATAATTCTTGTCCGTATAACATATAGGAATCCAGTTAGTGTCATTTGAATTGTCCTCTCGTATAGATTTACGTCAATTTTTACATGTATCTTATTCCTGGCACATCTTCTACACCCTTTTGGACAACTTATTGAAATTCTGTATCTCTGTTGGTCTAGGCAGCTGTGTCAGACGCATTCTGTACTGTAATGTTTATCTTAACGTATAAGATGTAAACGATTTACAGATAACAGTTTATCCTGGGCCTCCACGTTGTCCCCCAGTGAAACATTTCCTGAAATGTCAGCTTGATGATCTAAGAAACGACTTGATTATATTCTAGACAACTATTTTTTCTGCCATTTCCATATATATATATATATATATATATATATATATATATATATATATATATATATATATATATATATATATATATTTTTATACTAATCGCCATTTCCCGCATTAGCGAGGTAGCGTTAAGAACAGAGGATGAGGACTGGGCCTTTGAGGGAATATCCTCACCTGGCCCCCTTCTCTGTTTCTTCTTTTGGAAAAAAAAGAAAGAAAAAAAAAAGAGAGGGGAGGATTTCCATCCTCCCGCTCCCTTCCCTTTTAGTCGCCTTCTACGACACGCAGGGAATGCGTGGGAAGTATTCTTTCTCCCCTATCCCTAGGGATATATATATATATATATATATATATATATATATATATATATATATATATATATATATATATATTCTTTTCTTTCTTTTAAACTATTCGCCATTTCCCGCGTTAGCGAGGTAGCGTTAAGAACAGAGGACTGGGCCTTTTTTAGAATATCCTCACCTGGCCCCCTCTGTTCCTTCTTTTGAAAAAAAAAAAGAAAAAAAAAAAAGAGAGGGGAGGATTTCCAGCCCCCCGCTCCCTCCCCTTTTAGTCGCCTTCTACGACACGCAGGGAATACGTGGGAAGTATTCTTAATCCCCTATCCCCAGGGATAAAATATATATATATATATATATATATATATATATATATATATATATATATATATATATATATATTTTTTTTTTTTTTTTTTTTTTTTTTTTTTTTTATACTTTGTCGCTGTCTCCCGCGTTTGCGAGGTAGCGCAAGGAAACAGACGAAAGAAATGGCCCCACCCCCCCCCCCCCCATACACATGTACATACGTCCACACACGCAAATATACATACCTACACAGCTTTCCATGGTTTACCCCAGACGCTTCACATGCCTTGATTCAATCCACTGACAGCACGTCAACCCCTGTATACCACATCGCTCCAATTCACTCTATTCCTTGCCCTCCTTTCACCCTCCTGCATGTTCAGGCCCCGATCACACAAAATTTTTTTCACTCCATCTTTCCACCTCCAATTTGTTCTCCCTCTTCTCGTTCCCTCCACCTCCGACACATATATCATCTTGGTCAATCTTTCCTCACTCATTCTCTCCATGTGACCAAACCATTTCAAAACACCCTCTTCTGCTCTCTCAACCACGCTCTTTTTATTTCCACACATCTCTCTTACCCTTACGTTACTTACTCGATCAAACCACCTCACACCACACATTGTCCTCAAACATCTCATTTCCAGCACATCCATCCTCCTGCGCACAACTCTATCCATAGTCCACGCCTCGCAACCATACAACATTGTTGGAACCACTATTCCTTCAAACATACCCATTTTTGCTTTCCGAGATAATGTTCTCGACTTCCACACATTCTTCAAGGCTCCCAGAATTTTCGCCCCCTCCCCCACCCTATGATCCACTTCCGCTTCCATGGTTCCATCCGCTGCCAGATCCACTCCCAGATATCTAAAACACTTCACTTCCTCCAGTTTTTCTCCATTCAAACTCACCTCCCAATTGAATTGACCCTCAACCCTACTGTACCTAATAACCTTGCTCTTATTCACATTTACTCTTAACTTTCTTCTTTCACACACTTTACCAAACTCAGTCACCAGCTTCTGCAGTTTCTCACATGAATCAGCCACCAGCGCTGTATCATCAGCGAACAACAACTGACTCACTTCCCAAGCTCTCTCATCCCCAACAGACTTCATACTTGCCCCTCTTTCCAAAACTCTTGCATTCACCTCCCTAACAACCCCATCCATAAACAAATTAAACAACCATGGAGACATCACACACCCCTGCCGCAAACCTACATTCACTGAGAACCAATCACTTTCCTCTCTTCCTACACGTACACATGCCTTACATCCTCGATAAAAACTTTTCACTGCTTCTAACAACTTGCCTCCCACACCATATATTCTTAATACCTTCCACACATATATATATATATATATATATATATATATATATATATATATATATATATATATATATATATATATATATATGTTTTATACTTTTCGCCATTTCCCGAGTTAGCGAGGTAGCGTTAAGAACAGAGTACTGAGCCTTTGAGGTAATATCCCCCTTCTCTGTTCCTCTTTTGGAAAATTAAAAAACGAGAGGGGAGGATTTCCAGCCCCCGCTCCCTCCCCTTTCAGTCGCCTTCTACGACACACAGGGAATACGTGGGAAGTATTGTTTCTCCCATATCCCCAGGGATAATATATATATATATATATATATATATATATATATATATATATATATATATATATATATATATATATATAAAATGCAGGTTTTCAGGTAGCACTATTGTGTCACTATGAGATGAAACATTCTTCAATTGTGTGATAAAGTAAATCAAGGTATGTCTTCTGTACCACTTCATGGCTTGGCTCTGCTGTTGTCGAAGATTAGATAAGGAATATTATCAGAAAATTGCGGAAGGCTTGAGGCCACGGTGATTATGTCCTCCTTTACCAGAGAAAGTCCGGAAATAAATAAGGAAAAATCCCTTATTTTCCCTCGGTTTATCTAACGTTAATGTACGTCAGATGTGGCCCTGCACAGCCTCTACTTTCCCTCCTTGGTCGAGTAGCGTCTGTACCCAGCCTGAGCAGCTAAGACATATCAAGTCCTTCACACATGTTTACTTAGATTTTTGAAGACATTTTTACGTAATTCACAGTAAAAAAAACCAACTCTCCTGCTTAACTTACCTGAGAAATCCTTTTCTTTTACATAATTCGTAAGAAGAAAGTTACTGATAAATATTTTTTTGGAATTAATGTTTTTCATAAAATTTTTTCTACGGTTGGATTCGCCACTTCTAAACTCATCCCTCTTTGTAATCTTATTCTGAGTGATATGAAGTGTATTTGTTTCTTGAAAGTAAGAATTAATGTTTTTCATAAAAAAAGAATTTCTACGGTTGGATTCTAAACCCATCCCTCTTTGTAATCTTATTCTGAGTGATATGAAGTGTATTTGTTTCTTGAAAGTAATGATTCAGGACTAAAAAAAAAATTGGTACTGAAACGTTTTTCAACAAGTTGTCATTAGTTTCGTGCCAAGCAACTGACGTAGTATAAGTGTTGTCCTCGTTTGTGTCATTGTGGTCCATCAGTTCGTGATGCAGACGTTCTTCTGGAAGTCCCACTTGGGTCTTGCATCTTCATGTCCAAGCTGAAAATTGTGGGGTTTTATTTCTTGTGAGAAATGATCAGCTGCCCCGTTTTATATTTTGTATTTATGACTTTCAACTTTGAGAAATGATAGTGATTTTGATAATGATAATGATAGTATTAATGATGATGATGATAATAATAATGATAATAATAATGATAATGATGATAAAATTAATGATAGTAATGATAATGATAATGATAGTATTAATGATATTAGTAGTAATAATGATAATGAATATGATAATGATAACGATAATAGTACTTATGATAATAACGATAATAATGATGATGATAATGATTATCATTATAAGTCATTATCATTGTTATTTAGGATGTGTCTCAAGGTCCATTCACGTCTTTAAGATGTAGCTCCATCTGTATATGATACACACAGTATACTTCAAACATATTGCTGTGATTTACGTACAAACCATGAGGCTCAGGGACACAATGTGCTTGGTATGGTCATGGTATAGAGCTGCATGGTGATGCTTGGTAACAGTACCAGGTCTGGTACTCCGGGGACACCACCAGCATATCGGTTGAGTTTGGATTTGATGGTCACAAATGGCTTATTGCTGTATTTTGCCACACAGAGAGGAAATGTGATCTGGCTACCAGGAGAAAAATGGATTTGTTATCTGATGTAATTGAAAGCCCGACCAGGCGCAACAGGTAGTCTGGCCTGGTGTATAACAGGTAGTCTGGCCTGGTGTATAACAGGTAGCCTGGCCCGGTATACAACAGGTAGCCTTGGCCGTCATAACAGGTAGTCTGGCCTGGTGTATAACAGGTGGTCTGGCCTGGTGTATAACAGGTAGTCTGGCCTGGTATACAACTGGTAGTCTGGCCTGGTGTATAACAGGTAGCCTGACCCGTTATAACAGGTAGCCTGGCCCTGTGTAACATATACCGCGTTCTGGTATCCTATAACGCGTGGGTTGTATTTAGGTCACAGTTGCCACAAGTACAAGGTCGAGATTATTTCAACATTTGAAATGTTATTATAAAAAAAGGGAAATGATTCTCTCGTACTAGTTGTAAAGGATTTACATTTCCGTCGAGCTGAGAGAGTGAATCATAGCTCATAACAATGAAGGGAATCATTTCCTGCCACTTCTACCATCACAACGCTCATTTGCATGGTTACTTTCCAACATGCTTCATCCCGAGGCCTTGGAGATCTCTGTGGACACAAACAGCTTTGCCTCATCTTTTGCCGTAGACGCGGACACTTGCAGGCATTTGGACACACACACACACACACACACACACACACACACACACGCACGCACTGAGGGATATAGACTGACGTGTTTTAATACTCTTAAGAGACGTGAAGTTAAAGAACATCTTTCAGTTCTGATAACCGGAAATATATTCCATTTGACCGATACTCCGTAGTATGATTTCCTGTTGATGTAGATACGGCAAGTCTCTCAGGAAATGAGTTTGTCTCGGTTGGAATCGAACCCAAGAGGATGAGATGTAGTAAAGGTTAGTAAGGAAGACATTCGCGGAGAAGACAAACCGCCAGTTAGAATGTGGGAATGAATGTTTTCTAAGATTAGCTGAACGTTCATAGATGTTCAGTCGGATCAAGTAAAGACAAGACGGTTAACTGAATGTGGAATTCTTTCGATGAATTAGGGATGTTAAGGTTGACAGTCAAACGTAAAAGTTGCATCAGTGAAATGTAGAAGAAGGAGGAGTTAGATTGTGAAGTTAGATGTCATAAAAGGTAGAAGCCGTTGACGTTAGAAGCTAAAGTTGAATTGGATAATGCTGAAAGATCTGTAACGTAGACACAGAAGTATTATGTATATTAATAGTACAGACATATTCGATAAAAGTAGCAGAAAGTAAAACAAAAAGATATAAGTGCAAGTAGAAAGTAATGGAAAAAAGTATATGAAGCCCCCGGAGAAAGTGGGTAGCACTTTGCTATAGATCTGTTCCCCCCCAGAGATTTTTTCAATGGTCATAGGTTCAGAGGCGGCACCAATACACCAACATTTAGATTTTTTCTTTTAAGAAAATATCCTGGATGGGGTTTTGTTGGAGGGGGGGAGGAGTTGGCAGGGAAGGGGGGATGATGTTTGGGAGGGAGACATGGGGATAGAGGGGGAGGGGTGCTTCCAACACACCAATATCTGGGATATTTTGGGAAACTTTCCTGTGCTAACTTTACGAGCGAGGAAGGTGAAAAGACGTTCATGTTGGCCAACCTGGCTCCCTGGGCGGCGGGGGAGGACGTTATTGTGCAGATGAATGGTGCAGTTTTGCACGGCGGGGGGTTGGGGGCAAGGTCTTCGATGGAGGAAGGAGGGAGGGAGGCTGGTTGGTTGGCTGGGGTGGGGGTAAGGGGCAGTCACTGGTGGAGAGTCCTGGGGAGTCTTTGGAGGCATGAAAGAGGGGGTTATTAGAGGAGACTGAGTCATTAAATGTTGGGAGGGGCCTGGTCACGGAAAGGTTATAGGAGGTTAATGATTGATTAGGAGTAGTTGGAGATTGGTAGGAGACTCGAGGGAGTCATTGGAGGTTTTGGAGGAAAGTTAGGAGAAAATAGATGGAAGTCTCTGGAGGTTTTAAAGGAGAAATGAAGGGTCGTTGGAGGCTGGAGAGCCAATGGGGTCTAGGGGAGTCATTGGAGGGTAGGAGGAGAATGGAAGAGTCACTGCCTGGAGGAGTTTAGGGCAGTCATTGTAGGGTGAATTGGAATGGGAGAGTCACTGGAGGCTGGAAGGATTCTTTTTTTCTTTTTTCGTTGGAAGCTCCAGACACGAACAAAAATCCACATCATGACCGAGCCTGGGTTAAGATATAGAGGATTATGTAAGGGAAAAAAAGAGACAAGGGAAAGTATTTACGAATTTTGGAGGAAGTGAAAAGTCTGCATTCAAAATGTGCCAGGTCATAGTTATTGGGAAAGGTATTAGATGGTAGAGAGTTCCAAAGCTTCTAGGTGTAGGGAAAGAAGCAGGTATCAAAACGGCCCACCCTTGAGTTGCTGATGGCCACACAGTAGTCATGTGACGCAGCAGCTTGCCGAGTATTGCATTTTCCAGCTAGTGGTAGGGGCACACAAGCAGCCAACTCTTGGGGACAAAATCTAATGTAAAACGTATAGAAGAAGGAAAGTGAAACAACAATGCGGCGTAGGGCAAGGGGGTCAGATTTGGAAGTTAGCCTGGGACAGTTTATAAGGTGGACATCTTTCAACTCAACTTAGTCAAGTAAGGATGCAGAGCTAGAACCACCCCTTATGTGACAGCAGTACTCCATGAACATCTACTCATAAGAAAGAAGTTTCGACATCTAAACAGGATACCCAGTTTCTTAGAGATAGTTTTAGTTATTCCCGTAATGTGGGGTTTCGGAGAAAAAGGTGGAATTACGATACTGTCAAAGAAGAGACGAGAGTTGTAAGGAGTTTTCGGTAGAGAGATGGGTGGAAACTGCGTCTTGGAGACATTAGACGTAACTAGATTTTGTCTACCCCAAGGCTGAATTTATTGAGGAAGCTGTGTTAAGACGAGATGCAGATTGAGTGAGAGAAGGAGCAGAACTGAAGGATGTGGCTGGATGCGATGTTAAGTCGTCAGCGTATGAGTGCATTTGATTATTTGTGGACAGAGCAGATCGCTGAAAAAATGGAGAAAAAATGTAAGGGACAGGACAGAACCTTAAGAGATACCACTGTTAATGAAGAAAAGAGGGGAGTCTGATCCATCAACAACCACAGAGATAGATCTGCCGGAGGAGAATGAGCAAAATGAGGGAAGGAAGCCAAAACAGGGGAGCCCATTGCATATTCAGTCTATCCAGTGTCTCTCAGTCCCCTCAGAGTCCTGGCTTGCCGTCAGAGAAGTGAAAAAGAAAAAGGCATCAGAAATGTTTGGGAGTAAAGTTAGAGCTGCTGGTATTGCATGCTGAATGTTCTTCGAGGATCTCTAATATAAGGAACCTGGCTGGCTCGCCCGAATATATATATATATATATATATATATATATATATATATATATATATATATATATATATATATATATATATATATATATATATTATATATATATATATATATATATATATATATATATATATATATATATATATATATATATATACACACATACACACACACACACACGCACACACACACACACACACACACCTGGGATCCCAGACGTCTAATCTGATAGAGAAGAGTCTTATCGAATTAAAACGTCAGAGGACGGAGGCTGCTTCTGGTGGGTCGTAGGCTTTGGGCTAACGGCGAGAGTTGTGAAGTTGTTGCGCTCAGGGAACCATTGTGAGTGGCCTTCTGCCGGGGCAGCCGGGTGGTTCCTCCTTCCATGTGAAGGGCTGGCAAACTGACGGTCATGGGGCAACATATTAAGAGGAGGTTTGGACTTTAAGGGTCGAATTCGAGGTGGTCTGGGAGGTGGATAAGTTTTGGAGAGGGAAAACGTTGGTGAGTGTTTGTTACAGGAGAGGAGGTAGGTGTTGGAGGTGAAAAGACAATGCTGGAAGTTCAGCATGATTGGGAATAGATTTGACGAGGTGCAGGTGATTCAAGTGTTGATAGACAGCCTCCTCTGTTCGTGGTGGGTAAATTGCAGTGGTAACTGCATGAACTGTAAAGTAATGGTCGAAGTTCTGGAGGTCCTACGTTCGTGGCTTACCTGCTGACGACCTTCACAGGAGGAGGTAGGTATAGCACAGAGGTGGTGGAATAGTAAGATGAGGTAGGTATGGCGGGAAGATGTAGATATAGCAAAAGAAGTAGGTGCAGAAAGAGGGGGTAGATAATGCAAGAGGAGGTAGATATAGCAAGATGCGGTTGGCATTTTCCAAGAGGATAGAGATATAGCAAAAATAGTTGAATATAGCAAGAGGTAGATATAGCAGGAGGAGGTAGATATTTACAAGAGAATAAAGATACAGCTAAAGAGAGTAAACATAGAAAGAGGAAGGGGCAGATCCTGCAAGAGGAGGTAGACATAGAAAATTGAAGGTTTCAGAAGACAAAAATGGAGAAGATTAAAGACATATAGTACGTGCGGGATATAATGACGAAATAAGAGAAAGGTGAAATTTGAAGGAAAGGATAAGGTGGAAAGTATGAAGGAAAGAGAGCTAGGATAGTTAGCGAGGTAGATAGGTACCTCAATTGAGATTCATGCTAAATCTTGGGAGCATTTCTTGATGTGGCTGAAGACTATCGTTTCATTTCCATGCAGTTCGGGATACTCGATCAGAAAGAAATTGTATTTTCGGTCCTCATCGTGACTTCATTAGCTGAAATTTCATCTGAAATGCCGAGAGTCCGTGGTGCTCTGCATGAATCATGCTGATACATTTCAGTGGAATATGTGTAGTTGAAGAGACGAACGTGTCTTTATTCACTCTCTCAGTTATTCATTGTTTACCTGTAGTTCGTGTGTGATTACTACTTATGTGTTACGGAGAGTTTTTCACTCGTGTTGCCTCGTCTTTCGACCTTGCATGTATGTGCCATGTCTTTAGTCCCGTGCGCGCGCGCGCGCTCAGATCCCAGTCAGGTATCCACTTAACGACCAACCCTGAGGGGAGGTTGAACACCTGGGTTGAGTGGAGTCCGGCTGTCACGCCCAGGATTCGAACCCATGTGAATCTGATCCCAGGCTGTCCCGTGCTGGTTTAAGGTCAGCACCGCTAACCACTACACCACAAAGGCCCATGTGTGTGTCTGTGTGTGTGTGTGTGTGTGTGTGTGTGTGTGTGTGTGTGTGTGTGTGTGTGTCCACAGTTTCTTCAGTAACTTGACTCATCTCGGACCTTCCCTGCTCTGTCATTACCATGGTAATTATTGTTGGTCATCATCATTAGTGGCAGGTGCATTCTCATTGCCCTCATAATCACCCGCTGGTCATCATCAGCAGTCATCAAGCTCATCATCATTAGCGTCATCAACACAGCAAGTCACCTCATTACCAACACCATATGATCATCACATTTTTTTTGCACCGTGTTTGATATTCTGTGACCTAAGCATCTCTTCTCCTCCTCCCTCACCGTCTGTTCCACCCTCACCGTCTGTTCCACCCTCACTGTCTGTTCCACCCTCACTGTCTGTTCCACCCTCACCGTCTGTTCCACCCTCACTGTCTGTTCCACCCTCACCATCCGTTCCACCTCCATTGTGTGTTCCACTCTCATCGTCTGCCGTTGTGATCCTCTTCCTCCTTGCTTCATCAGCATCCTCTTCTCGTTTTCTCCAGCTGCTCATTTCTACTTCTTTTTTAATGCAATTTCACCAAGTCTCTCTGGAGATTTTTTTTTTAGCACGACGAACATGCACACAGTCCACTGCATTTCCCCAAAATTGAAACACTTCTACCACACTCGCGCGGATTTTATATTCTCTTGTTAAATAACATTTTTTTTTTCCTTTTATACACTCAGGTTCACACAGTTCTACCAGATTGGTCTGGGTTCACTGCACCTCTGCCAGATTTTCCTAGATTCTGTACACTTCCGCCACACAGTTCTACCAGATTGGCCAAGGTTATGTACACTTCCGCCTCACAGTTCCTCACATTACCGCTGTTTTAGTCACCCTATAGATATACCCACTCTCCAAAGGGCCTATAGGAACGTCAAAGATAAGCCATCATATCACCTACGCTCTGTAGAAGTGTACAGTTCCTGCAGGTGCTTTAAAAATGCATCTTCCTCTCTGATTTGGGGATTGCAACCCACTTAATCAAGTAATACAACTCTCTCAAAACCCGCTCCCCATTCTCACGGCTCTTCTCAGTTCTTTTCCATTAGCCTGTCATTTCCACTGGTTTAATATAATGGTTTAATAGCCAATTGTGTTTTTGGCAACATTTTTTTCCCCCCTCTGATATACGAAAGTTTCCTTAATGTTGTGTCATAAACCACAAACTGTGAGTAGTTAGTAAAACTTTGGTTATTAAACGTTTGCTGCATCGCTGGGAGACACAAGGGCGTTTTTCTTCTCCTCTTCCTATTTTTCGTACGCCTCTCAATTAGAATGTTGATCATGTTAATGGAACTTGACATAAATAAGTTTTTGTTTTTTGAGGTATTAAAGCAAAAGTATATGTGCTAAGATTATGAGAGAGAGAGAGAGAGAGAGAGAGAGAGAGAGAGAGAGAGAGAGAGAGAGAGAGAGAGAGAGAGAGAGAGAGAGAACTTTCCGCCGCGGGTAGTTACAGACGTCTGTGACCAAAGGTGGGCATAATGAAAGCAGTGACGTAACCACGAATATTCCACAAGGGAGAAGGGGAGGCAGATTGTCGAGTTGTGTATGAGAGAGAGAGAGAGAGAGAGAGAGAGAGAGAGAGAGAGAGAGAGAGAGAGAGAGAGAGAGAGATGTTTCTAGAATAACTCGAAACTTGATGTATACTTAAAGACAACCCTCCCGTGCGCCAGGCGTTGCACGGTCAAGCGTCTTTATTTTCATCTCAAGTCTCAATCCTTAACACGGGATGTTATGGTCTGGCTACAGTCTGTGGTACGCCGTAAGAAAGTGTCGGCTGAGGTGATAACGCTTCACTATCAGATATATTCGGATATTGGAAATCGTTATGATAATATATATATATATATATATATATATATATATATATATATATATATATATATATATATATATATATATATATATATATATGTAAAAGAGCAAAGAAAATGTGAATAAAAGCAAGGTTATTAGGTTTAGTAGGGTTGAGAGACAAGTTTATTGGGAGGTAAGTTTGAATGGAGAAAAACTGGATGAAGTGAAGTGTTTTAGATATCTGGGAGTGGATTTAGCAGCGGATGGAACCATGGAAGCGGAAGTGAGTCACAAGGTGGGGGAGGGGGCGAAGGTTCTGGGAGCGTTGAAGAATGTGTGGAAGGCGAGAACGTTATCCCGGAGAGCAAAAATGGGTATGTTTAAAGGAATAGTGGTTCCAACAATGTTATATGGTTACGAGGCATAGGCTATAGATAGGATTGTGCGGAGGAGGGTGGATGTGTTGGAAATGAGATTTTTGAGGACAATATGTGGTGTGAGGTGGTTTGATCGAGTAAGTAATGAAAGGGTAAGAGAGATGTGTGGTAGTAAAAAAAGTGTGGTTGAGAGAGCAGAAGAGGGTGTTTTGAAATGGTTTGGTCACATGGAGAGAATGAGTGAGGAAAGATTGACAAAGATATATGTTTCAGAGGTGGAGGGAACGAGGAGAAGTGGGAGAACAAATTAGAGGTGGAGAGATGGAGTAAAAAAAGTTTTGAGGATCGGGGCCTGAACATACAGGAGGGTGAAAGGCGTGCAAGGAATAGAGTGGATTGGAACGAATAGTATACCGAGGTTGTTGTCTTTTCCTAGAGCTACCTCGCGCGCGCGCATGGGTACGGGGGTGCCACTTCATGTGTGGCGGGGTGGCGGTGGGAATGGAAAAAGGCAGAAAGTATGAATATGTACATCGTGTATATGTGTATATGTCTCTGCTGTATGTATATGTATGTATACTTTGAAATGTATAGGTATGTTTATGTGCGTGTGTAGGCGTTTATGTATATACATGTGTATGTGGGTGGGTTGGGCCATTCTTTCGTCTGTTTTCTTGCGCCACCTCGCTAAGGCGGGAGACAGCGATTAAGTATACTAAAACAATAATATATATATATATATATATATATATATATATATATATATATATATATATATATATATATATATATATGATGACACTAGACCGTGATGATAGTTATGAAGGTGAAATCGCAATTCAGTAGGAGTTCAAACAATTTTATTTAATATGTGCTGCACGTAAAGAAAAAATATATGTTAAATAAAATTATTTGAACTACTGAATTGCTATTTCACCTTCATATGTATATATATATATATATATATATATATATATATATATATATATATATATATATATATATATATGTATATATATATATATATATACTGGAAAGGATCACAATTTTGCGCGTGATCAAGATATCCCTATGAGTCCACGGGGAAAGTGAAACACAAGTTCCCAAGTGCACTTTCGTGTAATAATCACATCATCAGGGGAGACACAAGAGAGAAATATAACAGTCAGTTGATATACATCGAAGAGACGAAGCTAGGACGCCATTTGGTAAACATGTTTACCAAATGGCGTCTTAGCTTCGTCTCTTCTATATATATCAACTGACTTGTATTTCTCTCTTGTGTCTCCCCTGATGATGTGATTATTACACGAAAGTGCACTTGGGAACTTATCGTGTTTCATTTTCCCCGTGGACTCATAGGAAAATATATATATATATATATATATATATATATATATATATATATATATATATATATATATATATATATATATATATATATATATATATATATATTTCCGTTATATTTTGTAAAAAGTTTTTGAGCTGCAGAGAATAAAGAAATTTCGCCTGTAATGATTTTATATGTATCAGGTTGGATTAGCTGGAGCGTCAAGTACTGGAGAGCGACATTGCATGTCATCAAATATACCTGCGTCCTGATACTGAACAATATTTGCACATTTCACAGAAATTGTTGGTACTTTTGACATCAGTTTGATGACATTTTTTTCCCTTAGGGGCATTAAGGTAGGTGAGGAAGCATTCTCGGGCGGCCCAGGATCGAGTGCATAGGTTTGAATCCTGGTTGCAGTAGTCGGTCCACAGTCAACCCAGCTGTTCATCTACCCCTAGGGTTTGGTCGATAAAATGGGTACCTGGCTCAGGCTAGGGTATATGTGACAGCTATAGGCTGAGTGGGAACGAATGGGGCCTTTTTGTCAAACAGACAAACAGGCGCTACCTCGCTGACGCGGGAAACAGCGATACTGTACAAGAATAAAGAAAATGACATATATATATATATATATATATATATATATATATATCGTTAATGGTATGGCCTTGATTAGGACCCCAGCTGGCCGTGCCGTCTCAGCTAGCATACATAAAACAAAAAACAGGTGATGACCAGACACTTCTGGTTATTTTCTTCGTTGACATTCAAGTAGCCGCTCGCAGGAGGGTGAACATCTTGTTTTTCATGTGTTTCTTACTTACCAGTTGACAACAACAACGCAAAAGCCATTCATCCCATTTTTTGTTCGAGGGGATTGACTTTAATCTCGGGAAGCGTGTACTTGTGTAATATATACGGAAAGAAATATTTGTATTTTCCTTTTATGTAAGTCTTTTAAAGGATATTATGGGGTCAAAGGTCAAACAATTCCAAGTATATATATATATATATATATATATATATATATATATATATATATATATATATATATATATATATATATGCCTTTGAGTCCACGGGGAAAATGAAACACGATAAGTTCCCAAGTGCAGTTTCGTGTAATAGTCACATCATCAGGGGAGACACAAGAAGTATCATAGTTGATATACAAACGAAGAGACGTAGCTAGGACGCCATATGGTAAACATGCGATTGTCCAAGACAGACAACGAGCATATTAACTTATACATAAACATATATATATATATATATATATATATATATATATATATATATATATATATATATGCATATATACATAGCTGCTGTTCCTTATACCTTCAGTCAACTGAAATTCAACACTGCAGGTTTCATATAAAACACGAGATAGATTTGGTATATGAACTATTTCTTCTACTGTCTAGGGGTCATAGCTTTCCAAATATACACTAGATTTTATCTCGTACTTAGGTGTATTTCATTCATGAAATTTGGCACGAATATATTTTTCTACATGCCCCACGTTATGCTTATATGATATTTTGATTTGAATGATTTGGGTATTTTTAGGGATTGAAGATCACCAGAAATTACTTTTCTATCATTTTTATGCCATGTGTCAGCCAACATTCGTGAAATTTGTCACGAATGTCTTTTCTATATACCCTGAATATTGTGGATGACAATATTGTGACGACCACTTATAACAGTTGAAGACCATCAAAAAATCATTTATCTTCAAGCAACATATCCATCTTACTTCAGTTGCTGCTGATGACAGTCTTTCAGTAACTGCTACAATCATCTGGATATGTCTTGACACAAGAAATTCAAAGTATACATTCGTTTATGTTTACCCCAGGACTAGTTTCTAGGAGAGTGTCCTGGTGTTACCCAAGACGTTTCTAAAGGCTCCTGCTTCCTAACGCTGTGCTACTTCCAGAAGCAGGGAAAGTTAAACTCCTTTGGAGTGAGAAGTTCTTTGACGAGACTGTACTCCCAGTAATACAGCCTTGTCAAAGGTGACTCTTCATTTGAGGTATGATTTCGAGCCAGCGGACCTTGTAACACCTTTACAGTGTCTGTGGAGGACAGTACGCTGTTTACGCTTGCAGATGCTCACTTTTCTAGTTACTTTTGCTGCCCTGTAACTGCAAGAGCCTCGTCGGGGTTACGTATCTATGTTTATATATATATATATATATATATATATATATATATATATATATATATATATATATATATATATATATATATATATAATATATATATATATATATATATATATATATATATATATATATATATATATATATATATATATATATATATATATGTAGTTCTAGAAGCAAAACGTGTAATTACTCTGGTAGATTCTGAATACAGACAGATCCACTGGAGAGGATGAATTAGAAGCGAAAGTGATGTAAAACTATTTCTCTAGTTCCTTGTTTTTTCTTTCCTTCATAACAAACCTCCCCTTCCTTATTTCTCCTGACTGCGTCCTCTTTCTTCTCCTTCTCCTGAGACTGACGAACAATCAGCACTACACCACCGAAGTCTGTAAACTGACGAACCTCCCGTTGGAAACATTTAGGGAGGATCCGTCATTTTGCTTGGTCAAAGTTGACTCAGTTGATTAGTGTTTGTACACACAGTGGTGAGGCACGCCAGCCGCGTGTTATCTCAGGAGTCGGAGGAAACAGTAGTACATGTGTCGTGTCGTGTCGTGTCTTTGTGAGACCTGGCAGATTATTGCTGGGGATGGACGATGCTGCTGTCACAGTGTCGACGTTAATGGACGTGAGAAGTTACGTTATAGAGGACTGAGAACCAAGATGGGGGTTCAGTTTCTTTTTTTCTTTTCTTTTTTCTTTTTTTTACTGAGAACGGAAAGTAGACAAGGGGATTTTTGTTAAATCTTCCACGTCTTCCTCTCCTCTTGGTTCTCTTCGTCTCCTTGTCGTCGTCGTCGTCGTCGTCGTCCTCCTCCTCCTCCTCCTCCTCCTCCTCCTCCTCCTCCTCCTCCTCCTCCTCCTCCTCCTCCTCTTCCTCCTCTCCAAACTCTGTCTCTTTTAACTTGCTTTTCTTTACAACTACCATAACCTCAACCATCCCCGTCTTGCTGTCTGACAGTGCCATTGCCGCCATATCTCCACCATCTCCATCACAGCCGCCAACACTGCTTCCCACAGCACTTCCTCCTCCTCCTCCTCCTTGTCTACACTGGGATAGAAATATTACTGTCTTGCAGAATATCAGTTGTTGGTGAGCACCGTCATGGACGTCATGGTAATGCCTCCCTGTGGTGAGAGGCCACCGACAGATATGCTTGGTCTAAGGCGGTAAATAATTAATTCCTGCGACTCTCATCATTTTATTCCTCTCATATCTTTTCACTCTTTACTGTCAGAAACAAGGGCTGGTTGAAAGAGATAGATAGACAGATAGATAGATAGATTATTAGGTAGAGAAGGAGAAAGATGAAAGGAAATGACGAGATTGGGATATAGGGAGAGAAATGTTTAGTATTGAGGGAGGAGACAGGCAGAGGAAAAGAGAGGGAGGGAAAGAAGAAGGATCTATGATGACATGCTACAGTCCATGAATACAGTGGCGTATGTATCAGTAAAGCAGGAAATTTGCACAAATGACCGCAATATCCTCTATGATCCCCTCTGGATTATTTGGCATCATGTCACAGCTCCTTCTGGGACTTCTTGACTCAAAACGCTGGATACTGAAATATATCTTAAATGTCAGACTTGACATGACGGGCGAGAGCATACCACATACCGGCCCAGGTAATGATCGATAACTGACGTAACAGGAACCTTGTCAGAGTTTTCACCTACCTGTTCTGACCAGCCGTCCGCCGCAGCTTCCGCTCCTGCCGCAGCCGCTCTTGTCAACTCCCCGCGGTGCGGGAGTCGACGCGTAAAGTGATTACGCGAGAACCTGTGTTCGAAGCGTGCCGACCAATCTATTTCTATTCCAATTTCGGGATAATCGCCTAATAATTGGATAAAGGGAAAGTCGCACGCACCGCCAAAGCCAATTAACTTAATCAGAAAATAGGTTTAGGTAGAGCGTTTGTGGTGAAGTGCGGTAGCCGCCAAACATCGCCAGCGTGATTCATTTGTTTGGACGTTTCGTGTGACGTGCACGTCCCGCCAACTTATAGTTCTGCAACCCCCCCCACCCCCCCACCCCCATCATCCCCCCGGAGCTTGTTTGTGTTGGTGAGTTTGTTTGTGCTTCCAAGTTTGTTAGTTGTTCATGCGAGCTCGCGTGTGCGTGAGGGCTTGCGTGCACGAGTGCAGTATTTGACAACAGTGGTCCAAGAAATTCACTCTAAAAGTTTTCCTTCCTCCCCCTCCCCCGCTCACCCCCCTGGGCAAATAGAGGCGACTCAGACTGGCCCCGGCGCTGTAATGAATTTCTGGAGGTTAATCAGAGCGCAGTGTGGTCCTCCTCCACGGCTCCTGGACGGCTTGACGACGGAGACGCTGTGAGTGATGCCTCCCTCCACCCTGAGGCCCATCACCCCGAACCAAACCATCCCTATATCCAGCTCCCGCTCGACCTTCATTCCCCCAACCATGACAGATCCCCGAGCGCTCAAATACTTTTTTTTTTTTTTCACCTTTGACTTTCTCTCCTTTCCTGCAACACTCTGTCATCTCTTTATATTTCCCTCGTCACCCTTTCCCCCCCTCACCTCTCCTTCCTCTCTTATCCCTTCTTCTCCACTTCCCTTTCCATCCCCGAACCCTCTCTTGCCACCGTAATCCCTCCCTGTTCAGCAGCCGTCATGCACGGTCCGCATCCTTCCTCCTTTGTCAGTCTTTTGTTTTTCTTTTTCATTGTTTTCCTCGTCATTCTCCATCCTACGGTTTCTCTAATCCTCGTCCTTTTATCCTCCTCTTTCATTTCTCCTTTTTAATCCTGTTTTTGCTTCCATTGTTCGCGTCTTCCATCTGTCGCTCTCAGCCATCGTCCTCCTCTCATACATTTCCCTTACTTATCTTACTTTCTAATCGCTTTTCCCTCATTAGTTTCCCTTACTTTGATCCTTGCTGTTACACGCCATCTCTCTCTCTCTCTCTCTCTCTCTCTCTCTCTCTCTCTCTCTCTCTCTCTCTCTCTCTCTCTCCTCCCCAGGACCCACCCAGGTCTTGTCTTCAGAAGGCAAGTAATATGTGATCTCCCGGAGAATGTTGGCGGCAGCGGTGGAGCCCGGACAATGTTTACGTTATTCAGCCGCGGGCAAGTCACCTGCAAGGCCATGATCACCTGTGGCGGCCTCCCCGCCCGGTGATGTGCGCGTATGTACGGCCGAACATGTACTGAAGGCGAGATCTTTAATTTGGTCTATAATGAAGATTTCCTCTGTGGTATGTGGGTTTTCCTGTTGTCTCCGCGATGTTTATATCTTCTTTGTCTCACTTGATTTCATGGTACATTTTTCACTTTTTCAAAAAATATTTGCTAAATTTTTTGTTTATTTTCTTCCCTTCCCCCATCACCATCATGAGTTTATTGATTGATATTTCGAGTCCTGAAGGCAAAGTCGTCTCCTGGCGGTTACTTTGACTGGCGAATATCCGTGCGTGCCCGCGTGCTTTTGTGCTTCCGTCCGTCATTTTTTTCCAGGGCGTCCACATCCCAGGTTAAAATCTGTTAATATTTCTTTCCTTCTTTTTCTTATCACTGAAGATTTGTGTATGTGTTCCGGCATGGAGCATTAGGTCTTTCCAAACGGACAATTTTTTTTCAAGTTAAGTGTATCAAGATGACGGTGACTGCAATGTAACTGATGTTGCTAATAATGATATAACTATTTTGAAATGTTTGTATCAACAAAGTATCATCACTCTCATTAAGTGCAGGCAGGTCACCATGATGAATAATGGTAGTAGGTACAGAATGGAAGATACGACAAGAGAGTTATGTATACTGAAAGAGGACATGATATCTGACGTGCTAATGATCACGTCATGATATGTAACGAAGGTAAAGAAAATAGTTCTCAGGGTGGCGGTCATATGTCAAATATCTGGAAAGGCTATAACCTGGAGAAAGCTTAAGGAGAGTTGTGTTTTAGTCCTAGGGAAGTGCTGTCTCTAGTGGAAGAGAAAGCTATAAGGAACTTGTATTGCAGACTAAGTAAGCCCCATCCAGGGCAGGATAAGGTCCTCTTCAGATATATAGATTACCTCGACCATTCTATTACGTTTACACATCTGTTTTTCTCTCCACATCTGTACCCGGACAACTTCTTAAGCTTTTGCTGTGATTATTCATTGGACTGCAGAGCAGTAGGAGTATTGGCTTTTGTAAGTTAAAAGTCCCGTCCTTATCGGTGCAGGTTCCGTCCTTTTAAGTTAAAATTTCCGTCCTTATAAATATGTTCAAGTTACGTACTTAGAAAACATTATACCCATCCCATTATAATACCTGTAGTGACACGGAGCGAGAAACGCCGCGATAGTTTGTGTTCACGATGAGAAACTTGACGCTGTGTGGATACGCATCGCGGTGCAACGATGACGTATAATGAGAATGACCATTGATGGACACATGAGGGGGAGGATAGCTCCTCTTTGGTATGTGAAGAGAAACATGGGCAGGAGTCGTGTGGTTGTACACAGTGTCAGGCGTGGACGGTGTTTGGACACAGGAGAAGCATTATTCTATGTAGACACCGGCTCAGTATAGGAAATCTTTTACACAACTGCCTGTACAACTATGCCACAGGGGACTCTAATTTAAGGTGTCATTATCCCTTGTGATTACTTCAACCGCAACCCCTCTCGACTAATCCAGTTTACCGTGTTTGCTAATTACGTCTGATTATCATTTAGTTCTGTGAAGGAAGTTAGTACAGAGTTTGAAGCGTCGGAATGCCTATAGAGCCTTAGAGACCACGTTTACACGATGATGAGTATTGAAACATATATAGATGAATTATCAGTTAGCGAGGTAACGTTTAGAACAGAGGACTGAGCCTTTGAGGGAACATCCTCACTTGGTCCCCTTCTCTGTTCCTTCTTTTGGAAAATGAAAAACGAGAGGGGAGGATTTCCAGCCCCCCGCTCCCTTCCCTTTTAGTCGCCTTCTACGACACGCAAGGAATACGTGGGAAGTATTCTTTCTCCCCTATCCCCAGGGATATATATATATATATATATATATATATATATATATATATATATATATATATATATATATATATATATATATATATCTGTGTGTGTGTGTGTGTGTGTATCATACAAAGAAATGAAATGCTTCATAACACACGAAACTACAGAACACATATATTTCAACCATGAACACGAAGTCGATACAGAATCGGATAAAGGTTATGGACGACTAAGTTTACAATGGATAGAGACCAGTCAAACGTACAGGTAACTTTAGCTGGTGAAGTTAGTTATCACCTGCTACGAGAATTGCATGTTAGGAGTTGATGAAACGAGCTTGGGTTTACGTCACCTTAAACCTAACCGACGTATGGATCTTATCATGTCTCTTTAATTTCACAACAGTTTCTAAGAT
>NC_092281.1:30421873-30449373 GCF_036320965.1 Panulirus ornatus
AATTACTGACAATATGGCACCAGTAGTTGTGGTTCCCAGACTGTGAACACACAGCTACCATCAGTATTTGTCACATGCGCCTGCTGATCTGTTTCAAGGTTTTAAGGGTTTTAAGATTGACCCTGAATAAGACTGAGGTAGATGCTTCCCTATCTTGAGCAAGACGGTACGACCCTTGAGTATAAAGGTACGACCCTTGAGTATACAGGTACGACCCTTGAGTATAACGATACGACCCTTGAATATAAAGGTATGACCCTTGAGTATAACGACACGCCTCTTGTGTAGGGCGGCGTGACTTCTGACCTGACCTGTAAGGGTTAGGCCAAAGGCAAGGTCATCCATCATCCCCAGGGGTCGTACCGTCTTGTTACTACAGGCACTATGTCTCCTGTTATTATGGTCACCCATATTCCAATACCACAGTTTAAGGAGAAAGAAAGGAACACACACACACACACACACACACACACACACACACACACACACACACACACACACACACACCAGCCAGCCGTGGGAGGATAGCTTCACCAAGTATACCAGACACGGTGCCTGCTACATGCTGTGGTGGGTCATGTGCATCAGACCCTCGTCAGACAAAGAGGTTATTCCCTCTCCCACGGAGAGAGAGAGATACTCGGCAGGTTAAACTTAGGAAGCGTTCGTTACCTGCGCTGGTCCTCCGAGAATTCATGTTGACCTATTGTTTATGTGATCATTTAAGAGTTAAGGTTGACCTTTTAAATGTGTGTGTGCCAACATTACGTAATGACTGCAATATTTGGTTCCTGACATTTACGTTGGTGTTTATTTGATTTTGCACCTTTTATCTTATGTTGTAATTGTGGTTTGCTTCATCATTCACAGTAAAGATATCTTTCGTCACTTACCTTTTATTTTAGAATTTTAGTTTTAAGTAATGACTGGAACCATCTTATGCCCTCCGTGTCAGGATGACTGGTCTTGGCTTTCTGTCTCACTACAAATTAAGCCATCAAGCTAACTACATCTGATTGTCCCCTCCCCCCACTGCATTCACAACACACCTCTTCATTCTGATTTCGTAGGGTTCGTAGGTGTCCTGTCCACATAGCACAGTGTGTGGCTATACCTTACAATGGGTTCGTAGGTGTTCTGTCCACATAACACTGTGTGTGACTATACCTTACAATGGGTTCGTAGGTGTCCTGTCCACATAGCACAGTGTGTGGCTATACCTTACAATGGGTTCGTAGGTGTTCTGTCCACATAGCTCAGTGTGTGGCTATACCTTACAATGGGTTCGTAGGTGTTCTGCCCACATAACACTGTGTGTGACTATACCTTACAATGGGTTCGTAGGTGTTCTGTCCACATAGCACAGTGTGTGACTATACCTTACAATGGGTTCGTAGGTGTTCTGTCCACATAGCACAGTGTGTGGCTGTACCTTACAATGGGTTCGTAGGTGTTCTGTCCACATAGCACAGTGTGTGGCTATACCTTACAATGGGTTCGTAGGTGTTCTGTCCACATAGCACAGTGTGTGGCTATACCTTACAATGGGTTCGTAGGTGTTCTGTCCACATAGCACAGTGTGTGGCTATACCTTACAATGGGTTCGTAGGTGTTCTGTCCACATAGCACAGTGTGTGGCTATACCTTACAATGGGTTCGTAGGTGTTCTGTCCACATAGCACAGTGTGTGGCTATACCTTACAATGGGTTCGTAGGTGTTCTGTCCACATAGCACAGTGTGTGGCTATACCTTACAATGGGTTCGTAGGTGTTCTGTCCACATAGCACAGTGTGTGGCTATACCTTACAATGGGTTCGTAGGTGTTCTGTCCACATAGCACAGTGTGTGGCTATACCTTACAATGGGTTCGTAGGTGTTCTGTCCACATAGCACAGTGTGTGACTATACCTTACAATGGGTTCGTAGGTGTTCTGTCCACATAGCATAGTGTGTGGCTATACCTTACAATGGGTTCGTAGGTGTTCTGTCCACATAGCACAGTGTGTGGCTGTACCTTACAATGGGTTCGTAGGTGTTCTGTCCACATAGCACAGTGTGTGGCTATACCTTACAATGGGTTCGTAGGTGTTCTGTCCACATAGCACTGTGTGTGGCTATACCTTACAATGGGTTCGTAGGTGTTCTGTCCACATAGCACAGTGTGTGGCTATACCTTACAATGGGTTCGTAGGTGTTCTGTCCACATAGCACAGTGTGAGGCTATACCTTACAATGGGTTCGTAGGTGTTCTGTCCACATAGCACAGTGTGAGGCTATACCTTACAATGGGTTCGTAGGTGTTCTGTCCACATAACACAGTGTGTGACTATACCTTACAATGGGTTCGTAGGTGTTCTGTCCACATAACACAGTGTGTGGCTATACCTTACAATGGGTTCGTAGGTGTTCTGTCCACATAGCACAGTGTGTGACTATACCTTATATTCATAAGCTTTCTTCTCCCACAGCCCATTGTGTGTCCTTACCTCACCTTCCGATGGTTTCACAGGTTTGCACCCCACAGCTGGGTCTTGCACCAGTCTACCTTGTGTCACAGCGGCGTCCCTGCTCCCTACACGGCTGTCAGTCCTAAGAAGACTCCCCAGCAGAGGAGCTCGGTGCACCTGGGTGGCTCTGAATTAATGCTTTGCTCATTAATTATATCCACTCTCTTGCCGAGACGAGGAGGATAATTAGACAAGTTTAATGATAAAACAAGGAGGAGGAAGAGTGGCATAATTCTGAGAGCCAAGGACTTAACCTCTAAAGCCTCCTCCAAGATTTTGCTCATTCCACTCTAAATGTAATTGGTTAACGTGTTGGTAAGTTTCACTTGAAGCGAGAAGGTTCACAAATTATGTTAATGACGTTCAAACAGTGAAGGCAAACAGGAGGCCGCAAGGATGTTTGTTGCTAGGAAGACTAGGAGTGCGTAGGGGCGTTGGGGAGTGGGGAGGGAGGAAGGGACAACAGGCTTTAAGGGGTAGATGTAGAGGGGACGAGGGGTGAATGAGGAGCAGGAAGAGGAGGAGGGGGAGGGAGGAGATGGTGTGCTTGCAAGGGACAGATGACAGAGACCTGATGGTCCGTGACGAGGGTACATGCTGGAAGACTGTAACATAATAGAGTACCGAGTCCATAATTCATCATAGATATAGACAAGTAACCCAGGCAAGAAGGTGTGTGGGAAAGGGAGAGGTAGGTAGACGAGAATGAGGCAAGGTGTGTCATACGAGAGAAGCGGGAGAGGAGCAAGTCAGAAAAGAGAGATGGTTAGAGACAATGGGATGTGAGGGAGGCAGTGGGAGATCAGTTAGGTGGAGAAGGGAGAGGAGGTGTAAAGAGGGAGAGAGGTTACAAGGGAAATTGATGTACAAGGGAGAGAAGGATGGAGTTAAGGTTCATCATCAGCAACATACAATATAAGACGTTCTTCTCAGAAATATTGATACCATCTGCTACATACGGCTCCCATAAACCCGTGGTTCATCATATTTTCGATCAATGATTAACACACACACACACACACACACACACACACACACACACACCTTTCTCTTTCATACATGTTCACTGTTTCGCTCGTGAGCGAAGTAGCATCAGGAACAGTTATCTCATACACCGTAGTGCCTTTTCTTTTTTCAGATTGAGCGATAAACTCTGCAGGTAGCATTACAGCACTGGACCACACAACAGGGTCATTATACCTGGGGAGAACCAACCCCAGTGGTTGTTAACACTGGCTGGGGATGTGAGGCAGTTGACCAGTGACCGTGGACGAACTCGTTCCTCTTTGTACTTGGCCTCTTCCTGTTTTCTTTTGCTCCCACCTCTAGTGCTGTTGTCATTCTCCACTTCACCACTCCTCCTCCTCCTCCTCCGCCTCCTCGTCTACATTTTTCTTTTCTGCATCTCCCTCTCTGTGCCACGTGATAGGCGCCCATATAGCTGTCGTAGCGAGACCAGAAGGTGTCAGAGGCCACCCATTGCCTGTGCCCGTCTCCAGGCTTCGTATCTTAACATTTTTATCAAGGCGATGACAGCGCTGATGGTGACGGTTGATACGATGGGGCCACAGGTCAAATGTTGGGTGAGGGGAAGACGGGTCGGGAGGGAGGAAGAGGAGGATGGAGGATTGGGTGAATAGGAGGGAAGGGGATGGCTAGGGAGAAGGAAGATGGTTGGGGGAGAAGGAAGGAAGGGAGGTAAGAGATGAGGAGAATGAGAATGGAGAGATAGAACGATGAGAGAGAAAGGGGAAGGGATATGGCGATGGAAAAATGGAGAGAAGGAGGGAAGAAGATAAGGGAAAAAAAGGTGGTGAGGAAGAAATTTAGAGAGATAAAGATACGAGCGTCACCAGAGGTGGAGACCGCCAGTTGTGCTGGATTACTGGCAAGTTTTACACTGAGGTGACAAAAGATGGCGGGTGTTAAAACCCCGTCTGCCAGAGGATTTGCACAGGTGTACGGCCGGTGGTTTTACGGGAGGTTTATAATTCCGGCATTCAAACCTCCGTTTTACATGGTTTTCTGGTGTTTGTAATGGTTCACAGAGAGCAGGTTAAACGGGCGACTCTCCACTCTGTAGGGGATTACGTGAACCTGTTTGTTAGTGGCACAGCTGATCTTCTCAATAGGGAGTAGGATTAACCAAGACAACTGCCCAGCATGTTAAGAATAATGATGTAGTAAGGTCCATGATGGGTCAACATAGGAGTTTCACCCATTAATATTAATCAGGCATTTTTATCATAACCGTTTTCTTTATAAGGGATTAATGGTTACTGTAGTCTGTTTTGTCCTTCGGGATTATGTATGATTAGAAATGGAATGTACTGAATGCAGGTTTGTTGATGAAGTTTTGAAGAAAGTCTTGGAGATAGTTTTGATTCTGCAGCATCGTGAAGTGTTAGATAAGATCATATGTAAACATTCCACTACACACCGTCGTGTGTGTAATGTCTCTGGAATATATATAGGTTCAGCTATGAAGATTTAGGCTTATCGTCTCCAGTTTATATTTGCACACTAGCTTTTGTGATTACTATTCGTGATTCCTATTTGCGTGTTACAGGGGGAGAGATTTACGCTCGTGTTGACTCGTTTCTTATACTTGTAAAATGTATCGTGTCTTCACTTATGTGTGTGTATAGACACACACACTCCCCTCAGCCTAAGCCAGGTGCACATTTATCGACGGACCTCGAGGGAAGAATGGACGCATGGGTTGGCTGTAGGCCGACTGCCGAGCCCAGGATTCGACCCCATGCGGGCTGGACCCCTGGAGAGCCCCATCTGACTCATGGTTCAGTAACACTTAACTACTACACCATGTGCTCGTTACACAGACCTTCCTTTACAGACGTCATGTTATCTCACACGTGAGTAGTTTCTCCTCTACAGTAGGTCATCGGTATGCTTTCTGATTATTTTCTTTCCAGTACTCTACCAACCACACTCTTCAGGTGTGTATACACCTTTTTTGTGATCACCTGCTTTCACTGTACAGGAAGGGAGTTTCACGCTCGTGATGATGTCTGCATCATCCATGTCCTTAGTCATCGTATTCCATTCATCCACCTCTCCAACACTGTAAAGGTTCTTCCTTTGCTTCTTTTGTAACAAGTTTTCTTACTGGATTTTGTGTTATGTTCTCTGGTTGGTCGATCTCTACTTATCTGAAAAAGATAAAGGTCTTGATGGGGTCCCTCCTCAATCATTTCTTTTCAAGGATGGCAAATTCAAAACCTCTAGCCTTTCCCTGTACCTCATCTCTCTTAATTATGGAACCAGATATCTTGCCCTCCTCTGGACCTTCTCAATCAGCTCATTGTGCTTCTTTAGGTAAGCTGACTAAACTTGAGCAGCAGTTTTTGATTTATATAGGATATGAACAGCTTGTTAAGTAATTTCTTACTCATATACTTGGAAGTTGTTCTGATATTCGCCAACAGACAGTTTGTCTCCTTTAATATATCTTGATATGGGATTCAAGTGACATGTTAAGGTTGAAGTCCACTCTCAAGTCCTTCTTACGGGCAGAATCATGAACCTTTTATCCTTCTAGATAATTATAATCACATTTAGGCCTTTTTCACATTGTCCCATCCTCAGTGATATACATTTGCTCGGGTTGACTTTCATCGCCCATGCATCAGACCGACTTTGGAGTTTGTTTGGGTCCCTTAGTAAGCTGATCCAATCCTTCTTGCTTTTCACCTCCCTCATGACCATTGCATCATCTGCAATCCTGTTCAGGTAGGAGTCAGTATCTTCAGGCTAGTCATTTAGATAGATCGAGCATAGTAATGCTCCCTCAGGCATTCCTCTGGTCACATTGGCCCATTTGGAGAAGGCATCTCTGACGTGAGTCATTTGTTCCTTTCCTCTAAGACAAACTTCACTCTGTAGAGGCAATTTCCTCCTTATTCTTCCTTGATGATTCAGCTTCTTAATCACTCTCCCATGCGGTCAGTGTCAAATACTTTCTGGCAGTTCAAATACGAACAATGGACCCAGTCTTCCCCTTTATTTAGGACAGAGCTCACTCTCTCGTAGAAATCTAAGAGATTTGTTACGCATGACCTAATCTCCCTGAAAGTGCGATGCTTCTCAGGTAGGTAGTTTCAAGTATTTGGAAATCTTTCATTTTCCTTCTGATCATCCCCTCCACAGCCATATAGACCAGACTCGTCACTGAGACTGGTCTGTAGTTCAGTGTATTTACCCGGTCTTCTTTCTTATAAACAGGTTTGACATTCGCTCTTTTCCATTTCCTTGGCACTCTGCCTCTCTCCAACTACACCTTAAACATTATTTCAGGTTTATCTAGCGCATCTGCAAACATATTAAGTACGGAAAGTGAAATTGATGAGGATCATGAACTTTGTTTAGGTCAAGACCTATTGGTATTGTGATAATGTCTTTGCTAGATTTTTTGTTAATATTTGTATGTTATGGGGAAAGGGCTTTACACTTGTGTTGCTTCGCCTCTTAATCTTGTATATATGTATCACGTCTCTGTTCCTATCCGTACGCATTTATGCACACACACACACACACACACCACACACACACACACACACACACACCTTAGCCTAAGCCAGTAATTCATTTATCTACCAGTTCGAAGGGAAGGATGAACACCTTGGTTGAGTGTTGGGCGACTGTCATGCCCAGAATTCGAACCAGTGTGGATTTTTTTTGTATGTACATGAACATGCGCTTGTTTGTTACGTGTTTTGTTTATGTTAGCTGAGACGGCACGGGCAGCTGAGGCCCTAATCAAGGTCATCCCATAAAGGATACATATATACCTTATCCTGAGCCAGGTACCATTTTCATCGACCAAACCACAAGGATGGATCGAGTGTGGATCGACTGCCGTAACCAGAATTCGACTCTTTGCCCCTGCACCCAGGCTGTTCCGCGAATGCGTTACGGTCGGGAACGCTAACCGCTGCACCACGGGAGTCCACGTGTGTCCATATGAATGTTTATTCTTAAGGCTGTTTCCAATTTTTGAGTGTGTGTGTGTTACACATGTGCTTGATTCATTAGGTAAAACAATCGGAGATTCGCCTTTGCGAGCATTTCAACAAATCCCACTACCATGTTCCCGTAGTATGCGAACGCTGTAAGGCAGAGTGAGGACCATCTTCTTGGGTGAGGAGGTTCGCAAGACCAGGTCACGTGTTAGTAACCCTGCTCTGTTATCCACGTCGGGTCGATATAGATTGAAAGCTGTGATTTTTTTTCTTTTTGAATCCATCTATGATGTAGGAGTGGAACGGTTTGCAAAAACTTACCTTGATTTCGGTATATGCTTTTATGTGTGTACGTTTGTTGAATAATTACATTTGTTTAATATACTAAGCCAGTAACATCTTAGGGGTAATTTGTGAAATAAGACCGTTTGACAGTTGATTATGTCAGTTTTTGTTTGTTGGATGCTAGATCGAACTCACTAGTGCTATTCTAATTATATTTTTTGTCGTATTATTTAACTTTGTTAATCTTTTGTGACAGAGTGATGCAAATGCCATTAGAACCTTATAATTTTTCGATGTGAATCATCAGGTAACGCTAATTGCCTTCGAGTGGTTCTATACACCGTGTGTCTGATAGTCACGTTCCTTGCACATATACGTTTCCGAAAGCCACACACACACACAAACACACTTTCATATATGACGTATATAGAGTCCAGCGTTTATAATGAACATGTAGACAGTATAAATGAATCTGGTTGCTGCTGACGCAGATATGAAGCATCAGTAGATGTGTATCTCGAGCACCATTTAAAATCATTAGAAAGGTCGCAGCACTTTGTATGTAAGGATGGAAAGTATGCGTCCACAGAAGTTCCAAAATCGAGAAATATGTATAAAAACCTTCTCATCCTTCATTACTGACTGCGTCTACATCGTCGGCAGTTAGCAATGGAAACGATCAAAACTACAAAAATGAACTTGTCTTCCTCCTTATTTGAGATTAAGTAACTCAAGACTGAGACTGTCCTTTGTCATACGTCATGCGTATACCAACTACATTTACATGTATAATTGTGATATACTGTCGCAGTTCAGCTGTCCTGAGTGCATTTGTAGTTAAAAGAGCGGGAATGCAAAATGTTCCAATTGGCAACTTTCGGTAAGGAGTGTTATTGGTTGCGACTTGGCAACGGGCAAGAACACTTGGCAACATTGTGCGCGGGCGCATGGGCATTTTTCCGAAATCACTTGCGTCTATTGCAGTTTCCATTTTTTGTTGTTCTGCAATTCATCCGAACGTTACTTGCATATGTCAAAGTTTTTTCTTATTAACCTTTCCATAAAAAGAAAAAAAAATATTGAATAGATTACATCACCCAAATCAAACAAGTCAAATAACATAATTGATGAATTGTCTAACAGCTTCGTATACGTAGCCGAACGTTAGTGCAACAGAGACCCGGTTAGTGTCGACTTTTCTGTGTGAGTGAGAACACCGCATACGGTCGCACGTGACACAGATTGCCGCTGCATCATGCGAATGCCTTGCAGTGGCAGGGCAAATGGGTGCAGTAGTAATTACGACCATACGTACTACGTCTTATCATACCGAAGATGGAAATAAAAAGCCATGTAAATGCAGGTACGTTTTAGCATCAAACATCAGAGAAATATATGAAGAAAAAGGGATGAGGTTGCTGTAGTAATAATAAATTGCCTGTAAAGTGAAGCCGTACATCTTTGTACTTCACACATCAAAGTTTTAATGTATACCCCCAGGACGTCTGTAATTAGTACGTGGTCATGTTAGTCTGTCTCTGTAGATGGATTAATCATCAGAAAAACATTTGTACACATTTGGAATACCAAAATCCAAGTTGACTCTTAGACTGACGCAGGCTTCAAACTTATCTGATTTCAACATTAGAATGAACAGGATGGTTGTATCAGTCGTTCAGGTGTTCTGATAGACAACTGTTGATGACCAGGCATTTATTAAGATAAGAATTACACGAATCGAGGATTGGAGATGTGGCAGTTGTACTAATTTTTTCGATTGCCAGCGAACTTTTTGGCATCCAGTCACTTTATCCATCTGAATATTTTATGTTTTTGTGTACATTGTTATAACTGTGCTCTACGCGTTCTTTACATTTCTCAGGAGCATACGATACGAAATAATGTCTTCAGGTTTTTGTTAGCGTTATAGACCATGAGTCAGCACGGGGCCCGCCCGGGGTCGGATCCCCATGGGTTCGAATCCTCGCCATGTCAATCGGCCTACACCCAACCCAGGTGTTCACCCTCCCCTCGGGGCTTATCGATACATGGGCAGCTAACACAGGCTGATGTGTGTGTGTGTGTGTGTGTGTGTGTGTGTGTGTGTGTGTGTACAATTGTACGTAAGGACATGGTGTACATGTACATGGTTGAGACAAGGCGCCATGAGTTTAAATCTCTCTCCCAGTAACACAAATATTAATAACAAATCGTAATCACCAGCGGATCTC
The DNA here is from genome assembly GCF_036320965.1 of Panulirus ornatus. Classification (NCBI taxonomy): domain Eukaryota; kingdom Metazoa; phylum Arthropoda; class Malacostraca; order Decapoda; family Palinuridae; genus Panulirus; species Panulirus ornatus. The sequence goes on from NC_092281.1 coordinate 30,431,880, forward strand.
CAGTGTTCCGTCGAAAGTGATTAAGAATGGCAGAGTTGGGGACGGATAATTCTCGTCTCTCGTATCAATTATCTTTTTATGAAAGTCGGAACAAAGAGATCCCAGTAAGGGTTTCCCCTTCAAGGCGATGCCGTCTGTTTCTTCTACTGCTTGGCCAAACCGGAGAATGCAAGGCAAGTATTACAAGAAAAAAGAAGTCCTCGTAAAGTATACCTTGCAACCGTGCAGATCCCTCCCTCCCACGGTAGATTAGGTAGTCATTGTCACGTCAAGTATGGTGTCTCCCCCCGTCTTATTTCCCACACAGGAGCTAGGTCAGAATTCCTCTCCATCTCATGGAGTAAAGTACGTTAAAACACGCCTAGTGTAGGACGAGGATAAGCGAGTCTGAAAACACTACCTGCCACACCCAGGCTGCCAACAAACAAGGGTAGTAAGAAAGTAAGACAAACCTCACGTAGGACCCTGAAGGAAGGTAGAGAATCAGCTGCAGTGCGTGAATACGAATAAAAATAATTTACGTAGCATTAAATCCCATTACGGCTGTTGTACGATGACTTAAGCATGGGGCCTCGAAGAGGATATGCTACAGACATGTTACCTTTGTTTGTTTGTTTGTCTATCGGTGTGGGTCATGATAAGGTTCACTGATTCATTGTTAAAAAAAAAAGAGATGCATGGATTTGACGATATTGCACTCTACATAACCTCCAACGCCGTAAAAAAGTACTGGTATTGCGATTGCCATTTGTGGAATTCCAAGGTGTATACACGGGCAAGGAACACTGTCGGTCGGGTGTGTGTGTGCTCAGAGTGCCATCACTGGCACAGCACGATGATCCGTGTGTGACATGTGCGTCGTGGCGAGCTCTCTCAGATAGGAGCGTGTGTGGTGCATTCGCCTTCCCGTTGTACTCCGCTTGTAGCAGTATTTGATCTTTCGCTTGCTTGTGTCTGGGACATTTCTGTTTTTGTATATGAGAGTGTGGTTACGTGTATGCGTTTCGGTACATCTCCATCTTTGGTGTTTAGTGGTTTCAAAATGTTAAAGTAACCTTTAGTGAAGTATATTGTCCACGCTGCTAACACCGATACCATAAAAAAGAGATAAAATAAGTTGAAACTTCTCTACGAAGGTACGTTTGTGTGTGACGATCATAGATAAAATGTACGAAAATTATATAGATTTATCTATGCTGTAGGGACGTAGGCATTATTCCCGTGTATCGTAAAATGGCCTGCGCTATTATGCTGATAATTGTGTCATTAATTAAAGCAGCCGCATGGGCAATAACAGTGACGTCAGAAAACATAACAATAACAATAACGAGTTTTTAATGGTGATAATTACAAAGGTCACATTCATATAAGTTAATCAAATGGAGGGATATTAAAAAAAGGGGCGAGTTTGTTAGCAGGAAGTGAATGCCATTTGCTGAACTGTGAATGATACGGAAAGCTGATGGTAAATACGTAATGAATAGGATATATATATATATATATATATATATATATATATATATATATATATATATATATATATATATATATATATATATATGATAGTTTTTATCTTGCAGTCACGGCTTAAACGAGAAGGGCGTGTGGGAGTGAGAATGGAGTGCAAAGGGACGAATAATAGAGAAAATGTATTGGATGGAACATGGGGAGGAGGTAGGAGTGTTTAAGGGGAAAGAAAGTGAGGAAGAGAATGTAGTTAAACTGGAATGGGGAAGAGAATGTAGATGCGGAACGGTGGAAAGGAGTTTATTAAAGTATCACAGAGGGAGTGTAGTGGCTTAAGGGTTTTACAGGAAAAAAGAAAACGTAAAGAGTATATAACAAGGAAGTAAGTGTAGTGAAGGAAATAAAGCAAGCTATAGAGTAACAAGGGAGTGTAATAGTAGGGATGGACTGAAGGAGCGAGCGTGGAAATACTTCTTCAGGGAAAGACTTTGCGTAAGGTGTGGGGATAAGGGTGAGGCAGTGGGCTGTGTGAAGCAGGACGGAGAGAGTGAGGACCAACTGACCCGTCTAGCAGGAGCTTTTTTCCGGTAGTATACATCTGCCACCTACAGGAATATCTACAACAATCATAATCACTTGGCAGTGATTATCATTGTGGAGCTGCGATGGCTGGGGTTGTAGTGGTGTGGTGGTTGTGAAATGCGATAGAGCTAATGGCTTAGGGAATTGCAGTAAGTGTTGGTAATAATAGTAGTACAGTTGTAAACATGTTTGGTGATGATAGAGTATAGTAGAAGGTGAGGGCAATGATACAAATGACAGTGACAGGATTAATTTGGCTCAGTCTGTTAAGAGTGTCTTAGGTCCTCGTAAATGGGCTATTTGAGTTCCTTGTGGAATGAAAACAAAAGAAGAAAATAGTCCAGTGTCCAGCAAAATCAGCTGTGTGCGCTAGTTTGTGATAATCATTGGTTGTACTCTGTAATCTGGTGTGTGTGTGTGTGTGTGTGTGTGTGTGTGTGTTTGGAGTGCCATGACACCCCGGGCTGACCGTGTGTAACTTGTTTAGTGGACTTGTGGGTGGATGTGTGTGTTGTGTAAGATGTGATGGATTGTTTCACCCCAAGTAATTAAATTCCTGCACAACCTCCTTACCTACATATTGTATTCTTTGTATTTCCTACGTTGTCCAAATGTTTTTGTTTTTAATGTCATACAAATTTGTTTTTCGTTGAATTGCCGCTTAATTTCCGCATTCGATATTCATATTTTCTGGTTTGATTTCTCTTATGCCTTTTTGGTGTTAACTTTCATCTTTGTTTAATTCTGTTTTATCTTCTGTCCCCCCCGCCACCCTCTTTTTTTTTTTTTTTTCTCTCGCCCCGTTAATGCTTATTCGTTAGTCCGTACTGTAGTAATTTTTCCGTTTTTTTTTTTTTTCAACTACGTTTTTTTTCTCGTTAGGAGAGGAACTTGAGTAAATGCCATCAGTTTGTGGACAGACGTCATGACATTAGATGGTTCTAGTTTCCGTCCCACGTAGATTTTCCTCGCGAGCTGTATGAACCTAACCTGACCTAGAGGGTGAATGTTTCTAGCCAAGTCATGTATATCAGAATGATTCTGGAAAAAAAGAGATAATGTATCAATCAATTCCATATATCAAAATTCGTAACTTCTGTTGGGTGTAAATTGTAGAAATGCATGACATTCAAATCTCATATCATTTACCACTTTAGTTCTATGTAATGATCGATTATCTGTTACAGATTAAGAGTGTTATTATAAAGGTTCATTTCAGGGGGGTAAAAATGGCATCGTTTCACCCCTCATGCATATTCATGAAAAAAATGATGCATTTATAGAAGTTCGGGACCATTTTGCGCGCATTCATTTGCATATTGGAATTTATCACATTGTGTAGGGGCGTCTCCCAATACAATAGGCTTAGCTCCCATGTACCTGTCCCTGTGTGTTAATGCATATTTGATGCCGTGTTCGTGATGGCATTCACAGCCGCCAGCCCAGGTGTATAAACTTTAATCTCTCTCTGTCTCTCTCTCTCTCTCTCTCTCTCTCTCTCTCTCTCTCTCTCTCTCTCTCTCTCTCTCTCTCTCTCTCTCTCTAATCATAAGATTTGCAAGATGTAGTTGTTATCATCTTCCGTACTAACAGTGTTTTCCTGTTGTTCCAGGTATGTGACGAGTGCATCACCTCCCCGAGTCGCCAGGATAAGCGTCTTGGGACGAGTCAGGTAACGTACGACCACAGTGTGGATCAGAGAGGGTCTGAAGCACCGGTTACCAGGTAGCGTGAGGTATTAACGCCTTTTACCCGGTAGAGTGAGGCATCATCACCATTTACTAGGCAGAGTGAGGCGTTAACACTAGTTACTAGGTACAGTGAGGTATTAATGCTATTTTTTTTAATGTTAATTGAGACGGCACGGGCAATTGAAGCCGTAATCGAGGCCATTTCCCTCGTGAACGATGTAGCATTAAGAACAGATGACTGAGCCGTAGAGGGAAAAATTCCTCACATGGTTCCCTACTCTGTTCCTTCTTTTGGAAAGTAAAACAGTGGAGGAGGATTTTCAGCCACCTGCTCCCGCCCCTATTAATCGCCTTTTGCGACACGCAGGGAATACGTGGGCAGTATTCTTTGTTTCCTGGGAATATATATATATATATATATATATATATATATATATATATATATATATTATATATTATATATATATATATACCTTAGCTTAGGTATCCATTTGATTGATCACAACCAGGGTTCGATCGTACGCGCTCGACCCTAAACAACCCGTGAATGCTTCAAGGTCAGGAACTCTAACCACTACACCACGAGGTATAGCAGAATATTAACCGGGTAGAGGGAGGCATTAACACCAGTCACCAGGTAGAGTGAGGTATAAACGCCAGTTAACAGGTAAAGTGAGGGATTAGCACATCTTAACCGTCAAGTGAGGTACCTTTTCAACGCACTTAAGCCAGTGAGCGAAGTGTACCATAGATATAAATGAACTTTTAGAAAGTATTTATTATTTATTTATTTTGCTTTGTCGCTGTCTTCCGCGTTTGCGAGATAGCGCAAGGAAACAGACGAAAGAAATGGCCCAACCCACCTCCATACACATGTATATACGTACACGTCCACACGCAAATATACATACCCATACATCTCAATGTACACTTATATATACACACACACAGACCCATACATATATACACATGCACACAATTTACACTCTCTGCCTTTATTCATTCCCATCGCCACCTCGCCACACATGGAAGAACATCCCCCTCCCCCCCTCATGTGTGCGAGGTAGCGCTAGGAAAAGTCAACAAAGGCCCCATTCGTTCACACTCAGTCTCTAGCTGTCGTGCAATAATGCTCGAAACCACAGCTCCCTCTCCACATCCAGGTTTACCCCAGACGCTTCACATGGCCTGATTCAATCCATTGACAGCACGTCGACCCCGGTATACCACATCGATCCAATTCACTCTATTCCTTGCCCGCCTTTCACCCTCCTGTATGTTCAGGCCCTGATCACTCAAAATCTTTTTCACTCCATCTTTCCACCTCCAATTTGGTCTCCCACTTCTCGTTCCCTCCACCTCCGACACATATATCCTCTTGGTCAATCTTTCCTCACTCAATCTCTCCATGTGCCCAAACCATTTCAAAACACCCACTTCTGCTCTCTCAACCACGCTCTTTTTATTTCCACACATCTCTCTTACCCTTACATTAATTACTCGATCAAACCACCTCACACCACATATTGTCCTCAAACATCTCATTTCCAGCACATCCACCCTCCTGCGCACAACTCTATCCATAGCCCACGCCTCGCAACCATACAACATTGTTGGAACCACTATTCCTTCTAACATACCCATTTTTGCTTTCCGAGATAATGTTCTCGACTTCCACACATTCTTCAAGGCTCCCAGGATTTTCGCCCCCTCCCCCACCCTATGATTCACTTCCGCTTCCATGGTTCCATCAGCTGCCAGATCCTCTCCCAGATATCTAAAACACTTTACTTCCTCCAGTTTTTCTCCATTCAAACCTACCTCCCAATTGACTTGACCCTCAACCCTACTGTACCTAATAACCTTGCTCTTATTCACATTTACTCTTAACTTTCTTCTTTCACACACTTTACCAAACTCAGTCACCAGCTTCTGCAGTTTCTCACATGAATCAGCCACCAGCGCTGTATCATCAGCGAACAACAACTGACTCACTTCCCAAGCTCTCTCATCCCCAACAGACTTCATACTTGCCCCTCTTTCCATAAACAAATTAAACAACCATGGAGACATCACACACCCATGCCGCAAACCTACATTCACTGAGAACCACTCACTTTCCTCTCTTCCTACACGTACACATGCCTTACATCCTCGATAAAAACTTTTCACTGCTTCTAACAACTTGCCTCCCACACCATATATTCTTAGTACCTTCCACAGAGCATCTCTATCAACTCTATCATAAGCCTTCTCCAGATCCATAAATGCTACATACAAATCCATTTGCTTTTCTAAGTATTTCTCACATACGTTCTTCAAAGCAAACAACTGATCCACACATCCTCTACCACTTCTGAAACCACACTGCTCTTCCCCAATCTGATGCTCTGTACATGCCTTCACCCTCTCAATCAATACCCTCCCATATAATTTACGAGGAATACTCAACAAACTTATACCTCTGTAATTTGAGCACTCACTCTTATCCCCTTTGCCTTTGTACAATGGCACTATGCACGCATTCTGCCAATCCTCAGGCACCTCACCATGAATCATACATACATTAAATAACCTTACCAACCAGTCAACAATATAGTTTCCCCCTTTTTTAATAAATTCCACTACAATACCATCCAAACCTGCTGCCTTGCCGGCTTTCATCTTCCGCAAAGCTTTTACTACCTCTTCTCTGTTTACCAAATCATTTTCCCTAATCCTCTCACTTTGCACACCACCTCGACCAAAACACCCTATATCTGCTACTCTTATCATCAGACACATTCAACAAACCTTCAAGATACTCACTCCATCTCCTTCTCACATCACCACTACTTGTTATCACCTGCCCATTAGCCCCCTTCACTGAAGTTCCCATTTGCTCCCTTGTCTTACGCACTTTATTTACCTCCTTCCAGAACATCTTTTTATTCTCCCTAAAATTTAATGATACCCTCTCACCCCAACTCTCATTTGCCCTCTTTTTTCACCTCTTGCACCTTTCTCTTGACCTCCTGTCTCTTTCTTTTATACCTCTTCCACTCAATTGCATTTTTTCCAGGCAAAGTAAGCAATTAATTTTTTTTTTCAAAATGGTGACATTATCTGAATACGAATCGTGAACACAAACCAAACTCTACGTAAAACTGGTCTTTCATACATCTGAACCACCAGTTGAAATGATCCATTGAGTCATTCGAGCCATTTGGTAATACGAGTCGTCTGAATCATCTGGTATGGGGTGTCGTTAGCATATCTGAAGCTATGAATTAGTTATGCCATTGGCAAGCTTGAACCACCAGATGAAGGAGGTTGTTGACAGACGTCAGACACTAGATAGTAAAGGTTATGTCCATGACATATGTGAGCTAGTGGGTGAAGCGAGCTTTTACTGCACATCTGAACCACATCATGTGCTGTATCGAACTCTAAACGTGCCTCAACCATCAGGGAGAGTTGAGCTCTCGATGCACGTAAAACCTCTCGGTAGAATGGAAAAATCAACTCTGATGAAGCTGATAAAGTGAAAAACCCTCGTACATTTGAGATGCCAAGTATATTGAGACCTTAAACCTGACCCATCACCGAGATATTGGTTGATGATAGTGAACTACCAGATATAGTGTGCACTTAATGTGCTTAATTCACAGCTGAACAAAGACTTTAAAGTACATTTGGTGAATAACACTTCTAAGTCACTTGGTAAAGTGAGCAGTTAACGTGTTGTCTCGGTATCAGGCACCTGGAAACTCCAGCTTGTGACGTATATGATTGCATTAACACGGAAGGCAGAACTGATTACTGCTCTTGTGTGTTGCGCCGGCTGGAGGTAAGTGACGACCTGGCAACAGTAGTCTGTTTCAGGCCGTTGTGGATCGTATTTCCAGTCCTTATTTCGAGTGGTTGAGGATCCTACTTCTTGTCCTTATTCCCGGCGGTTGTGGATCTTATTTCTTGTTCTTATTCCGGGCGGTTTTGAGAATCCTATTTCCAGTCCTTGTTCCAGGTTGTTGCGGACCCATTTTCCAGGTGGTTGAGGGTCTGTTTCTCCAGGTGGTGATGCTTCTGTTCTCCTGGGTGATATTGGTTGTAGAGGGTTGTGGTTCCATGTTTGTGACGCTGCGTTTCAAGCTATTTGTCTTTCCTCCATTCGTAGTCCCAGTTTTGACCGTTTGTGGTTTCTCCTCGATGATGCTAGCGTCTTATCTTGGCACTTGTATTGGCTTTAGGTTGTCAAGAATTTGAATTCTAGGTGAGTGTTTCTTTACTTCATACTACAGAGGCAAGAATTATCCAGTACGGTTTCATGTTTCACTGTTTTCTGTCTTCGGGAAGGACATCTTTACACCAGTTCGAGAGAGAGAACTGGACAGAGGATAGTAGACATCTGTTCCAGGCAATATTGCATCCAGGCTCCGAAATGGTTAGTGATTTTTGTTGGCGATGTACCGGTAGCAGTTGTATTTTCACCCCAGTTTCTGGTGCATTTTATACTTCAGATTTGGTAGTGTTGAGGGTCTGTATATCGTTGTTCCATGTGGTAGTAGTTAGGCCCAAAAAGCGGTAGTGATTCTGAGGATCCATTTTCAAGGAAGTTCCGAAATGGTGGTAGTTGCCAAATGTATTGTCATGATTGCTGCTGGAAGTGGCTTCAGGCTCCTAATGGGACTCACTTATGGCCATTATCCATGACTTACTGCCAATACACCATCTGTTCCGTGGAATGAACGGTTATTAGCCAGTGTTTTGACAACAGATCACCGTGCAACACAAGATGTCCTGTGTCGTAAGTATAGGTTCATTTTAACTCTGTTGAATTCATAGATGTCTATTCTTTATCTCTCTTTCGCTTACTAACTTATTCTTTCTCTCTTCCGCTCTTATCCTCCCTGTTCTTTCCTCTTCTCCTCCTCCTCCCCCTCCTCCCTTCCCTTCCCCCCTTTGTGTGTTGTAAGTGGTACTTCGAGACGGGACAGTTGTTTCTATACGAGCCCTGACCCATAGAGTGGAGGATGGTGGGAGAGTGATTACTTCCTCTTCCCTGCTTTCCACTCCCGCACCTGCCTCTCCTCCTCCAGTCCGTCTGGGGGAAGGTAGGTGATTGATCAGAATTGCTCCGTATCTCCTGTCTTTTTCTGAACTAATCACATCACGTCAGGGAGACATTTGAATAGCGGTGTGTTAAGTGGTTATCAAGAGAAGGGGAAGGGTGTCGTGAGGAGGTACAAAGGATCGACTGGCACAGCGAGATGGGGGAGTGGGAGATGACCGTAGTGGTTACTGGGGTCAGAGGGAGGTGGTGTGAGGTGGGATATGCCTGGCTGAAGACCGTGGGTAAGAGTGTTGGAGGAAGGGAGTGGGAGGGGATGTCATCGGGACTGACGGTACATGGGAGTAGGCATTTAGATGATGAGGTCAGGGGTGAAATATCAGGTGGTAGTATGTGGATCAGGGTGGATTAGATGTGGAAACCCAGAGTAAGGAAGGACTTGACATAAGTGGACTGCTTGGAACATAGAAACAATCATGAGATTCTTCTTAGGCTGAACTACCCATTCATCTCCTGGCCATCTCCAGGGTTGGGGCTGACCATTGCCTTCGGATCACTGAAGCTGAACTCGTCTGACCTATGCTGTATGATCACGACCCACATACCTAGCGTGGTCAGTTGTCTTGAACCGACATCCCTAGTGTGATCAGTAAGAGATGCCCAATTTTTACTATTACAAGTACTTTTATAAGACTGGAGCGACGTGTCCGTCGTTAAAGTCTGTGATATTATAGGACATGGGAGGATCTAAGCATGAAAAGGTACTCCATCAGAGGTTGATCACTTTTGGTAGATTATTAGCCATACCACACGTTGCTTCATCAGCCGTATCTTTGTTATCATGTTATTTATCCATGACGTTGCATCCGTCAACCAGCGCCATATCATCATCTTCCTCATTACCATCCACAGCAGTTCGGTAAACACAAGAAATCATCTCTCGGTGTTGGTAGATTCATGAGTGTTTACCGTACTCCTCCTGCTTTTGTTATAAATCGAGTAAGTACACACCGTTAGCAGTGCTGTATCATTGGAAGTACAGTCTCATCAGAGAATTTCTCACTACAAAGGAGTCTACGTATTCCTGCTACTGGAAGTAGCGCAGCTTTAGGCCGCAGAGGCCTTTAGAAGGAAGTCTTAGGAAACACCAGGACTATCTCAAAAATTGATCCTGGGGTAGTGATAGACAGATAGGCAGATTCATATAGTGTGCTGCCCCTTCCCACCATTCTGTCCCTCCTCTGTGGTGAGCAAACCTATAGAGCTCACACAGCGCACCGTTGATCCTGAGAAGGTCATGTTCCCACACCAGTGGCTGCGTCCGGACGTTCCCACATCAGTGGTCTTCGAAGTGTCTGTAGGGTGGGCACCGTCTGTCCGTAGCCCTGGTCACAGTCAGCCACTCGGACGGGCCGGCTCGTTATGACCCACACAACAAACTTATCAGCGTTAACTGCTCCCATCTCATTATGATTCTCATTATGGCAAATAATCATGTCCGTGTTAGTGAAGCAATCAGCATTATGCTAATATGTACCTGCATCTCGTCTGTTATCGTTAATAATGGCAATCACAGCAGCAGCGGCGGCGGCATGCGCATCATTCTTCGCAGATGGATTACCGACCACAGCGTCAGTATGTGGTACAGACATTATCGAAGCCACACCCCCATCACAAGATGACGTAACTCTTGACAGTTCAGACATGAGCAGTCTTGGAAACGTTCATCTTCAGTCCAATGAGATAGCGACTGGAAAGAGAGACAGGGAAATACATTTGTGTAGCATAACCATCATCTCGGTACTTCTTCACTTGGACCCTCCGAACCATCACCTCGGTACTGCTTCAGTTTATCCTTCCGAACCAACGTCTCGGAACTGCTTCACTCGGACTATCAGAATCAGCACCTCGTTACTGCTTCACTTAAAACTTCCGAACCATCATCTCGGTTCTGCTTCACATCAACCTTCTAGTCTCACCCTCGTCGCCATGTCAAGCTATAAGCGGCCACACTCGTTCTTCATCACCATGCCACCTTTCCTGCCTCCCTTCCTCCCTCCCCATAATCACAGGACATGGCCGTGTGGTCTCCCCAGCTCAAGGCTGCATCATATCCTCCAGACAGCCAGGTGTCTCTGCCTCCCTCACATACACTGACAGTCAAGCAAGCAACAGTATTGATGCATTACGACTTCGGTAAAAGGAAAAAAGAACAAGCCCAAACGCGAAACAGGTGCGCTGTTACACGTGCAGTTAGGTGACTCGAGGGCTTATGTGTTGATGTAAGCGAAAACTTGGCTAAAATTAACACAAATAATGATTCTGTCTGAGCCCAGCTAGGCCAGCTCCCCCGCAGCCACCTACCATCACCGCCCACCGTGTCAGCTGCACACGGCTGCTGTACACTGCTGGCGTATATTCGTGTTGTGCCATTTATTCTCTGAGCGTAGTACCACAAAGGAAGGATAGTTTGTATCGGTAAGGTTACAGTGTGGTTGAGGTTTGATCGGTGGTACCGGATGGAGAAGGATAGTTAAGATGAGGGTAGGGGATAGCTACGAGTGGTTGTATCAGGGAGACAGGGAGGATGAAGTGAGAGCAGAGGATGTTCGTATCAGAGGGAGAAGGATAGGGGATAGTTACGACGGGTTTTACCTGAGGAGGAAAGTTAGAGGAGATTAGGGTAGTGAATAGGCAGGGGTGGTCACATCGTAGGAAGAAGGATGATGATAGGTAAGGAAGGGGATAAGTAGGAGTGAACGTATCAGACTGAAGAGGATGGTCATGGTTAGAGTCGGGAATAGATATGGATGGAAGATGATGGTAGTAATGACTTGGGATAGGCACGAGTGATCTATCAGAGAGGGAAGATGGCAGTGTTGGTAACAGTCTGGGATATATTGGGATGGTGAATCTTCGCAAGACCAAAGAAAGTAGTGTTACCGATACTGCAGGGGAAGCGACGGAGGCAGATCGAGTCAGTCATAAAGTTATGCATCACCCAAGGTTCTGCTAGCTGCCTCTGTGACTTATCGGATCACAGTTGCGATAGTCATGGTGTATATTCTCACGAACGTATGACCTGTTTGACCTGCGAATGTCCGACGAGAAACATGACTCGTGTGTGTGGAGGAGATATGAGTCGCGTATGTTTTAGAAGGTCCTGCGTTATTGAGCAAGACAAATGTCCATGGAGATCATGACAGCCGGGAAGTAACGTAAGGACTAAACTGATAATAACAAAAAATAAATGTAAGAGAGTAAAAGATGAATCGGATATAAAAAAGAAATTGTGAGAGTAATACGCGACTAGGTCGACGTTCAGTATAAATGGGACATGAGTTGCATAGCCATTCGGGAAAATATCATTAATGAAATGCAAGGAAAACACAAGTGGAATACGAATAAAGCAGGAAGACAACGAAACTGGGAATGAGTAAAGCATGAATAAAGGAGAGAGAAGAAAATGTAGAATAACATGCAGTACAAGGCATGGTTTTGTTTACAAGAAAGAGAAAAAGATAAAGTTTATATGCGAATTCGTTGAAGAAATAAAAAAGCATAACCTGGAGACAACAGTGGAGACAACAGGACAATTACACGAAACAGAAATGTTGCAAATCCAGCATCAGACTGGGAGTGGGTGAGAGTAGGGCTGGTAGACATGGAGGATTTAGTACAGCGGAAACATACCTAACTGCTGGAGACCAATAGTCGAGGTAACGATCCAGAGCCCCTTTCTTCCCCTTCCCCTCACACATTTCTCCCCGTCCTTCTAACCTTGTCACCCTTAAACGGAGGTGGGATATCCCGCCCTCGTCAATGTCCGACTTTCTTCTTCAAACATTATCCATCCCTGGGGACAGTGAGGGGTGTTTCAGTCCCGGCTTCCTCCATTACCTGTGAGCATCAGGAAATTTGCTTTAATACCTGTACGATCTTAGGGTCTACAGGTTCGCTCCTGCTGGTGCCCACAACACCACCATCTCGGTGAACCCTCACAAGATCCAGAGGAACTTTACAGCAGGATGCCTCTCCCCTCACTACCAGCCACCAACATGCTCGTGTATACTTCACTGCTCCCCTATACCACTAGTCCCTGAACACAGCCCACTAGACACGCTCGGAGTGGTGTATATTTCATTTGGCCTCCAGCTTCAGTCACAGACCCCCTCAACACCCTAAAAAATCCACAGTATACTTCAGTTTCCTTTCACCACCCATCCTTAGTCAAAATCCCACACAACTTCCTAAAACCCTTTGTACGTTCCATTGGGCAACACTCTTTAACCGTAGTTCGACGACACCTCCCAAGAAAAAGAAAATGTATTTTTCACTCTGCCCTCACTGCCCACCATGAAATAAACCCCACTGCTCCCAGCAACCCTGTGTATATTTCAACACTCCACCGCCACCAACCAACCACAGGTGTATCGCGGCGGTGTCGCGCCTGCCAAAGAATTCCATATCTACTTTAACCCGGGTTCACCCCGCAGGAACACAGCGTTTCCTTCCATGTCGCTGCTCCCTCGTTGCCGCATCTCCATATCACCAACTTCGCTGCAGCTCCCAGGGCTAGTTTGATCGCCATCCTAGTGACCCACATTTCCCAGCATCTCCAGTCCCTCTCTTCAGTGTCTCCAGCCTTCTTCCATCCTAGTGTCTTCATCTTTTCTTCTCAGTGTCTCCAGCTTTCCTCCCTATCAACGCCAGCTTTTCTCCCAGGAATCTCTACCTTTTCTCCTCAACTTCATCCTTACTCAATTCCAGATCCACTACTCCTGCCTAGCCTTTCTCTTCTCTATCTACAACCTCTCCAGCATCTCTAGATCCTCTTTGTGTGAACCTTTTTCATCCTCCTTTTTCATAGTCTGCACCCATCTACCCCAGCGTCTGTAGTCTTCCTCACCATCACCAACTCATCCCCATGGCATCTTCAGCTCTTATCTCTAACGTTTGCACTTTTCTTTTTCCCTCCTCCAACCGTCTTCACTAGCATCTTGCGCCGTCCTCCTCAACGTCTCCAGTTCCCTTTCGCAGCGTCTTCACCTTTCCTTCCCCGTCTCCGCACCTGGGTTCCCCACCTTGGCCCCAGCATGCCGAGCTTTTCTTCCTCAGGGTCTGTCACCTTCCTTCCCCTCGTCTCAAGCCATCCTCTTCCATGCCTGCTTCCTTCCTCTCCGCCGTCTCCTGTCTTCTTCCTCAAACTCTGTATCCCTCCCAACCAGCCGGCCTTCCGCTCCTCACCATTTCCTTGTTCACTCTCTCGTTTTCGTTTCCCTTGTTCTTTATTATGTACTTCTCATCTGCACTTATTTCCCATCCCATCGACCCGTTTTAACCTCTATTTTGTCTGTGTTGCCCTGTTTCCTCCCCATTTTCTTCCTCGCCTCGTTTCCCTCCCCAGCCTTGCGCCATGTTTCCTCCTCCGCCCCTTGCACTTCGCCAGTCGAACTCCCCAGCTCCCCAGACACACTAAAGAACCCAGGTATCAGGTATCATAATTCAATATTTTCTTTGCTGTCGCTACGAGTTCTCCGCACTGCTCGTGAAGACAGTCTGCGGCGGTGGGGTTCTTAGCTATACTGTATCTGGCGGCCAGAAACCATCTCGATTTTGTTTTCTCCTCCCATTCTCTCCTGATGTATCATTGTCAACGGACGGACCTTGTAGCTCCAAAGGAGTCCATCATTTCCCTGCTCCTGCGTGGAGTGCAGCCTCAGAGCTTTGGGAGCCTCATTTTTTGGATCCTAAGGCTATATATGGGTGGGATTAGAGGGCCTGGAGGTTTGCTGATGTTCGGAATTAGGGAAAGCATGTGGAAGGAGAAAGCCAAGAGTTAAACTGAATAGAAGCGATTATGTTTAGCAGGGGAGAGAGAGGTTGGTTGGAGTGATGAGTTTCAATGGAGCAAGTGAAGTGTTTTAGATACCCAGGAGTGGACAAGACAGAGATTGGAACCATGTAAGGTGAGGTTAGTCATAGGGTGGACCAGGGGGCTAATAAGGTTCTGGGAAGTACGGTAGAGGGTGGATGTGCTGAGGATAAGATGTTTAAATATTATATGTGCTTTGCGCAGGGTTGGTCGAGTAAGGAAAGACTGCGTAGAACAGAGGCATGGCCTGGTAGATAGACAGATATGTGAATATAGGTAGATACAAGCATTAATGATGTATTCTGTGCCCCTCAAAGAACGCTTAAGTTTGAGTTGGTTGTTGGAGAGGATCTCTGAACTATTTCTTTTCTATTTTAGCATGTGCAGATCCAAGAGGCCAGCGCTCCATGTTCAGAGTGCGACGAAGGTTTAACGCCAGTTTTGCACGTTCACTCCAACTCGCATACATCAACAGTTGATTTTTACTTTGGCTCTGATATTTGGCTTTGTATTTTTTTACCATTGCTCTCCATACTTTTTACCTTTGCTTTATAATTCTTTTTTTTTTCTAGGCTTTACAGGACTATTCTACTTGGCTTTATAACTTTTCTTTTTTATCTTGTCTTTACAGGACTATTCTACTTGGCTTTATAACTTTTCTTTTTTATCTTGGCTTTACAGGACTATTCTCCCTTGGCTTTATAGCACTGCTTTACCTTGGGTTCAGAGTGCTGTTTTGCCATAGCTTTATTTCCAGCTAGAGCAATACAGTGCTACGGTTCTCCTTGGTATGTTGGGCAGCGTTAGCAGTTCGGCAGCTCATTAAGACCTTCAGCTGTGGATGCCAATATGTCTACGTCTACTGTTTGCAGAAAACCTTTTGTTATTTCTGCATATTCAGAGCCATTGTCTTCTTACGTATAAACTCGCTCAAAACTTCCTTATCAAAGCTCCTCGTTGTAAAACCCTCATTGGTTAATTTCTGTCACAATGATCGGCGACTTCACTACCCATCCTGTGGGCAAGGGCGTAAAAGAGGTTACACAGAGCACGAAAGGTCCAGGAACACGGCCACTATGGTGGGATTATATAAGCTGCATATGATGGAAGAGATCGAATACATTCCCAAGTGTTAACGACGAAGCATTTCTGTGCATGAGATGCCTTTACGCACGGTCTATGAGAGTACCCGGGCAACCGGGGGTCCAAAAGGGGCCCTAGGAATTTATATTTATCAGGAGGAAGTATGAGAGCATAAGGCCTGAAATGCAGAAAATCAACAGAGCGGAGGCTTCATTCCACCCGTCTTTCATCTTCCATACCCTTTTTGGCCTTACAGCTCATAGTATGAAACATTCGTGGATAAAAACGGGATGACTAATGGAGAAGGGAAGGGGACCTGAAGGAGACTTTGTACCCCCTGATAAAATTCCTCCTAGAGTGCCTGCCTGCACATATCTTGTAGCGTGTGGCCAGGTCTACCTCTTGAATCTACTGACTATAATGGTCGAGTACATAGTATTGCAGGGGGGCGAGCTGGCCACACCAGGAACAAATTTCCATTAGTGTGTATATCCCAGCTTGAGTCTGGCCACAGCGACATCAATACCTGCTGAACCTGTTTGTAGAACAACACTGTATGAGGCGGATTGTGGCGCCTCAAATCCTGTATGAGTTGGTTTGTGGAGCTATGTTAACCGTATGAAGTGGTTTGGGGAGTTATGTGTACTGTATGTAGTGGTTTGTATGAGGTGGTTTGTGGAGTTATATGAACTGTATGAGGTGGTTTGGGGATTTATGAAGATGTACTGTATGAAGTGATTTATGGAACCTTATATACTGTAAAAGGTGGTTTGTGGAGTTATATGTACTGTATGTGGTGGTTTACGAGTTATGTATATTGTATGAGGTAGGACTGAAGCCCTCACTTTCTCCATTCTCCATGATCTAGAGCATGTTATCTCACACTCCACACATTCCTGACCGCTGTGAGCATTCTCCTGATATTCTTGATCTGTTTTACACCTCAGGGTTGTAGAGGCGTATATACTGTTATGAGGTGGATCTTGTACGATAACTTGGTTGTACATGGATCGACTGCCCTCACTTTCCATTCGTAAGAAAAAAGTCATTATTCTGGATGACTTGATAGGTAGATATGCACAAATTATGTCAAATGTTTCCTGACATGCACGAGTTTTAGCCACTACTTTGTAGAAGTCGAGAAATGATGCATTTATAATCCCTTGGTACATCTTATTACGTCTGTAACGTTATAATTGTTACTAATTTCATTTAACTTCGTATAAATCAGGACGATCACTTACATCATTAGACCGCAGACTAATTACTGTAATTTCGTAATTAAGGTCATTGTGGTACTGGCTGCAGTTCTCGTGTGTCGTGATGGTGGCAGGCAATATGCACGAGCTGAGCTGTGGTGCTTGTGCTAGGGTTGGTGATGGTGGTCGTGGCTGCGAGGTTAACAAGAGGCCGCGAGAGGTACTGGGGCAGAGGTCAGAGGTCAGGTAGAAAATGTCCAATAATCAAGACTTGAGATGTGAGAGAATGAAGGAAATGGAACAGGTAGAAATGGGGATATGGAGGTAGATTGTAAGGTCAGAGGTAGTAGGGCAGAAGTGAGGGAGACTGAGGCCACGGTGAGTGGTAATTGTATTGCTGGATGTACTGAGGCGGGGATCAGGTGTATATACAAGTTAACCTGCGCCTCAGGGAAGTTATACAAGAGAACTGTGACGTAGACTTAAGTTGTAGATGGGAAGATATGCCATTAAGTACAGGTGGAGATGAGATGTGCACTTGAGATGG
>NC_092281.1:30454373-30514373 GCF_036320965.1 Panulirus ornatus
ATATATATATATATATATATATATTTTTTTTTTTTTTTTTTTTTTCATACTATTCGCCATTTCCCGCATTAGCGAGGTAGCGTTAAGAACAGAGGACTGGGCCTTTGAGGGAATATCCTCATATGGCCCCCTTCTCTGTTCCTTCTTTTGGAAAATTTAAAAAAAAATGGGAGGGGAGGATTTCCAGCCCCCCGCTCCCTTCCCTTTTAGTCACCTTCTACGACATGCAGGGAATACGTGGGAAGTATTCTTTCTCCCCTATATATATTTATCTACTTATTCATTTTGCTTTGTCGCCGTCTCCCGCGTTAGCGAGGTAGTGCAAGGAAACAGACGAAAGAATGGCCCAACCCACCCACATACACATGTATATACATACACGTCCACACACACCACATATACATACCTATACATCTCAACGTATACATATATATACACACACAGACATATACATATATACCCATGTACATAATTCACACTGTCTGCCTTTATTCATTCCCATCGCCACCCCGCCACACATGGAATAACAACATCCTTCCCCCTCATGTGTGTGAGGTAGTGCTAGGAAAAGACAGCAAAGGCCCCATTCGTTCACACTCAGTCTCCAGCTGTCATGTAATAATGCACCGAAACCACAGCTCCCTTTCCACATCCAGGCCCCACAGAACTTTCCATGGTTTACCCCAAACGCTTCACATATATATATATATATATATATATATATATATATATATATATATATATATATATATATATATAACAGTTTAGGCAGCCATACGACTGTAAATCCACAGTTAAGTTCTTGGGAAATTAGTTCATAATAATTGCTGCATAATTAATTACAAAGAGCAAAAGATGAAGGTAGGACTGTATGCTTGTACGCTTTAGATAAGCACATGAGTGAGGTATACCTACATGGTTACAGTAGCAGATATGCAAGAAATTTACCTAGTAAATTCTGTGGTTTATACATAATGCATTTAGTGGTAATTTGTTAAGCATTAAGTGATTGAGTTTTAGTAATATTGTAGTAGACGTACCAAATAACTAAGATAAAACTGAGCTCTTTACTAGGTTAGCTTTGCACTTGTTCATATATTGTTAATGGCCTTCACAATGGTAGGTATAGGAACATTCCTGTAGCTATCTGTCTGTACGAGCTCTGGTTGGCACTGGACGATTGTGGTGACGAGGGTGGGGCATCGAGAGGGATGAGGTCTCGGTCACGGGGGTGTGTCAACAGTTTATTACCATTACTGGCGTGTGAGCGGCCGCTGTTGGTCGAAGAAGGTGGATAGGCTCAGCACGATGAGGGCCTTTCATTAAGTGGTGTAAGACGGGCCCGTGATGACTCTGCATGCTCTTTTATGCACTCCCTACAGCTAGTCCTTTGTGAGGAAGGAGAACTAGGCTGGAGAGGCGAGGGTGAGCTTAGGTAGAATGGAGATACTGTAGACATTCCTGAGTTCAGGTGTGTATATGATTACGGGGGAAGAGTCGAATAATCGTGTTACCCCATCTGTTAACCCTGTATATTTTGTACCATGTCTTTACTCCTGTGTGCATATATATATATATATATATATATATATATATATATATATATATATATATATATATATATATATATATATATCTTTTTTCTTTCTTTCATACTATTCGCCATTTCCCGCATTAGCGAGGTAGCGTTAAGACCAGAGGACTGGGCCTTTGAGGGAATATCCTCACCTGGCCCCCTTCTCTGTTCCCTCTTTTGGAAAATTAAAAAGAATTAAGAGGGGAGGATCTCCAGCCCCCCGCTCCCTTCCCTTTTAGTCGCCTTCTACGACACGCAGGGAATACGAGGGAAGTATTCTTTCTCCCGTATTCCCAGGGATAATATATGTGTGTGTGTGTGTGTGTGTGTGTGTGTGTGTGTGTGTGTGTAATATATATATATATATATATATATATATATATATATATATATATATATATATATATATATATATATATATATATATATGATAGAGTTGATAGAGATGCTCTGTGGAAGGTATTAAGAATATATGGTGTGGGAGGCAAGTTGTTAGAAGCAGTGAAAGGTTTTTATCGAGGATGTAAGGCATGTGTACGTGTAGGAAGAGAGGAAAGTGATTGGTTCTCAGTGAATGTAGGTTTGCGGCAGGGGTGTGTGATGTCTCCATGGTTGTTTAATTTGTTTATGGATGGGGTTGTTAGGGAGGTAAATGCAAGAGTCTTGGAAAGAGGGGCAAGTATGAAGTCTGTTGGGGATGAGAGAGCTTGGGAAGTGAGTCAGTTGTTGTTCGCTGATGATACAGCGCTGGTGGCGGATTCATGTGAGAAACTGCAGAAGCTGGTGACAGGAGTTTGGTAAAGTGTGTGGAAGAAGAAAGTTAAGAGTAAATGTGAATAAGAGCAAGGTTATTAGGTACAGTAGGGTTGAGGGTCAAGTCAATTGGGAGGTGAGTTTGAATGGAGAAAAACTGGAGGAAGTGAAGTGTTTTAGATATCTGGGAGTGGATCTGTCAGCGGATGGAACCATGGAAGCGGAAGTGGATCATAGGGTGGGGGAGGGGGCGAAAATTTTGGGAGCCTTGAAAAATGTGTGGAAGTCGAGAACATTATTCCGGAAAGCAAAAATGGGTATGTTTGAAGGAATAGTGGTTCCAACAATGTTGTATGGTTGCGAGGCGTGGGCTATGGATAGAGTTGTTCGCAGGAGGATGGATGTGCTGGAAATGAGATGTTTGAGGACAATGTGTGGTGTGAGGTGGTTTGATCGAGTAAGTAACTTAAGGGTAAGAGAGATGTGTGGAAATAAAAAGAGCGTGGTTGAGAGAGCAGAAGAGGGTGTTTTGAAATGGTTTGGGCACATGGAGAGAATGAGTGAGGAAAGATTGACCAAGAGGATATATGTGTCGGAGGTGGAGGGAACGAGGAGAAGAGGGAGACCAAATTGGAGGTGGAAAGATGGAGTGAAAAGGATTTTGTGTGATGGGGCCTGAACATGCAGGAGGGTGAAAGGAGGGCAAGGAATAGAGTGAATTGGAGCGATGTGGTATACAGGGGTTGACGTGCTGTCAGTGGATTGAATCAAGGCATGTGAAGCGTCCGGGGTAAACCATGGAAAGCTGTGTAGGTATGTATATTTGCGTGTGTGGACGTGTGTATGTACATGTGTATGGGGGGGGGTTGGGCCATTTCTTTCGTCTGTTTCCTTGCGCTACCTCGCAAACGCGGGAGACAGCGACGAGGTATAAAAAAAAAATATATATATATATATATATATATATATATATATATATATATATATATATATATATATATTTTTTTTTTTTTTTTTATTATACTTTGTCGCTGTCTCCCGCGTTTGCGAGGTAGCGCAAGGAAACAGACGAAAGAAATGGCCCAACCCCCCCCCCCTACACATGTATATACATACGCCTACACACGCAAATATACATACCTACACAGCTTTCCATGGTTTACCTCAGACGCTTCACATGCCTTGATTCAATCCACTGACAGCACGTCAACCCCGGTATACCACATCGCTCCAATTCACTCTATTCCTTGCCCTCCTTTCACCCTCCTGCATGTTCAGGCCCCGATCACACAAAATCTTTTTCACTCCATCTTTCCACCTCCAATTTGGTCTCCCTCTTCTCCTTGTTCCCTCCACCTCCGACACATATATCCTCTTGGTCAATCTTTCCTCACTCATCCTCTCCATATGCCCAAACCACTTCAAAACACCCTCTTCTGCTCTCTCAACCACGCTCTTTTTATTTCCACACATCTCTCTTACCCTTACGTTGCTCACTCGATCGAACCACCTCACACCACACATTGTCCTCAAACATCTCATTTCCAGCACATCCATCCTCCTGCGCACAACTCTATCCATAGCCCACGCCTCGCAGCCATACAACATTGTTGGAACCACTATTCCTTCAAACATACCCATTTTTGCTTTCCGAGATAATGTTCTCGACTTCCACACATTCTTCAAGGCCCCCAGGATTTTCGCCCCCTCCCCCACCCTATGATCCACCTCCGCTTCCTTGGTTCCATCCGCTGCCAGATCCACTCCCAGATATCTAAAACACTTCACTTCCTCCAGTTTTTTTCCATTCAAACTCACCTCCCAATTGACTTGACCCTCAACCCTACTGTACCTAATAACCTTGCTCTTATTCACATTTATATATATATATATATATATATATATATATAAATATATATAAATATATATAAATATATATATATATAAATTGATGAGAACTGCTATTGACGTTTGTGTGAATAAATTGTACATTTCCTTTTCCATAGCCAGAGGTTGAACCATTATGTGACATTCATTTTTTTTTCATTCATTTCAAGCTAAAAGTTTGTTTTCTAAATTGTTTCTTACATTTTTCATATGTATATATATGTATGTGTGTGTGTGTGTGTGTATGTGCATATGTGTGTGTGTGTGTGTGTGTGTGTGTATATGTATATATATATGTATATTATCCCTGGGGATAGGGGTGAAAGAATACTTCCCACGTATTCCTCGCGTGTCGTAGAAAGCGACTAGAGGGGACGGGAGCGGGGGGCCGGAAATCCTCCCCTCCTTGTATTAACTTTCTAAAATGGGAAACAGAAGAAGGAGTCACGCGGGGAGTGATCATCCTCCTCGAAGGCTCAGAGTGGGGTGCCTAAATGTGTGTGGATGTAACCAAGATGTGAAAAAAGGAGAGATAGGTAGTATGTTTGAGGAAAGGAACCTGGATGTTTTGGCTCTGAGTGAAACGAAGCTCAAGGGTAAAGGGGAAGAGTGGTTTGGAAATGTCTGGGGAGTGAAGTCAGGGGTTAGTGAGAGGACAAGAGCAAGGGAAGGAGTAGCAATACTCCTGAAACAGGAGTTGTGGGAGTATGTGATAGAATGTAAGAAAGTAAATTCTCGATTAATATGGGTAAAATTGAAAGTTGATGGAGAGAGGTGGGTGATTATTGGTGCATATGCACCTGGGCATGAGAAGAAAGATCATGAGAGGCAAGTGTTTTGGGAGCAGCTAAATGAGTGTGTTAGCGGTTTTGATGCACGAGACCGGGTTATAGTGATGGGTGATTTGAATGCAAAGGTGAGTAATGTGGCAGTTGAGGGAATAATTGGTATGCATGGGGTGTTCAGTGTTGTAAATGGAAATGGTGAAGAGCTTGTAGATTTATGTGCTGAAAAAGGACTGATGATTGGGAATACCTGGTTTAAAAAGCGAGATATACATAAGTATACTTATGTAAGTAGGAGAGATGGCCAGAGAGCGTTATTGGATTACGTGTTAATTGACAGGCGTGCGAAAGAGAGACTTTTGGATGTTAATGTGCTGAGAGGTGCAACTGGAGGGATGTCTGATCATTATCTTGTGGAGGCTAAGGTGAAGATTAGTATGGGTTTTCAGAAAAGAGGAGTGAATGTTGGGGTGAAGAAGGTGGTGAGAGTAAGTGAGCTTGGGAAGGAGACCTGTGTGGGGAAGTACCAGGAGAGACTGTGTACAGAATGGAAAAAGGTGAGAACAATGGAAGTAAGGGGAGTGGGGGAGGAATGGGATGTATTTAGGGAATCAGTGATGGATTGCGCAAAAGATGCTTGTGGCATGAGAAGAGTGGGAGGTGGGCTGTTTAGAAAGGGTAGTGAGTGGTGGGATGAAGAAGTAAGAGTATTAGTGAAAGAGAAGAGAGAGGCATTTGGACGATTTTTGCAGGGAAAAAATGCAATTGAGTGGGAGAAGTATAAAAGAAAGAGACAGGAGGTCAAGAGAAAGGTGCAAGAGGTGAAAAAAAGGGCAAATGAGAGTTGGGGTGAGAGACTATCAGTAAATTTTAGGGAGAATAAAAAGATGTTCTGGAAGGAGGTAAATAGGGTGCGTAAGACAAGGGAGCAAATGGGAACTTCAGTGAAGGGCGTAAATGGGGAGGTGATAACAAGTAGCGGTGATGTGAGAAGGAGATGGAATGAGTATTTTGAAGGTTTGTTGAATGTGTCTGATGACAGAGTGGCAGATATAGGGTGTTTTGGTCGAGGTGGTGTGCAAAGTGAGAGGGTTAGGGAAAATGATTTGGTAAACAGAGAAGAGGTAGTAAAAGCTTTGCGGAAGATGAAAGCCGGCAAGGCAGCAGGTTTGGATGGTATCGCAGTGGAATTTATTAAGAAAGGGGGTGACTGTATTGTTGACTGGTTGGTAAGGTTATTTAATGTATGTATGACTCATGGTGAGGTGCCTGAGGATTGGCGGAATGCGTGCATAGTGCCATTGTACAAAGGCAAAGGGGATAAGAGTGAGTGCTCAAATTACAGAGGTATAAGTTTGTTGAGTATTCCTGGTAAATTATATGGGAGGGTGTTGATTGAGAGGGTGAAGGCATGTACAGAGCATCAGATTGGGGAGGAGCAGTGCGGTTTCGGAAGTGGTGGAGGATGTGTGGATCAGGTGTTTGCTTTGAAGAATGTATGTGAGAAATACTTAGAAAAGCAAATGGATTTGTATGTAGCATTTGTGGATCTGGAGAAGGCATATGATAGAGTTGATAGAGATGCTCTGTGGAAGGTATTAAGAATATATGGTGTGGGAGGAAAGTTGTTAGAAGCAGTGAAAAGTTTTTATCGAGGATGTAAGGCATGTGTACGTGTAGGAAGAGAGGAAAGTGATTGGTTCTCAGTGAATGTAGGTTTGCGCCAGGGGTGTGTGATGTCTCCATGGTTGTTTAATTTGTTTATGGATGGGGTTGTAAGGGAGGTAAATGCAAGAGTCCTGGAAAGAGGGGCAAGTATGAAGTCTGTTGGGGATGAGAGAGCTTGGGAAGTGGGTCAGTTGTTGTTCGCTGATGATGCGGCGCTGGTGGCTGATTCATGTGAGAAACTGCAGAAGCTGGTGACTGAGTTTGGTAAAGTGTGTGGAAGAAGAAAGTTGAGAGTAAATGTGAATAAGAGCAAGGTTATTAGGTACAGTAGGGGTGAGGGTCAAGTCAATTGGGAGGTGAGTTTGAATGGAGAAAAACTGGAGGAAGTGAAGTGTTTTAGATATCTGGGAGTGGATCTGTCAGCGGATGGAACCATGGAAGCGGAAGTGGATCATAGGGTGGGGGAGGGGGCGAAAATTTTGGGAGCCTTGAAAAATGTGTGGAAGTCGAGAACATTATCTCGGAAAGCAAAAATGGGTATGTTTGAGGGAATAGTGGTTCCAACAATGTTGTATGGTTGCGAGGCGTGGGCTATGGATAGAGATGTGCGCAGGAGGATGGATGTGCTGGAAATGAGATGTTTGAGGACAATGTGTGGTGTGAGGTGGTTTGATCGAGTAAGTAACGTAAGGGTAAGAGAGATGTGTGGAAATAAAAAGAGCGTGGTTGAGAGAGCAGAAGAGGGTGTTTTGAAATGGTTTGGGCACATGGAGAGAATGAGTGAGGAGAGATTGACCAAGAGGATATATGTGTCGGAGGTGGAGGGAACGAGGAGAAGAGGGAGACCAAATTGGAGGTGGAAAGATGGAGTGAAAAAGATTTTGTGTGATCGGGGCCTGAACATGCAGGAGGGTGAAAGGAGGGTAAGAAATAGAGTGAATTGGAGTCATGTGGTATACAGGGGTTGACGTGCTGTCAGTGGATTGAAGCAAGGCATGTGAAGCGTCTGGGGTAAACCATGGAAAGCTGTGTAGGTATGTATATTTGCGTGTGTGGACGTGTGTATGTACATGTGTATGGGGGGGGGGGGCATTTCTTTCGTCTGTTTCCTTGCGCTACCTCGCAAACGCGGGAGACAGCGACAAAGTATAAAAAAAAAAAAAAAAAAAAAAAAATATATATATATATATATATATATATATATATATATATATATATATATATATATATATATATATATATATATATATATTACACACACACACACACACACACACACACACACACACACACACACACACACACACACACACACACACACACGCACACACCAATATACTGCAGTCTACGCCAGTTACCCATTTGTGCACCAGTTCCGAAGGGAAGATGAACACATTGACTGGATGTAGGCCGACTGCCATGCCCAAGATTGTAATCCATGCGGGTCCGACTCCTGGCTGTCCCATGCTGACTCATGGTCAGTAACACCAACCACAACAACGCGGAGGCCTATGGTGTGTGTGTGTATGGTCTAGAAAGGAGTTGGCATCGTCCCTGTCCTGTCGTCAGTTCCACATCAGGATAACAGTAGAGACAAACTGTCGTGTGGCAGTTCAGATCATGAGTCAAGACAACATTAAAACATCCATCTCAATTTTGGTCATCGTACGTAAGGAAGCGCATAGAGCTAATGGAGAAGATCTACAGGCTGGGTGACCTGATCACAACCTTTAAGTTTGTGTCACACTGACCATATAGACAGATGTAGGGATAGAACAGCCAGAGCACATAACATGCAATTAAGGAAAAACTGTTAAGAAAAGATGTGGAGAATTGCTTTGATAAGAGTAGTGGCTGGTTGGGATACACCGAATGAGGATGTGGGAAATGTAGACAGCATACAGTAGTGGAGAATGTTTAAGAAATGGTCCCTTGCGAGGGTAAAACTACCTCCCCCTTACAATGCAAATAGGTAATTACACTCAAACAAACAAAATCAAATGTGACCATACGCTCGCGCGCATGCATGGGCATACACACACACACTCACACACACACACACACACACACACACACACACACACACACAGTGGCCCATACTAGCCACCCGACCATATGATTGCCATTGTACACACAACCCTCTGCGCTTTAAACAGGAGTGGTTATTCGTTAACGCACATTAACCTCTGCGCATGTGATGTCCCTCCCTCGGTTGAACATTAAGATTTGGGTAAGGGCCGTACAAGCATCCCCTCAGGTGCACTTGAACTCCACCTCTCCTCACTCTCGCCAGGTGTTGTCCCCTCCCTCCTACATCCCTTCCTCCAGCTGCTATCTTGCCCCACTTCCCTTCCATCCTCACCTTTTCCCTCTTGCCTTTTCTTTCCGGTTGCTTGTGTGGTGGTTGGTTGGGCCTGTCAACTGATGGCCAAGGTAATTAAGGCCATCAGTTATAACCACGACCCGAAAAGTCTTGAACACTTGAAGATGTTCATGATAGTTCTTAAGGTCACAAACACTGTCACTATATATATATATATATATATATATATATATATATATATATATCCCTTGAAGACAGTGGCCGTTGTTTACATACATCCTCATTCCACCTAAACCCTCCTCCTACCGTTTTTCGAGCAAAGCGTATGATATACAGGTTCCGTGTTCTCTCCCTCCCCGGCCCATATCAGAGCTCCAAAATTCTTGATGAGTTGTTAGCAGATTGCCCACGTCTTCCTCTACGTCTTCCTTCAGGTTTAAGATGAAGGTTGGAGAACGAAGAGGAGCTTCTCGGTTCTCAATTCTTCCAGCCAAAGTTTGTGAAAAAAGTCAAATACTCGTTTTAATTGTGACTCTGCCCTCCGCCCCGTCCCTTAGAGTTGAAGCCTAAGAATTTATGACACTGGATATAAATTTTGCAAGACGTCCATTCCTTTTTCTTAGTTGGTTACGAATATTTATGGCGGCTGTTTCATATTCTACTCGACTCCCTCCACTGCCTCAGAACTTAAACTTCAGCCTAGGAATCCCAGACAAGACACGTCGTAATCCTTTCACCATGAATAATTTCAGATGCGACTTCAGTAATACTTTTCGCAGTGGTTAGACAAACGAATGGCGAATGACACTTCATCTCACCATTATAATGACCAAGATTTAGCTCATTCAAGAGATGACGCTGCACATTCCCTTCCTGCTTCCGAGCCATTAACTTTGAAAGATTTTTTTTCATTACTGTTGTTTTTTTTTAATCCTTGGGGGGGGGGGGGGGTGTTAATTTTACCTAAAGTCGTCATTTCCAGGCCGTGGCCGGAGGTCAGAAATAGAAACTTGCATCCTTTCATGGTAAACTGTCAGCTGTTTGGCTCCTCATGTTTAAAGATCACATCCCGACTCGAGCAGGTTTAAGCACAACTTCCCTACCACGTTTAAATCCCGACGTTAAACTTTCATATCAAACTCCCATTTTCAGTTCCCATTTTCAGTTCCTCATAGTGAACGTGTGGAACTCGCCATACTTAATGTGTAGTCGCACAGCTGGCCTGCTGCCCTCAGACCCCTCAACCTCACCAGGAGCGAACGCTGCCGCTGGGCACAAAGCTCTCGTGGCCACCATGAAGTTATCAGTATTTATTCAGCTTAAAAAGCCAGCCTAGGCCTCGCAACCTCTGCTCGCTCATCTCATTGCCAGGGATAATTACATTTCTGCGAGTGGGTAAATGGGATCCTTCACGTCCTTCGTTTGAGAGAGAAAAATAAAGTCTACGATCACATCAGACTTCAAGCGCGGTCACTCGGGCCTGTGCTCACGAGACAGGTTCTCGTCGTCATAGTCAGACTCAACCAAAAAGCCTGAAGATTTTATCATATTAGACTCTACAGAATAAAGCTTCAGAGTGAGTAATATTGCCCTTTTAAGAACCTAGTGTGTCATGGTGTTGGGTCAGACTATCGGCTGGTAGCGTAACTACACATCGCCAGTCACACACCTTAATGAAAGACCCGGCCACAGTAACCAGTCGTTATATTCCTCAGTGTCCTCACATGAATCAAGAATGTGTTCTAGGAACACGCTGGCCATGATCAACTCTCTAACATTCAACCTCTGCGCAAAACCTCAACTTTTGTCTTACGTTGTGCTAGGTGCTCGCCGACTGACCCCACAAGGGTGATTTTATTACAACTTGACTCTCTCTCTCTCTCTCTCTCTCTCTCTCTCTCTCTCTAGTTTTAAGGCCAGTCCACCTCGCTTGGACCTCAGGTCTGTGTGGACTGTGCATCTTTGTAACTCTCTCGAACCCCAACCAGTCCCTCAAGCCTTTCACCCTCCTCCCTCCCTCCTTCTCTCCCACAGTAAAGCTCCCAGCGGCAGCACCCTCACTTAATATTAAGCTCAGGGAGGGGACGAGGGCTGTGCATCAAGCAACCGAACATTGCATTATTGAGCGTGGCTGGCTGGCTGTAGCGAAGCTACGCTTGCACCTTCTTCAACACTTACGGAGGAGCAAGCCTACTCCTGCTGATGAGATTAAATGACGTGCGTTGCCACGATGTCGGCCGAGTGTGTGTCCGTGTCGTAATAGATATATATATGGTTTCAGAAGTGGTAGAGAATGTGTGGATCAGGTGTTTGCTTTGAAGAATGTATGTGAGAAATACTTAGAAAAGCAAATGGATTTGTATGTAGCATTTATGGATCTGGAGAAGGCATATGATAGAGTTGATAGAGATGCTCTGTGGAAGGTATGAAGAATATATGGTGTGGGAGGCAAGTTGTTAGAAGCAGTGAAAAGTTTTTATCGAGGATGTAAGGCATGTGTACGTGTAGGAAGAGAGGAAAGTGATTGGTTCTCAGTGAATGTAGGTTTGCGGCAGGGGTGTGTGATGTCTCCATGGTTGTTTAATTTGTTTATGGATGGGGTTGTTAGGGAGGTGAATGCAAGAGTTTTGGAAAGAGGGGCAAGTATGAAGTCTGTTGTGGATGAGAGAGCTTGGGAAATGAGTCAGTTGTTGTTCGCTGATGATACAGCGCTGGTGGCTGATTCATGTGAGAAACTGCAGAAGCTGGTGACTGAGTTTAGTAAAGTGTGTGAAAGAAGAAAGTTAAGAGTAAATGTGAATAAGAGCAAGGTTATTAGGTACAGTAGGGTTGAGGGTCAAGTCAATTGGGAGGTAAGTTTGAATGGAGAAAAGCTGGAGGAAGTAAAGTGTTTTTGATATCTGGGAGTGGATCTGGCAGCGGATGGAACCATGGAAGCGGAAGTGGATCATAGGGGGCAAAAATCCTGGGAGCCTTGAAGAATGTGTGGAAGTCGAGAACATTATCTCGGAAAGCAAAAATGGGTATGTTTGAAGGAATAGTGGTTCCAACAATGTTGTATGGTTGCGAGGCGTGGGCTATGGATAGAGTTGTGCGCAGGAAGGTGGATGTGCTGGAAATGAGATGTTTAAGGACAATGTGTGGTGTGAGGTGGTTTGACCGAGTAAGTAACGTAAGGGTAAGAGAGATGTGTGGAAATAAAAAGAGCGTGGTTGAGAGAGCAGAAGAGGGTGTTTTGAAATGGTTTGGGCACATGGAGAGAATGAGTGAGGAAAGATTGACCAAGAGGATATATGTGTCGGAGGTGGAGGGAACGAGGAGAAGAGGGAGACCAAATTGGAGGTGGAAAGATGGAGTGAAAAGGATTTTGTGTGATCGGGGCCTGAACATGCAGGAGGGTGAAAGGAGGGCAAGGAATAGAGTGAATTGGAGCGATGTGGTATACAGGGGTTGACGTGCTGTCAGTGGATTGAATCAAGGCATGTGAAGCGTCTGGGGTAAACCATGGAAAGCTGTGTAGGTATGTATATTTGCGTGTGTGGACGTGTGTATGTACATGTGTATGGGGGGGGTTGGGCCATTTCTTTCGTCTGTTTCCTTGCGCTACCTCGCAAACGCGGGAGACAGCGACAAAGTATAAAAGAAAAAAAAAAAAAAAAAAAAAAATATATATATATATATATATATATATATATATATATATATATATATATATATATATATATATATATATGGAAAGTTCAGAGCGCGTCACTTTGTCCTCTTCTCTCTTCCATGGTGGACAATGTCATTATCTATATCCTCTCACTATAAATCAACTTTCTGAATTCTTGTGTTATCTTCGTAGTCCTCCTCTGGATTTTCTCTCGTAGTTGTTCTTTATTTCTTAATTGCAATGACCAAACTGAAGAATTACGCTCTGGTGTTGGTTGTAAAGTACGCTGTGAATTGTTTGCTGTTTATCCATCCGTGTACTTGAATGCGATTCTCATTTTCGCCTGCACACTGGTTGTCTCCTTTGCATTTCTCGTGAGGTGGAGCTCTGGCGAGAGGTTGTAGGTGCAGTGTGTGTGTGTGATGTGTTTGTGTATGTGTGTGTACTCTCTGTATGTGACTGTGTGTATGAAGACGAATGTGTTTGTGAATATATATATATATATATATATATATATATATATATATATATATATATATATTGTAATTCTTGTCACTTTCGCTTTTTCGACGAAAATTTTCCTCCAAGCACCAAGAAAATCGAGAGCTGGGTCATGAGAAGTTATGGGATTGCCAAAGTTCACGACCAGGGAATGTGGTGTGCAAGTATGTTGTTGGAATTAATGCCTATCACCAGCCCTTGAAAGTTCATGAAGCCGGAATCCAAACAGTACGCGAAAAGAAAAAGAAAGTATACTCACACACAAAAAAGATTTTCACTGTGGTGTAAGATGCGGCGGTTTAACACCCTCTTCAGTTCGACTTCAGGTGACCCACCTGAGCAGCTCAGTGAGTCTTTCAACAGTTCTGGATGACAGAGAATATCACGATGGGTAACTGTGAACACACGGAATTTTCGGCTCGTTGTCGTTAAGTAGGCACAAGATAGTTCAGCCGAAGAACAGATGATGAGAAGAAGACATCATTTGAGACGCGATTCTTTGAGTATGAGTGGCCACTGGCGTGTGTCTCGACCCATATGAGCCAGGTCAGAGGCCACGCCATTATTGCCAAGGGTCACGCCGCTATGCTGGGGGAATCTACACAAGTGAACCATAGATCCGTCAGGGCAGCAGTGATGCCGGAGGTGGCCATATGAGAGATTACCCCACAGTTTTGAGTGCTATGGACCGTGGTCCAGAATCTCTACGTTGATTACTTAAAGAATAATCAGTTCGCCCTAAAATGAAATTAATCGCCCCGGGAAGAGATTAATTATCAGCCATGGAGAATAACAGGCGATCTGGCAATGAATTAACTGTTGAGAAATACACAGAAAAAATCTTTGAACGAGAGTATATACATTGCAAAATAAGTAATCACCCATGAGAAAAAATAAATGAACTTTTATAAAACGGAATAATTACCCTGGTAAGAAATAAATTGTCTAGAAAATAAAATAATCGCTTTGAAAATTCATTAATGGTTTAGCTAGGTAATTGCATTGAAAAACACATTAATCGACGTAGACCCATTAATCGCCTTCAGCATGTTAATTGACTAGGAACAGTTGACCAATGAACATATTAATCGACTTAGGAATTCCGGAACAATTAATTAATTAAAAGTTTTCATTGTGAACAACAAAATAGCTTTTTCATTGGAAACAGCTGTTTGCCTGGGCTCCTGTGGCAACATGAAGAGTACACATTTCGTAAGTACGACTGTACGACTTTTGAGAACCACGGTACGACCCTCAGTTATCACAGCGTGACCTTTGGTTTGACCTTTAAGGGTCATATCAAAGGCCAGGTCGTTGTACCCAAGGGCTGTACCATCCTTCTCAGAGGCAGTGGTGGTGGAGATGCAACGGAGAAAAATGTTGGTGATGAACAACTTTGAGTTCTGAGGGCAGGTAATACTTGGTTCTCAAGTTGGAAGTTAGGTTAGTAAGAACTTAAGGGAGGATGATAGTTAAGGTAGGGAGATTTCGAGGGAGATGACAGGAGAGCCAGGAGTTGGTTGGTAGGAGAGAGTGGAGGTCGGCTGGAAGGAGAGACAAGTGATGGCTAGAGGGAGAGACAGGAGGTTGGCTGGAAGGAGAGGCTGGAGGTAACCAGGAGCAACAAATGGCAAAGAGCCGAGGTCTTGCGTGGGAGGCGCGAGGTGAAGTGTCTTGATGGTGTTGTCCTCATGTTGTGAGGTGAACCAATGTTGCATCATGGTGGCGTCACCCGGAGATCGGAGGGTGTATGGTGATGGTTGTGTCCCTTGCGAGAATGTATGGGCTGTTGCAGTGTGGCCAGGTCCTCCGCTAAGTGCTTCATACTCATACAAGATGGCGGTGTCCTTTCCTAGGTGCTCTTTAGCGCCGGTAAATAGCGACATCCTTCTCTTCGCCATCAGTATCATGCCTCGTAACTAGTGCCCGGGGCTCCATACTCGCTGGTTACTTCCGGGCTGTACATTATGGTTGATGGTGATGGCGTGAGCGCGGTCGTCGCTGGTAATGGTCAGATGGGCCGCAGATAACATGGGGTAGGACGGGCTCCAAGATTTGTAACTTGACGTTGCTGACGAAGAAGGGGTGAAGAAACAAAGTCATATGGAGGAAGCGAGGAAGGGGACGAAGAGAGGGTTGGGACGCCCCTGCAAGAGTGGAAGATAATGCAGAGGTGAGTTGCCTGGTGAGGACGGAGGGGGTGTCATGTATATTTAAAGGGGAAGGACAACACAGGTGTCAAGATTTCGTAGACGCCATGTGTGGGAAGGTGATCACCTGAGGATGCACACGGGATGGTCACATATGGGCGAAAAATAAAGGTAGCGTAGAGCTGTATGCAGTAGAGGTCTCTCTGTGGCTTGTATACACCAGGATTTTCATACATATGACTCTGTTGGTTCATTTCTATGGGTCTTTAGATTCTATCGTGGTTAGGTGTCATGCAGCTATTGTGTTCCATGAGTCACGTCACCAACGTTGGCTTTATATATAAACTTGTGAGTGGAAAGACTCCCTTCATTATGAGGGAGAGCGAGAGAGGGATTTTAAGTGTATGATTTGTGTATGATTCAACTTTTATTTTTAATGCATCATTTGATATACCCATCACACCTGAAGTTGAAACTCTCAGGAAGCAAGACAATCAGAGATCAAAACCCACGGGAATGCATTCGCATAAAACAGTCACCAAGATCTTCAGATCACGAACTTTGCACTGGCTGCCAGGCCGCATAGGAAGGTGGCATGAAATTAAAGATAAATGGCGTGTGTGGGGGAGAAGAGAGATTGCTGTTGGGGAGCATGACGCTGAAGGAAGGAAGGCAACGGTTGTGAAAAGGAGGTTGAGCCTGGCCGAGCCAGGCAGGGGCGGACCGTGGACGGGAACGACATAGGACGGGTACGAACACATCTGTTGTCAGGCAGAATTTCATTTTCTTCTGCTGTATGTGTCGTGTTGCCTCTTTTTCATTTACGAAATTGCGACGATATTTTTTTCATAAAAAAAAGTGATCCGATAAATGCTTTGTCTTTTTTCATTTCTCTCTGGAGCCAATACCAGAAACTCCCACTTAACGTAAAGGTTTGGTTCCGCTACTGTCTTGAGGATGGGATGCAGCTCACCGTATCTGGCGTGTGTGTCTGTTTATGAGTTCAGTGAAGCATGTCCCAGCGGTGGACTCGCGGTGTGGGAGCATCGTCTGCCAGGCCACACCACCACAGCTTCCTCCTGTGCTCCCAAGCACCCTGGATTATTTCTTAATAATAATTTGATCATTTTATGACAATACGAATTCACTGGCTAGTTTGTTGACTTGATGGCAAGCTAAAGGATCATCTTTTTTGAGATTTACTCCCCGAGTTGACAGCATACCTTCATGTATCCGGCGATGGCAGGTTATAAGTCGGGAATTATAATTTCAAGGTGTGTTGGCTTGCGCCTTCATTACTTCAGCCAGGTTATCCCGGCTCTTCCTTATGAAGCCGTATTACTTTATTACCTTGATGCAGTGTGTTGCTAGATCATTTATTTTCACTAGAATGGTCCAGTTTACGAAAAAGATAAAAGCTATTTATGTTTTAGTTACACAACTCTGCAGTTCTCTCTGATGTAAAAAAAAAAAAAGAATTGTCCTTTGCCCATTTTTTTTCCTCCACTCGCAAGTTGTAAGCACTTTAATGTTTCATTACAATCCAAAATTAGCAGCTCTTATGAAAAGTGGAAAAAAAATACATGAATCCGGGTAATTATTGAATTAGCATCTCTTATTAGAATTGGGGAAAAAAAATAATACTTGAATCCAAGTAATTATCGTATATAAAGTGACCATGTGTTGTACGTGTACACAGTGGTCATCCACGGCTGTACAGACAACGGGTAAAGGAAACAGACAATGAACCGTCGAGCAGCAAGTCATGTTACGTATTGATTGACAAAGACCTCCACACTGCAGGACAGGTACTGGAGCACCAGACACGATGACATGTCGAACTAACTGGCAGAAAGGAACGCATATCGATTATCATACAAACGTTCAGACAGACAGGTCCATTGGCTGCCACACACACAGACACACACACACACACACACACACACACACACACACACACACACACACACACACATGAAATGAGAGACGACTCTTCATTATGAGTGTGTTCACCGTCCGTACTTTACGAAATGATAAAAGATAATGAGAGAATAAGAATCGGTCATCAAAATGTACACAGAATGGCGCGTGATAACACCTTTCCATTGTACTATTTCACGAGTTATCGAGAACTGTTGTGTTTCCGATACCTCGCTGTTGTGTGTACCACAATATCGAATATTCAGCATCAGGCGACGAATATTGTGCATGTTAATACAACAATTAAAAAAGAAAAAAAAGAAGCTGTGCCTTAATAAACGAGATATTGTTGACCGTAATACCCTTGGTATTGGATATTTAGAGCGTGGTATTAAAGGTATTAGATATAATCTGTAGGAATGTTGCAGTATCGAATTACGCACATTACTTTCCTGGGTTATTGATCATGGGAGGGAGGACCGTCACGCCCCAGTGTGGTACAGGAGGACCGTCACGCCCCAGTGTGGTACAGGACGACCCGTCACGCCCCAGTGTGGTACAGGAGGACCGTCACGCCCCAGTGTGGTACACGAGGACCATCACGCCCCAATGTGGTACAGGAGGACCGTCACGCCCCAGTGTGGTACAGGAGGAACGTCACGCCCCAGTGTGGTACAGGAGGAACGTCACACCCCAGTGTGGTACAGGAGGACCCTCACGCCCCAGTGTGGTACAGGAGGAACGTCACGCCCCAGTGTGGTACAGGAGGACCGTCACGCCCCAGTGTGGTACAGGAGGACCGTCACGCCCCAGTGTGGTACAGGAGGACCCTCACGCCCCAGTGTGGTACAGGAGGAGCGTCACGCCCCAGTGTGGTACAGGAGGACCCGTCACGCCCCAGTGTGGTACAGGAGGAACGTCACGCCCCAGTGTGGTACAGGAGGACCGTCACGCCCCAGTGTGGTACAGGAGGACCGTCACGCCCCAGTGTGGTACAGGAGGACCGTCACGCCCCCAGTGTGGTACAGGAGGACCGTCACGCCCCCAGTGTGGTACAGGAGGAACGTCACGCCCCAGTGTGGTACAGGAGGACCGTCACGCCCCAGTGTGGCACAGGAGGACCGTCACGCCCCAGTGTGGTACAGGAGGACCGTCACGCCCCAGTGTGGTACAGGAGGAACATCACGCCCCAGTGTGGTACAGGAGGACCGTCACGCCCCAGTGTGGTACAGGAGGACCGTCACGCCCCAGTGTGGTACAGGAGGACCGTCACGCCCCAGTGTGGTACAGGAGGACCGTCACGCCCCATTGTGGTACAGGAGGACCGTCACGCCCCAGTGTGGTACAGGAGGAACGTCACGCCCCAGTGTGGTACAGGAGGATCGTCACGCTCCAGTGTGGTACAGGAGGACCGTCACGCCCCAGTGTGGTACAGGAGGAACGTCACGCCCCAGTGTGGTACAGGAGGACCGTCACGCCCCAGTGTGGTACAAGAGGAACGTCACGCCCCAGTGTGGTACAGGAGGACCGTCACGCCCCAGTGTGGTACAGGAGGACCGTCACGCCCCAGTGTGGTACAGGAGGACCGTCACGCCCCAGTGTGGTACAGGAGGAACGTCACGCCCCAGTGTGGTACAGGAGACGTCACGCCCCAGTGTGGTACAGGAGGACCGTCACGCCCCAGTGTGGTACAGGAGGACCGTCACGCCCCAGTGTGGTACAGGAGGACCGTCACGCCCCAGTGTGGTACAGGAGGACCGTCACGCCCCAGTGTGGTACAGGAGGACCGTCACGCCCCAGTGTGGTACAGGAGGACCGTCACGCCCCAGTGTGGTACAGGATGACCGTCACGCCCCAGTGTGGTACAGGAGGAACGTCACGCCCCAGTGTGGTACAGGAGGACCGTCACGCCCCAGTGTGGTACAGGAGGACCATCACACCCCAGTGTGGTACAGGAGGACCGTCACGCCCCAGTGTGGTACAGGAGGACCGTCACGCCCCAGTGTGGTACAGGAGGACCGTCACGCCCCAGTGTGGTACAGGAGGACCGTCACGCCCCAGTGTGGTACAGGAGGACCGTCACGCCCCAGTGTGGTACAGGAGGACCGTCACGCCCCAGTGTGGTACAGGAGGAACGTCACGCCCCAGTGTGGTACAGGAGGACCGTCACGCCCCAGTGTGGTACAGGAGGACCGTCACGCCCCAGTGTGGTACAGGAGGACCGTCACGCCCCAGTGTGGTACAGGAGGACGTCACGCCCCAGTGTGGTACAGGAGGACCGTCACGCCCCAGTGTGGTACAGGAGGACCGTCACGCCCCAGTGTGGTACAGGAGGACCGTCACGCCCCAGTGTGGTACAGGAGGACCGTCACGCCCCAGTGTGGTACAGGAGGACCGTCACGCCCCAGTGTGGTACAGGAGGAACGTCACGCCCCAGTGTGGTACAGGAGGACCGTCACGCCCCAGTGTGGTACAGGAGGACCGTCACGCCCCAGTGTGGTACAGGAGGACCGTCACGCCCCAGTGTGG
Organism: Panulirus ornatus; assembly: GCF_036320965.1. NCBI lineage: Eukaryota > Metazoa > Arthropoda > Malacostraca > Decapoda > Palinuridae > Panulirus > Panulirus ornatus. Next base: position 30,474,121 of record NC_092281.1, read on the forward strand.
TACAGGAGGACCGTCACGCCCCAGTGTGGTACAGGAGGACCGTCACGCCCCAGTGTGGTACAGGAGGACCGTCACGCCCCAGTGTGGTACAGGAGGACCGTCACGCCCCAGTGTGGTACAGGAGGACCGTCACGCCCCAGTGTGGTACAGGAGGACCGTCACGCCCCAGTGTGGTACAGGAGGACCGTCACGCCCCAGTGTGGTACAGGAGGACCGTCACGCCCCAGTGTGGTACAGGAGGAACCGCTCACGCCCCCAGTGTGGTACAGGAGGACCGTCACGCCCCCAGTGTGGTACAGGAGGACCGTCACGCCCCAGTGTGGTACAGGAGGACCGTCACGCCCCAGTGTGGTACAGGAGGATCGTCACGCCCCAGTGTGGTACAGGAGGACCGTCACGCCCCAGTGTGGTACAGGAGGACCGTCACGCCCCAGTGTGGTACAGGAGGACCGTCACGCCCCAGTGTGGTACAGGAGGACCGTCACGCCCCAGTGTGGTACAGGAGGACCGTCACGCCCCAGTGTGGTACAGGAGGACCGTCACGCCCCAGTGTGGTACAGGAGGACCGTCACGCCCCCAGTGTGGTACAGGAGGACCGTCACGCCCCAGTGTGGTACAGGAGGACCGTCACGCCCCAGTGTGGTACAGGAGGACCGTCACGCCCCAGTGTGGTACAGGAGGACCGTCACGCCCCAGTGTGGTACAGGAGGACCGTCACGCCCCAGTGTGGTACAGGAGGACCGTCACGCCCCAGTGTGGTACAGGAGGACCGTCACGCCCCAGTGTGGTACAGGAGGACCGTCACGCCCCAGTGTGGTACAGGAGGACCGTCACGCCCCAGTGTGGTACAGGAGGACCGTCACGCCCCAGTGTGGTACAGGAGGACCGTCACGCCCCAGTGTGGTACAGGAGGACCGTCACGCCCCAGTGTGGTACAGGAGGACCGTCACGCCCCAGTGTGGTACAGGAGGACCGTCACGCCCCAGTGTGGTACAGGAGGACCGTCACGCCCCAGTGTGGTACAGGAGGACCGTCACGCCCCAGTGTGGTACAGGAGGACCGTCACGCCCCCAGTGTGGTACAGGAGGACCGTCACGCCCCAGTGTGGGTACAGGAGGACCGTCACGCCCCAGTGTGGTACAGGAGGACCGTCACGCCCCAGTGTGGTACAGGAGGACCCTCACGCCCCCAGTGTGGTACAGGAGGACCGTCACGCCCCAGTGTGGTACAGGAGGACCGTCACGCCCCAGTGTGGTACAGGAGGACCGTCACGCCCCAGTGTGGTACAGGAGGACCGTCACGCCCCAGTGTGGTACAGGAGGACCCTCACGCCCCAGTGTGGTACAGGGAGGACCGTCACAGCCCCAGTGTGGTACAGGAGGACCGTCACGCCCCAGTGTGGTACAGGAGGACCGTCACGCCCCAGTGTGTACTAGGAAGCGTCACGCCCCCAGTGTGGTACAGGAGGACGTCACGCCCCAGTGTGGTACAGGAGGACCGTCACGCCCCAGTGTGGTACAGGAGGACCGTCACGCCCCAGTGTGGTACAGGAGGACCGTCACGCCCCAGTGTGGTACAGGAGGACCGTCAGCCCCAGTGTGGTACAGAGACCGTCACGCCCCATGTGGTACAGAGACCGTCACGCCCCATGTGGTACAGAGACCGTCACGCCCCAGTGTGGTACAGGATGAACGTCACGCCCCATTGTGGTACAGGAGGAACGTCACGCCCCAGTGTGGTACAGGATGAACGTCACGCCCCATTGTGGTACAGGAGGATCGTCACGCCCCAGTGAGGTACAGGAGGACCGTCACACCCCAGTGTGGTACAGAGGACCGTCACGCCAGTGTGGTACAGGATGAACGTCACGCCCCATTGTGGTACAGGAGGACCGTTCACGCCCCAGTGTGGTACAGGATGACCGTCACGCCCCAGGTGGTACAGGAGGAACGTCACGCCCCAGTGTGGCACAGGAGGACCGTCACACCCCAGTGTGGTACAGGTGGACCGTCACGCCCCGTGTGGTACAGGAGGACTCGTCACGCCCCAGTGAGGTACAGGAGGACCGTTCACGCCCCCAGTGTGTACAGGAGGACCTCACGCCCCAGTGTGTTACAGGAGGACCGTCACGCACCAGTGTGGTACAGGATGACCGTCACGCCCCCAGTGTGGTACAGGAGGAACGTCACGCCCCCAGTGTTGGTACAGGAGGAACGTCACGCCCCAGTGTGGTTACAGGAGGACCGTCAACGCCCCAGTGTGGTTCAGGAGGACCGTCACTCCCCAGTGTGGTACAGGAGGACCTCACGCCCCAGTGTGTACAGGAGGACCTCACGCCCCAGTGTGGTACTGGAGGACCGTCACGCACCAGTGTGGTACAGGAGGACCCTCACGCCCCAGTGTGTACAGGAGGACCTCACGCCCCAGTGTGGAACAGGAGGACCGTCAGCCCCAGTGTGGTACAGTGAGGACCGTCACGCCCCATGTGGTACAGGAGGAACGTCACGCCCCAGTGTGGTACAGGAGGATCGTCACGCCCCAGTGTGGAACAGGAGGAACGTCACGCCCCAGTGTGGTTCAGGAGGACCGTCACGACCCCAGTGTGGTACAGGAGGATCGTCACGCCCCAGTGTGGTACAAGGAGGACCGTCACGACCCCAGTGTGGTACAGGATGAACGTCACGCCCCATTGTGGTACAGGAGGACCCTCACGCCCCCAGTGTGGTTCAGGAGGACCGTCACGCCCCAGTGTGGTTCAGGAGGACCGTCACACCCCAGTGTGGTACAGGATGACCGTCACGCCCCAAGTGTGGTACAGGAGGATCGTCACGCCCCAGTGTGGTACAGGTGGACCGTCACGCCCCAGTTGTGGTACAGGAGGATCGTCACGCCCCAGTGTGGTACTGGAGGACCGTCACGCACCAGTGTGGTACAGGAGGATCGTCACGCCCCAGTGTGGTACAGTGAGGACCGTCACGCCCCAAGTGTGGTACAGGATGAACGTCACGCCCCAGTTGTGGTACAGGAGGACCTCACGCCCCCAGTGTGGTACAGGATGAACGTCCACGCCCCAGTGTGGTTCAGGAGGACCGTCACTCCCCAGTGTGGTACAGGATGAACGTCACGCCCCAGTGTGGTAACAGGAGGACCGTCACGCCCCTGTGTGGTACAGGAGGATCGTCACGCTCCAGTGTGGTACAGGAGGACCTCACGCCCCAGTGTGTACAGGAGGACCGTCACTCCCCAGTGTGGTACAGGAGGATCGTCACGCTCCAGTGTGGTACAGGAGGATCGTCACGCTCCAGTGTGGTACAGGAGGATCGTCACGCTCCAGTGTGGTACAGGAGGACCGTCACTCCCCAGTGTGGTACAGAGACCGTCACGCCCCATTGTGGTACAGGAGGATCGTCACGCCCCAGTGTGGCACAGGAGGACCGTCACTCCCCAGTGTGGTACAGAGACCGTCACGCCCCAGTGTGGTTCAGGAGGACCGTCACGCCCCATGTGGTACAGGAGACCCTCACGCCCCAGTGTGGTTCAGGAGGACCGTCACTCCCCAGTGTGGTACAGGAGGACCGTCACTCCCCAGTGTGGTACAGGTGGACCGTCACGCCCCAGTGTTGGTACAGGAGGACCTCACGCCCCAGTGTGTACAGGAGGACCTCACGCCCCCAGTGTTGGTACAGGAGGACCGTTCACGCCCCAGTGTGTTACAGGAGGACCGTCCACGCCCCAGTGTGTACAGGAGGACCTCACGCCCCCAGTGTGTACAGGAGGACCTCACGCCCCAGTGTGCTACAGGAGGAACGTCACGCCCCATTGTGGTACAGGAGGACCTCACGCCCCAGTGTGTACAGGAGGACCGTTCACGCCCCAGTGTGGTACAGAGACCGTCACGCCCCCCCCCCCCCCACCCCCCCCCCCCCCCTCCCCACACACACACATTTTTGTCCTCGTGTGTGCCTGTGGTGTGTCTGTCTTTCCACTGGTGTCGTCGGTGTTCAGCCCACATGCGTGTTGGCTGGAGGTGGCTCAGGATCTTGCTGGAGACCCTGAAATGCAAGATGCATTTTCCTTCGCTCAGTCCACGGACACAGCTCCAGAGTTGCTTCTCCTGAATATCAATACTGTGGTTGCTTTTGTTGTCTGTTGGAGGGTTGTGTGTTCTATGAAAGTGCATGTTCATATGTATCATATATATATATATATATATATATATATATATATATATATATATATAATATTATATATATATATATTGGAAAGGATCACAATTTTGCGCGTGATCAAGATATTCCTATGAGTCCACGGGAAAATGAAACACGAAAAGTTCCCAAGTGCACAATCACTTGTTTACCAAATGGCATCCTAGCTTCGTCTCTTCGATGTATATCAACTGACTGTTATATTCCTCTCTTGTGTCTTCCCTGATGATGTGATTATTACACGAAAGTGCACTTGGGAACTTTTCGTGTTTCATTTTCCCCGTGGACTCATAGGAATATATATATATATATATATATATATATATATATATATATATATATATATATATATATATATATATATATATATATATATATATATATATATTTTTTTTTTTTTTCTTTTAAACTATTCGCCATTTCCCGCGTTAGCGAGGTAGCGTTAAGAACAGAGGACTGGGCCTTTTTTTGGAATATCCTCACCTGGCCCCCTCTGTTCCTTATTTTGGAAAATTAAAATATATATATATATATATATATATATATATATATATATATATATATATATATATATATATTATATATATATATATATATATATATATATATATATATATATATTATCCCTGGGGATAGGGGAGAAAGAATACTTCCCACGTATTCCCTGCGTGTCGTAGAAGGCGACTAAAAGGGAAGGGAGCGGGGGGCTGGAAATCCTCCCCTCTCGTTTTTTTTTTTTTTTTTTTTTTTTTTTTTTTTTTTTCCAAAAGAAGGAACAGAGAAGGGGGCCAGGTGAGGATATTCCCTCAAAGGCCCAGTCCTCTGTTCTTAGCGCTACCTCGCTAATGCGGGAAATGAATAGTATGAAAAAAAAAAAAAAAAAAAAATATATATATATATATATATATATATTTATATTTAGGCATTCCGGGATTCCACCAGCACGTAGTTGGGCCGCGAGTGAAAAGTCACCTTTCCGGAGGTTACATTGTCGTCAGAGAATGAAAACATAGAAGACCATCAGTTCCCTGCTACTGATTGTAGCGTAGCCTTGAAACTGCATGAGCTCCCTAAAAGTGATGCTGGGGTTATATGACTAAAAGATGTACACACACACACACACACACACACACACCCACCCACCCACCCACCCACCCACCCACCCACCCACACACACACACCCACCCACCCACCCACCCACCCACCCACACACACCCACCCACACACACCCACACCCACCCACCCACCCACCCACACACACACACACACACACACACACACACACACACACACACACACACACACACACCCACCCACCCACCCACCCACCCACCCACCCACACACACACACACACACACACACACACACACATGGATCTTTTCCTTACACATGTATATAAACGTTTCTGAAAGAGTGTGTAGATTCTTTCCCCGTACATCAGCACTGCCTCACTAGCGCCTGGCGTTGTCATAGTACCATCTGATCACCCGCCTCAGTAACATGTGCTCGGGGCTGCTCCCCTTGTGGTCCAGTACTTTGTGTTGGGATCGCCAGCTTCACTCTGCAGAACCAGCACTCCCTCCAGCCTGCCCCGTTGTCTTTACAACTCGAGACTGAGACGTGTTCGAGCAGTTCTAACTTGTACAGCCCTTCATGCTGCGCATGTTGTGTGTGTGTGTGTGTGTGTGTGTGTGTGTGTGTGTGTGTGTGTGTGTGTGTCTGTCTGTCTGTCTGTTTGTCTGACTGTGTGTCTGTGTATTACGTGGAGAGAGTTGCCCCGTCTCGTAACCTTGTATATATATATGTACCGTCTTTATTCCTGTGTATATATATATACCCGCACATCCTGGCCTGGGCGTATACCGTACGTAGTAGTATACGTATGCAAATATGTATAGAAAAGTTCGTAATTCCCTTGACTTTTTGCCAGGGTGACAGATGTACAGGAGAGCAATAGCGATCAACTCGGTGCGAATTAAAAACGGGGGTTCTGGACCCAGTGCCCGTATTAAACGTGTTTTCAGCTCGCATTCATTTGCGAATTCATTTAAGTTGGTTAGTTAAACGAGGAAACTTTTGCGCCAGCTCTGTGGGCTGGCGAATTTCAGCACATCAGTTTTCCATATGAAGTAACGCGCAAATATGGTCATACATCTCTCATCTCTGCTGAGAATTACCTCTATGTCTATTGTGAACAGAATCTAAGGTAATCGTCACAGAATCTAAGGTAATCGTCACAGAATCTAAGGTTATCGTCACAGAATCTAAGGTAATCGTCACAGAATCTAAGGTTATCGTCACAGAATCTAAGGTAATCGTCACAGAAGCTAAGTTAATCTTCACTGAATCTAAGGTAAGCGCCACAGAATCTAAGGTAATCGTCACAGAATCTAAGGTAATCGTCACAGACTCTAAGGTAATCTTCACAGAATCTAAGGTAATCGTCACAGAATCTAAGGTAATCGTCACAGAATCTAAGGTAATCGTCACAGAAGCTAAGTTAATCGTCACTGAATCTAAGGTAAGCGCCACAGAATCTAAGGTAATCGTCCCAGAATCTAAGGTAATCGTCACAGACTCTAAGGTAATCTTCACAGAATCTAAGGTAATCGTCACAGAATCTAAGGTAATCGTCACAGAATCTAAGGTAATCTTCACAGAATCTAAGGTAATCGTCACAGAATCTAAGGTAATCGTCACAGAATCTAAGGTAATCGTCACAGAATCTAAGGTAATCGTCACAGTAGCTAAGTTAATCTTCACTGAATCTAAGGTAAGCGCCACAGAATCTAAGGTAATCGTTACAGAATCTAAGGTAATCGTCACAGAATCTAAGGTAATCTTCACAGAATCTAAGGTAATCGTCACAGAATCTAAGGTAATCGTCACAGAATCTAAGGTAATCGTCACAGAATCTAAGGTAATCGTCACAGAAGCTAAGTTAATCTTCACTGAATCTAAGGTAAGCGCCACAGAATCTAAGGTAATCGTCACAGAATCTAAGGCAATCGTCACAGAATCTAAGGCAGTCGTCACAGAATCTAAGGTAATCTTCACAGAATCTAAGGTAAGCGCCACAGAATCTAAGGTAATCGTCACAGAATCTAAGGCAATCGTCAGAGAATCTAAGGTAATCGTCACAGAATCTCAGGTAATCTTCACAGAATCTAAGGCAATCGTCACAGAATCTAAGGTAATCGTCATAGAATCTAAGGCAATCGTCACAGAATCTAAGGCAATCGTCACAGAATCTAAGGTAATCTTCACAGAATCTAAGGTAAGCGCCACAGAATCTAAGGTAATCGTCACAGAATCTAAGGTAATCGTCACAGAATCTAAGGTAATCTTCACAGAATCTAAGGTAATCGTCACAGAATCTAAGGTAATCGTCACAGAATCTAAGGTAATCGTCACAGAATCTAAGGTAATCGTCACAGAATCTAAGGTAATCGTCACAGAATCTAAGGCAATCGTCACAGAATCTAAGGTAATCGTCATAGAATCTAAGGCAATCGTCACAGAATCTAAGGTAATCGTCACAGAATCTGCGGTAATCGTCATTCATTTCGTAAGAAAAACCGAAGAAACTTGTACAAGATAAAACTGATAGGAATACATCGTAATAGCTTGTGTTCTGCAGTGGGAAGATGAGCTAAACGGATGTATTCCTGATGGTGTGTGTGTTCGTGGCGCGTCCGTAAGGTCAAGGGTGTAGGTCAGAGTTCACTGAAAGGTCACACCACTTGGATAATGCTGGTGAAATTATAACACAATAAGAATTGGTAGCTGTATTTCTTTTTTTTCTCCCCTCTACTGTGAACTCTTGATTGCTATCATGACCTAAGAATAATACAGCTCAGATATCACGTGATTCATGTGTGTTTGTGGGTTTATTTGTTTTTGTCATGGTTCATCTGTCTCTTTAGGTAAAGACACACACACACACACACACACACACACACACACACACACACACACACACACACACACAAAATTGAAAAGATTTCTATTTACAAGTACAGGACCAACACGTGTGTTTCTTTAGAGAATAGAGAAGAAACATTACCCTCGTATTCCGTGTGTGTCGTAGATGGTGACTGAAAAGTTCAGTAGGGAGTGGCTGAGGATTAGGGGAGGGGGATCTTCCCTTGTTTTTCATTTCCTGAAGGAACAAAAGAAGGAGCCCAGCGAGGAGTGCTCATCCTCCTCGAAAGCTCAGGCTGGGGTGTCTGCATGTGTGTGTGGACTTAATCATGATGAGGAGAAGAGTGAGATAGGTTTGGGGAGGGGAATGTGAGTTGAACTAAGCGCAAAGGGAAGCGGGAAGATAGGTGAAGTGAGCCCAGACTGATGTTTGTGGAAATTGATATGGAATACGAGAGTTGAGTAACTGGTAGTATTCATGTATCTGGTAGCCAGAAGAATGAGAAAGGAAGGCGCGTGTTTAGGGAAGAACTAAGTGGGTGCGTCAGCAATTTTAATATAGGGGATCGAGTTATAGAGATGGATGATTTGAATGCAAAGTGGGTAGGGAATCATGCGACAGTTGATGGTATGATTCCAAGACCTAGGGTACCTATTGTGAATGAAAATGATGAACAGCTTGTGGAGCTGTGTGCTGAAAAAGGATTACTGATTAGCAACGACCTGGTGTAATATGAGAGACGTCCATATGTGGGTAAGTGGGGTTAATCGCGAGCATACATAATAGAAGTAGGTATTAGTTGATAGGTGTGGTTAAGGGAGGTTTTTGGTTGTAAACGTACCGAGAGGAGCAGCTAGTGGGATGTCTGATCACCTCCAGGTGGATGCGAGGGTGTAAATCTGTAGAGGCTTTAAGAAAAGTTGTAAATGATGGAAAGAGAATGGTGAAAGAAAGTGAGCTTGGAAACGAGGCTTCTATAAAGAGATACCAGGAGAGATTGGTTGAGAAATGGCAAGAGTCGAGAGTAAAGAAAACCAGAGAGTAGGCGAGAAATGGCCGATTTTTAGGAAAACAGGGCTTACATGTGCAAGGTAAGTGTCTGACATGCGGAAGATGAGATGTAGGCGCTTGAGAAAAGATAGAGTAGTGAATGAGGAAGTTTTATTTGTTAGTGGAAAAGAGAAGTGTGTGGACGTTGTGTGTGGGAAAGGAAGGTCGGTGACTGAGAAATGTACAACAGTAAGCGGCAAGGGGTCAAGAGGAAGGTGCAGGGGTTGCACAGATGAGAGCTGGGGTGAAAGATTATCACCAAACGAATAAAGAAGCGTTTTGGAAGGAGTTGAATAGGATGAAGCGAAAAATGAAATGATAGGAACATCAGTGAAGGGAACAGATGAGGAAGTGGTAACAGGCAAAGACAGGAAATGAAGTGAGTAATTTAAGGGACTATGATGTGCTGGTGGCAGGTGTTTGTTATTTTGGACGTGCAGGTATGTGAAGCGAGCCATGGAAATTGGTTTGGTGAAAAGAGAAGAGGTGTTGAATGTCTTGCGTAAGATCAGGTTGGCAAAACTTCTGAAGTGGATGGAATTACAGTTCAGTTCCTCAAGAAAGGGTGTGACTACAGTTGTTGATTGGTTAAGATTTTCACTGTATATATGAAGCAAGGTGAGTTCCTCGTGGAGTGACGGAATGCCTCCATAGTATCATTCTATAAGGCAAGGAGGACAAAAGTGAATTTTCGAATTACAGAGATATAAGTTTGTTGAGTGTACCTTAAGTAGTGATTGAAAGGAAGGTTACATTCACAGAGTTTCTGATTGAGGAGTAACAGTGTGTATTTAGACGGTGGTAGAGAATATGTGGATCAGATGTTTGCTTTGAAGAACTTGTGTGAGAATTACTCAGAAAAAGAAAAAATATTTGTTTGTGGGAATTATGTACATATTGAGGAAGATGAGTGAGATGATGTCTAGGAGGGCATACATGTCAGAAGTGGAGAGAACAAGAAAGGGGAAACCGAGGAGGAAGTGGAAGAATGATAGAGTAAAATATGCTTTGAATGAAAGGGGCCTCAACATGCTGGAAGGTGTGAGGCGTGCGTGGGATTGAGCGAATTGGAGCGGCGTGTTGTCAGTGGGCCGAACCAGGGCATATGAAGCGGCCAGGGGAAACGACGGAAGTACCCGCGGATTGGGGGCACTGGTTCAGATGCATTATACGTGAGAGACTGTCAGGCTGAATATGAGCTAATTAGGCCGTTCTTCATCTGTTGTTAGAGCTAGCTTTCTAACGTGGGAAACGGCAAACAAGTATGAATCAATGGCATCCTCTCTCTCTCTCTCTCTCTCTCTCTCTCTCTCTCTCTCTCTCTCTCTCTCTCTCTCTCTCTCTCTCCCTTATACACACACACACACACACACACACACACACACACACACACACACACACACACACACACACAAGGCTAATCCGTTGTCGTGCCTAATAAACCACTATCGTCTGCAACCACCGCGGCAGACGGGCAGCAGGCGTCCTCCAGGATCACTGGGAGTGAGGGTGTTACCACGAGTAATGGGGATGGGACTCTGTTAGGAAATTCTCAGGCCTTTAAATTCCCATCCAAGTGTTAGGAAGGATGTTATCGTCTCGTGTCAGCCGCTTGGTTGCCTGTGGACGGTGCTGCCACAGTTGGGTAATGTTCCTGGGGTCACGAGCTGGTGAGGGGATGGGGGATACAGACTGCAGATGGAGTAGGGTGTTCGAGTCGTGGTCGCATCAGGGACCAGCAGATGTCTGGGCCTGTGAATGTGCCAGTCCAGGTAGTTGTATTTAAGAACACCAAAAAGTGGTGTGTGGAGATGTGCACACCCTAACGTTTCTAAACAAGTCATGGCTCTCTCTCTCTCTCTCTCTCTCTCTCTCTCTCTCTCTCTCTCTCTCTCTCTCTCTCTCTCTCTCTCTCTCTCTCTCTCTCTCTCATACACAGCATCACCACCGCCAACGTCACCACCATCGTCATCAGCGTATATTGTAACTGGAAGGAGCCCTCCCCCCCCATTTCCCCCACTCTCTCCATCCATTGTATCTAATATGGTGCAGGGGCATGTTCTCCCATTCCTCCAGTCCCGTCTTCCCTCCCTTCCTCTCCTGCCTCCCTTCTCGTCGTGAAGATGAAGAACAGGGTCCCTTCCCACCAGTAAGAGCCCCTCGGGGGGATCCTTACACAACCCTGCTCCTCCTCCTCCTCCTCCTGGGCTTGGCTGTGTGAGCGACTGCCTCGTATTAAATTGTCATTGTATATCCTTTGTGGTGGTTTCAGCCACACAGTCAATTCAGCTCCAGGGGGCCCTTGGTGGGGTTGCTTCAGCTGTATAAAGAAACATGACTTTGTGGTCTGAATTTACTGAGGGGTTCGGTTTGTGGCCGTCTCTGCCGATGGGGCGGGGATGGGGTACCCGGACAGCAAATCCTGAACCGAAATTTGGCCTGGGACTCTGGCCAATTGTGGTAGGACCTCAGGTGCCCAATACGCCACACATATCGACGTGTTTGTTGCAGGTCCAAGAGGGAATCCCCGCTCCCTGGTCTCTAATTCTGAATCTTGGATTCCGATAGCTTGCTGAATCGGTCATCAAATACAGATTCTAGCTGGACGGAGCATCCGTTGGAGGGAGGAATTCCCCCTCTGTTGGAGATCCAGAATTTTGATATAGACTTACCGTCCGAGCGCGGCTGAAGGGTATTGTTTGTGTACATGCAGCGGACGAACGTTTGACAAGGGCAAACGTTGTTCCAACTGCCATGGGCGAGCTTTATATTTGTGTAGAAACTAAGAGAGAGAGAGAGAGAGAGAGAGAGAGAGAGAGAGAGAGAGAGAGAGAGAGAGAGAGAGAGAGAGAGAGAGAGAGAAAATGATATCTGATATTTTCATTGCAGTCCAAAACACGAGAAAGATCAGTTCATACGGGACAGGTTACATTTGACTCTACTGATCTTCTTAAAAGATGTTTAGACTAAGAACAAAATCATAAGATCTGTTGAGATAGTAACATCCTTCTGGTATGTAGTACAGAACAGAGAGTAAGACACGGCACACATTTAGGAAACAAATGTCACCGCCAATACCCGTGCTCGTCTCTGACCACACGGTTAAAGGTAATCCAAATAATGCAAGGTGCTCCCGAATGGTGAAGGTAAATAACCAGCTTACCAGAAAATAGTTACGATGTTCCACAGTCACTGGCTCTGAGGTAAGGGGTGTTGGGAAGTCTGCGTCAATTTTGCTGCTAATTTCACTTTGAAGAACTGAGTATCCACCAGAAAATGTCGTTAACGGTATTGACACTCCGAACCTGATGAAATTTGACAAATTTTATGTATTTCATTACAGTGAAATTTCTGCCTTCCACTGGAGTGATACCAGTTCATGCTAAGGCTTAGTAGTGACATGGGAAGTTGTCATTTATCATGTTGCCTGGCGAGTGGCTCTTGTACCTCATTCATCCGGCAATGTCGGAGTGACTGTCCGCAGTGGAGGAGTACTCGAGTTTAGATCATGGGCTAGACCTACCCAGCTGGTCATCCTCTCCTCAGTGCTAGTCGATAAATGGTTACCTACCTATGAATATATATATATATATATATATATATTATATTTTATTTTATTATACTTTGTCGCTGTCTCCCGCGTTTGCGAGGTAGCGCAAGGAAACAGACGAAAGAAATGGCCCAACCTCCCCCCATACACATGTATATACATACACGTCCACACACGCAAATATACATACCTACACAGCTTTCCATGGTTTACCCCAGACGCTTCACATGCCTTGATTCAATCCACTGACAGCACGTCAACCCCGGTATACCACATCGCTCCAATTCACTCTATTCCTTGCCCTCCTTTCACCCTCCTGCATGTTCAGGCCCCGATCACACAAAATCTTTTTCACTCCATCTTTCCATATATATATATATATATATATATATATATATATATATATATATATATATATATATATATATATATATATGTATATATTTATATATATATATATATATATATATTTTTTTTTTTTTTTTTTTTTTTTTTTTTTTTGTCACTGTCTCCCGCGTTTGCGAGGTAGCGGGGGCCAGAAATCCTCCCCTCCTTGAATTTTTTTTTTTAACTTTCTAATATATATATATATATATATATATATATATATATATATATATATATATATATATATAGAGAGAGAGAGAGAGAGAGAGAGAGAGAGAGAGAGAGAGTTTTTTTATACTTAGTCACTGTCTCCCGCGTTAACGAGGTAGGGCGAGGAAACACAGGAAAGAATAGCCCAACCCACCCACTTACACATGTATATACATGGGGATAGGGGAGAAAGAGTACTTTTCACGTATCCCCTGCGTGTCGTAGAAGGCGACTAAAAGGGAAGGGAGCGGGTGGCTGGAAATCCACCCCTCCCGTTTTTTTTGATTTTCCAAAAGAAGGATTAGAAAAGGGGGCCAAGTGAAAATATTCTCTAAGGCTCAGCCTTCTGTTCTTAACGCCACCTAGAGACTGAGTGTGAACGAATGTGTCCTTTGTTGTCTTTTTCTAGCGCTACCTCGCGCGCGCGGGGGAGGGGGTGCCATATTGTGTATGGCGGGGTGGCGACGAGAATGGATGAAGGCAGCAGGTATGGATATGTACATTTGTATATATGTGTTTGTATATGTATGTATACGTTGAAATGTATAGGTATGTATATGTGCGTGTGTGGGCGTTTATGTATATACATGTGTATGTGGGTGGGTTGGGCCATTCTTTCTTCTGTTTCCATGCGCTACCTCGCTAACGTGGGAGGCAGCGACTAAGTATAATATATATATATATATATATATATATATATATATATATATATATATATATATATATATATATATATATATTATTGTTTTGCTTTGTCGCTGTCTCCCGCGTTTGCGAGGTAGCGCAAGGAAACAGACGAAAGAAATGGCCCAACCCACCCCCATACACAATGTATACACACACACGTCCACACACGCAAATATACATACCTATACATCTCAGTGTACACATATATATACATACACAGACACATACATATATACCCATGCACACAATTCACACTGTCTGTCCCCATTCACTCCCATCGCCACCTCGCCACACATGGAATACCTTCCCCCTCCCCCCTCATGTGTGCGAGGTAGCACTAGGAAAAGACAACAAAGGCCCCATTCGTTCACAATGTCTCTAGCTGCCACGCAGCTGTCATATAATAATGCACCGAAACCACAGCTCCCTTTCCACATCCAGGCCCCACAGAACTTTCCATGGTTTACCCCAGACGCTTCACATGCCCTGGTTCAATCCATTGACAGCACGTCGACCCCGGTATACCACATCGTCCCAATTCACTCTATTCCTTGCACGCCTTTCACCCTCATGCATGTTCAGGCCCCGATCACTCAAAATCTTTTTCACTCCATCTTTCCACCTCCAATTTGGTCTCCCACTTCTCCTTGTTCCCTCCCCCTCTGACACATATATCCTCTTGGTCAATCTTTCCTCACTCATTCTCTCCATGTGACCAAACCATTTCAAAGCACCCTCTTCTGCTCTCTCAACCACACTCTTTTTATTACCACACATCTCTCTTACCTTATTATTACTTACTCGATCAAACCACCATACACCACATATTGTCCTCAAACATCTCATTCCCAGCACATCCACCCTCCTACGCACAACTCTATCCATAGCCCACGCCTTGCAACCATATAACGTTGTTGGAACCGCTATTCCTTCAAACATACCCATTTTTGCTTTCCGAGATAATGTTCTCGACTTCCACACATTCTTAAACGCTCCCAGAACTTTCGCCCCCTTCCCCACCCTATGATTCACTTCCGCTTCCATGGTTCCATCCACTGCCAAATCCACTGCTAGATATCTAAAAGACTTCACTTCCTCCAGTTTTTCTCCATTTAAACTTACCTCCCAATTGACTTGTCCCTCAACCCTACTGTACCTGATAACATGGCTCTTATTCACATTTACTCTTAACTTTCTTCTTTCACACACTTTACCAAACTCAGTCACCAGCTTCTGCAGTTTCTCACACGAATCAGCCACCAGCGCTGTATCATCAGCGAACAACAACTGACTCACTTCCCAAGCTCTCTCATCCACAACAGACTGCATACTTGCCCCTTTTTCCAAAACTCTTGCATTCACCTCCCTAACAACCCCATCCATAAACAAATTAAACAACCATGGAGACGTCACACACCCCTGCCGATAACCTACATTCACTGAGAACCAATCACTTTCCTCTCTTCCTACATGTACACATGCCTTACATCCTCGATAAAAACTTTTCACTGCTTCTAACAACTTGCCTCCCACACCATATATTCTTAATACCTTCCACAAAGCATCTATATCATATGCCTTCTCCAGATCCATAAATGCTACATACAAATCCATTTGCTTTTCTAAGTATTTCTCACATGCGTTCTTCAAAGCAAACACCTGATCCACACATCCTCTACCACTTTTGAAACCACACTGCTCTTCCCCAATCTGATGCTCTGTACATGCCTTCACCTTCTCGATCAATACCCTCCCATATGATTTCCCAGGAATGCTCAACAAACTTATACCTCTGTAATTTGAGCACTCACTTTTATCCCCTTTGCCTTTGTACAGTGGCACTATGCAAGCATTCCGCCAATCCTCAGGCACCTCACTATGAGTCATACATAGATTGATAACCTTACCAACCAGTCAACAATACAGTCACCCCTTTTTTTTAATAAATTCCACTGCAATACCATCCAAACCCGCTGCCTTGCCGGCTTTCATCTTCCTCAAAGCTGTTACTACCTCTTCTCTGTTTACCAAATCATTTTCCCTAACCCTCTTACTTTGCACACCACCTCGACCAAAACACCCTGTATCTGCCGCTCTATCAAACACATTCAGCAAACCTTCAAAATACTCGTTCCATCTTCTCACATCACCACTACTTGTTATCTCCTCCCCATTATCCCCCTTCACTGAAGTTCCCATTTGTTCCCTTGTCTTACGCACTTTATTTACCACCTTCCAAAACATCTTTGTATTCTCCCTAAAATTTAATGACTCTCTCACCCCATCTCTCATTTGCTCTCTTTTTCAACTCTTGCACCTTTCTCTTGACCTCCTGCCTCTTTCTTTTATACATCTCCCAGTTATTTGTATTATTTCACTGCAAAAATCGTCCAAATGCCTCACTCTTCTCTTTCACTAATAATCTTACTTCTTCATCCCACCACTCACTACCCTTTCTAATCTGCCCACCTCCCACGCTTCTCGTTCCACAAGCATCTTTTGCGCAAGCCATCACTGCTTCCCTAAATACATCCCATTTCTCCCCCACTCCCCTTACGTCCTTTGTTCTCACCTTTTTCCATTCTGTTCTCAGTCTCTCTTGGTACTTCCTCACACAAGTCTCCTTCCTAAGCTCACTTACTCTCACCACTCTCTGCACCCCAAAATTCTCTCTTCTTTTCTAAAAACCTCTACAAATCTTCACCTTCGCCTCCACAAGACAATGATCAGACATCCTTCCAGTTGCACGTCTCAGCACATTAACATCCAAAAGTCTCTACAATAACGCTCTCTGACCATCTCTCCTACTTACATATGTCTACTTATGTATATCTCTCTTTTTAAACCAGGATACTCCCAACCACCAGTCCTTTTTCAGCACATAAATCTACAAGCTCTTCACCATTTCCGTTTACAACACTGAACACCCCATGCATACCAATTAATCCCTCAACTGCCACATTATTCACCTTTGCATTCAAATCACCCATCACTATAACCCGGTCTCGTGCGTCAAAATCACTAACGCACTCACTCAGCTGCTCCCAAAACACTTGCCTCTCATCATCTTTCTTATGCCCAGGTGCATATGCACCAATAATCACCCATCTCTCACCATCCACTTTCAGTTTTACCCATATCAATCTAGAGTTTACTTTCTTACACTCTATCACATACTCCCACCACTCCTGTTTCAGGAGTAGTGCTACTCCTTCCCTTGCTCTTGTCCTCTCACTAACCCCTGACTTTACTCCCAAGACATTCCCAAACCACTCTTCCTCTTTACCCTTGAGCTTCGTTTCACTCAGAGCCAAAACATGCAGGTTCCTTTCCTCAAACATACTACCTTTCTCTCCTTTTTTCTCATCTTGGTTACGTCCAGACGTCTTTAGACACCCCAATCTGAGCCTTCGAGGAGGATGAGCACTCTCCGCGTGACTCCTTCTTCTGTTTCCCCTTTTAGAAAGTTAAAATACAAGGAGGGGAGGGTTTCCAGCCCCCCGCTCCCCTCCCCTTTAGCAGCCTTCTACGACACATGAGGAATGCGTGGGAAGTATTCTTTTTCCCCTATCCCCTATTCTTTCTCCCCTATATATATATATATATATATATATATATATATATATATATATATATTTATATATTTATTTATTTATTCATTTATTTATTTATTTATTTATATATATATATATATATATATATATATATATATATATATATATATATATATATATATATATATATATATATATATATATATATTATATATATTCCAAGTTAGGACAAATGACCTTGGGCTACAGGGAATCGGCAGTAAATTAATCTAATCTACATTGACTGGGATGTATACTCTTGGGTACTGGGTAGCTTCTAGAGGAAGTCATTGGTTTATCATAGGAAGCATGTCATGTGTTGTTCCAGTCCTCTGTATGTACGCAGAGAGCTGGCAGGTGGTTGAGGTTTGTGTACAACGTGTTCGTTATGTGTCAACTGCCTTATTAAACACAATGCTATCCAATTCAGTTCTCACATCTCTTACATATTCCTCCTACGTTTAGATTCTGATGTGAAATGTATGGATTTTGCGATAGTTTCCCTGACAACCAGTCTCATTAGTAGGGATTGTGTCCATGAGAAGCACCGTTTTATTTCACTCTATTTTTTACTATGGTATTTCTTTCTCGTGTCTTTTTATAGCTTGAGCAATCGTGGCTCAGTAGGATTCAACATCTCTGGTTTCCACAGGGATTGTCTGGTGTGTGATCCCCTGCGTTCTGAAGCGTATGATTTTTTTTTTTTTTTTTTTTGTATAGACGTCATCTTGCAAGTTAATGTGATTTTGGGACGTTGTGATCTGCTGTTGTACTTCCTCAATTTTCGAGTCTGCATTTTTGCTTATGTCTTCTGTAATAAGCTCTATGTCTTTTTTCTTTTTTTTTTTGTGAAGTTTGGTGAGCATAGTGATGCCAGTTAACACCTGGCTGTGTCGATATTATTCCGTAATTACCTCATTACATCCCTTGAAGGTGTTGTTGGTCAAGCCCTCGCCACCTGCAGTCCTAAATGTCAAAGGCAGTTCGACAAAGAAAACGGGACCGTTGGCCTTATATAAGTGTTCTGCTTCAATTCTTCAGCGACTCTCTGTTGCCAGTTTGTTGCTCAGAAAACATTCATTTCGAACTTGTCATTCTTTTCACCGAAATGGAACCCATGACTTACTTTTGAACGAATCATGAATCATGAACGGTGCATGGCCAATATTCAGAACATTAAATGCAACGTCAGTTGGACACGCAATCTCTCGTGTATGTGATCTTGCGTGAAGCACACCCGGCGCATCTCATCAACAAGTTTTGACCTAACGTTGCTCAATCATTTCCCCTCTGCTTCCTGTGTGTGGTTAGTTTTATTGTTGTGGTAACAATGAAGATGAAAATTAGATTTAGCAATGGCGATTGTTATTATTATTATTATTATTATTATTATTATTATTATTATTATTATTATTATTGTTATCATCATTATTATTCATTTTTATTTGTCTATCTATCTATCCATCTATCTATCTATCTGTATATATATATATATATATATATATATATATATAATATTTCTCTCATACTTGTTCGCTGTATCCCGCGTTAATGACGTAGAGCAAGGAACAAACGAAGAAAAGGAATTATTCGCTCACATTCTCGAGTTGTGTGTCATGCACCGAAACTGTTATTATTATTATTATTATTATTATTATTATTATTATCATTATAATCATGTATACATTTCCATGTGTCCTATTTTCGTTTCGGTCGGTTGGATATATCGTGAGTCCCAATTTTATATTTCGATTATAATCTTCAAATGCAGGATATGAGAATACTTCTTGTATGATTTCGTTGTCATAATGTGTAAGTCATAATGACAGTGTGTGTGTGTGTTTGTGTGTGTGTGTGTGTGTGTGTGTGTGTGTGTGTGTGTGTGTGTGTGTCCTAATTTTTCAAGGGTATTTTATTTATGTACTGTGGTACACATATCGGTGGGTTGTACACCTGGAACATGGATTGTTTCAGTCTGTAAAAAGAATATCCATCTGTGGTTATAAAAAACTGTGGTTGGTTGACTGTTCAGTCACTGAAGAGAGAGAGAGAAAAAAAAAAGAATAAAAAAATCATAAAAGAATTTCTCATGTTAAATCTTCGTGAATGTTTTTTTTTTTCTATCACGGTATCGTACATGTAATGTATTTCAAGTCTTATAGTTATTTACCCGTAAAGGTTTCAGCTTGGTGTTGGCGTTTAAACTGACACGTTCATTTAATTGCAGACGAGCACTGAAGCTGTGAACTATACTGACGATATTTTCAGCGAGGTAAACTGTTGTATATGTTACGCTTAACGTGGAAAATTAGGCAAATCTTTTGCCTCGTCGAATGTGGAAAGCAATGGTGATAATGTTGATATTAAAGGCAGTTTTACCTAATCTAGATCAGCTCGGGTCAAATTTGTGCTTCATATTGACATTGTCACCATTACTTTGAACATTAAGCGAGGCAAGTCTAGCTTAATGTCAGCAATAGGCAAGTTTCAACACTATGCCTAACATTTACAGATATTGAATCACTCGCACCATTCTCTCTCTCTCTCTCTCTCTCTCTCTCTCTCTCTCTCTCTCTCTCTCTCTCTCTCTCTCTCTCTCTCTCTCTCTCCAGTGATCCCTGACGAATGTCTGAGATTCAGTGGATATTTTGAAGGGTCTGTTCACTTGGCAGTGACAAGAGAAAAAACATGGCAAGAACTTGTGCTTCAAGTGGTCGCTGATTTTTAGCAGTTACTCAGGACGTGCAACACAGTGACACCGAATTAAAGAAATACCTAGAAAGAGCACCTCGTTTCTGGGTATTCTTTCTTCCCTGATTATTTCAGTTTTTCTATTACACATTTTGACTATTTTGTGATGTAGTGTTTTTACTATTGTAAAATGAAAATGGTTTGAAAACTCTTACCCTCTAAGCATCTACTGCCAGGTCTGTTGTCTTCCATGTGAAGCGTTTTTGTTCTGCTCACGTGAGTGTGCCACCAGAACCTGAGAATGGTATTGACCCCAGTGATCTGAGAAGGTTATTGACCCCAGTGATCTGAGAATGTTATTGACCCCAGTGATCTGAGAATGTTATTGACCCCAGTGATCTGAGAATGTTATTGACCCCAGTGATCTGAGAATGTTATTGACCCCAGTGATCTGAGAAGGTTATTGACCCCAGTGATCTGAGAATGTTATTGACCTCAGTGATCTGAGAATGTTATTGACCCCAGTGATCTGAGAATGTTATTGACCCCAGTGATCTGAGAATGTTATTGACCCCAGTGATCTGAGAATGTTATTGACCTCAGTGATCTGAGAATGTTATTGACCTCAGTGATCTGAGAATGTTATTGACCCCAGTGATGTGAGAATGTTATTGACCTCAGTGATCTGAGAATGTTATTGACCTTAGTGATCTGAGAATGTTATTGACCTTAGTGATCTGAGAATGTTATTGACCCCAGTGATCTGAGAATGTTATTGACCTTAGTGATCTGAGAATGTTATTGACCCCAGTGATGTGAGAATGTTATTGACCTCAGTGATCTGAGAATGTTATTGACCTTAGTGATCTGAGAATGTTATTGACCTTAGTGATCTGAGAATGTTATTGACCCCAGTGATCTGAGAATGTTATTGACCCGAGTGATCTGAGAATGTTATTGACCCGAGTGATCTGAGAAGGTTATTGACCCCAGTGATCTGAGAATGTTATTGACCCCAGTGATCTGAGAATGTTATTGACCCCAGTGATCTGAGAAGGTTATTGACCCCAGTGATCTGAGAATGTTATTGACCCCAGTGATCTGAGAAGGTTATTGACCCCAGTGATCTGAGAATACGCAATTCACCAGAAGAGAAGCGTCACCGGCGTATCCCGTGACGCCATGACCCCGGCAGTGTAATGGCGTGACCTTTGACGTAAGTCGTAAGGGTCACACGTCAAGGTTAGGGTCATGATATGACCCAAGAGTCGTAACCGTCATGCACAACAGCTTGGTTCTCTGCATTTGCGTTTTTTTTTTTCAATGAACGTTTTTAAACTGCCTGTCATAAGTTAGACTGTCATTGATATATCTGAGACTAAGTAGGGAGAAATGCAGTTAAATTTCGTATTTGTAAATGTTATCACATTTACATGTACATGACCGCCATTGGTTTTCCAGCAGGTGAAAAAGAAATATATTTCATGATGACCATTTTCTTTCATTCGTTAGTAAAGTTTTCTCCTTAGATCTCCCGCTATAGTTTTCTTTTCCACAAGTCTTCGGAAGAGGTTTATAGATATATGACCTCACCTAAGGACACCTTCTATATGGGTCGGAAGAGGCTCTTTTGGAAGAAATGATCAGCCATCTGTACTGTACGGAGGGAGAGAGTTTTGCACTCGTGTGTGTTTCCTGGTCTGTCCTTTCCTGCCCACATTTGCCTCGCTACTGCACTGAGGCCGTGTGTAGGTACATAAATAAAACTTACACCTGCAGATTCAGGGACCTGGGAATTCAATTTGTTGCAGCACCTTCACTAGTCACTGCAAATGCAATATTGTCAGGATTACTTAGTTTTCCAAAGTTTTGGCACGTAAGGCACATCTGTCAGGGAAAGCGTACATATCTTATGTTTTGATACGCATTTGAACTGAATTGAAGATTCCTTGTTGATTTGACGGGATGCCTTTTGGGAACTCACCGCTGGACAGTGAGAGTCAGTAGTTATTCATAATGCTTCACCATAATGGTTATGAGTTACACCTTAACATTCCTAAAGACACTCCTTGATGGTACGTGATTATCCGTCGTTTTCTCTATCTTAAAGAAAGATCAAGTTGAAGAAATGTGAAGAAGCTATAGAACAGCAGTTCTCAAAATGGTTTAAGTAGTACGTGAACTGGCAATCCTTGCGATGTGAGATATCGTGCTTGTACATTGTGTGTATTAGTAAATATATATATATATATATATATATATATATATATATATATATATATATATATATATATATATATGTATATACATTTTACATTAGCTAAGACGGCACGGGCAATTGAGGCCCCAATCAAGGTCATCTCATTTATGCTATATATATATATATATATATATATATATATATATATATATATATATATATATATATATATATATATATATAAATGGACAAATGGAGAGAACGGGTGAGGAAAGGTTGACGAAGAGGATATATGTGTCGGAAGTGGGGGGAACGAGGAGAACCGGGAGACCAAATTGGAGAGAGAAAGATGGAGTGAAAAAGATTTTGAGCGATCGGGGACTGAACATGCTAGAAGGTGAAAGGCGTGTAAGAACTGGAACGTTGTGGCATACTTCGTTAGACATGCTGTCAGTGGACTGAGCCATCCATTAACAAATTTAACACCCATGCAGACATCACGCTCACCTGCCGCAAACCGATGTTCACTGAGAACCAATCACTTTCCTCTCTTCCTACTCGTACATATGCCTTACAGCCATGGTAAAAACTTTTCTTTGTTTCTAGCAACTTTCCTCCCACACCATATGCTCTTAATACCTTCCACAAAGCATCTCTATCCACCCTATCATATGCCTTCTCCAGATCCATAAATGCTACATACAAATCCACCTGTTTTTCTAAGTATTTCTCACATACATTCATCAAAGCAAACACCTGATCCACACATCCTCTACCACTTCTGAAACCACACTGCTCTTCCCCAGTCTGATGCTCTGTACATTTCTTCACCCTCTCAGTCAATACCCTCCCATATGATTTCCCAGGAATACTCAACAAACTTATGCCTCTGTAATTTGAACACTCACCTTTATCCCCTTTGCCTTTGTACAATTGCACTATGCATGCATTCAGCCAATCCTCAGGCACTTCACCATGAGCCATACATACTCTAAATATCCTTAACAATCAATCAACAACACAGTCACCCCCTTTTTGATAATTTCCACTGCAATACCGTCCAAACCCGCCGCCTTGCCGGCTTTCATCTTCCGCAAAGATTTCAATATCTCCTCTCTGTTCACTAAACCATTCTTCCTAATCCTCTCACTTCGCACACCACTTCGACCAAAACACCCTTTATCTGCCACTCTATCATCAAGCACATTCAACAAACCTTCAACATATTCACTCCTCCTTCTCACTTCATCACTACTTATTATACATATATATATCATCCCTGGGGATCGGGAGAAAATACCTCCCAGGTATTCCCTTCGTGTTGTAGAAGACGGCTAAAAGAGGTGTGTGTGTGTGTGTGTGTGTGTGTGTGCGCGTGTGTGTGTGTGGGGGGGGGGTGGCTGAAAATCCTCCCCTCCTGTTCAATTTTCCAAAAGAAGGAACAAAGAAGGGAGCAAGGTGAGGATTTTTCCGTTTTCTTAACGCTACCTAGGAGACGCGAAATGGCCAGTATATATAAAAAGAAAATATATATGTGTGTATATATATATATATATATATATATATATATATATATATATATATATATATATATATATATATATATATATCTAGCTTGAGCCAGTTACCTAATTTGATGACGTATTGACAATGATGAAGCCTTCTCAACAGCCTTGTTCTAAGGCTCATTACAAACTACAGTGGTAAGAGCGGAGGATGAGATAGTACGCTCCCACAGCTCCAGTACCCAGGTGTAATCACCGGAAACCCTGCGAGACGCGACCCGGCCTGGGTCCCGCCCACGCCTGTCTGACGCACAGGGGATTAATTAAGCTAATATCTTAACTAATCCGGGATTGGGATCACCTGGGACATGATTATGTCTGTCGAGGTTGTGTGTAATTTCTGAGCTTTTCACATTTTCCTCGTCTTAGTTGATCCACTGGTGTTGGACGGCGGGAACCAAGTGTGATGTTGAGATTTGAATGATTTTGTTAAGTATTGTCGTGTCACATGTATAGAAATATTGCATGTTAAATAAAAATGTAAGAACTACTGAAGTGCGATTTTACCTTCATATATATATATATATATATACATATATATATATATATATATATATATATATATATATATATATATATATATATATATATATTTCTTTCTTTCAAACTATTCGCCATTTCCCGCATTAGCGAGGTAGCGTTAAGAACAGAGGACTGGGCCTTTGAGGGAATACCCTCACCTGGCCGAATTCTCTGTTCCTTCTTTTGGAAAATTAAAAAAAAAAAACGAGAGGGGAGGATTTCCAGCCCCCCGCTCCCTCCCCTTTTAGTCGCCTTCTACGACACGCAGGGAATACGTGGGAAGTATTCTTTCTCCCCTATCCCCAGGGATAATATATATATATATATATATATATATATATATATATATATATATATATATATATATATAAAGCAAGAGGTCAATATTATCCCCAGGGATAATATATATATATATATATATATATATATATATATATATATATATATATATATATATATATATATATATATATGGCCACCTACCAACACACACACACGGAATTTAATGAGGGTGTAGCCATATTCTTTTTTCTTTTGCCCTCAGCACGCGAGAGCTCCCAAGAGGAGCTTAAAGAGTCAGTGTGGATGATTCTAATTATTGTGGAACATTTGCGTGCGGCTCATCGTGTTGGAGGGATGGGGGGATATTCTTCACTCCTGACCTGAATGTGCGTCTTGTTAGCTTTAGAACACTATACATACAACATAGATAAGGGCTTTAGAAAACTGTACATATAACATAGATTAGGGCTGTAGAGCACTATACATACAACATAGATAAGGGTATAGTGAATTGTTGTAGTTGCGAGTAAAAATGATTTCGTAGATGTTGTTCTGTAGACCGTGAACGCAGAGGTGCGTAAGATTTTACATTGTTATAGATGCATCGGAAGGAATTCGTAGTTCCGTGCAGTTAAGCAAAGTCATTGTTGGTGTCATGTTTTTTTTTCTTTTCCTGTACGAACTCCAGGAGGTTGAGCGTGCACAACAAAATGAACTCGTGAGTTTGTGTAAGTTGGGTAAAACAAGCCTGGGGCTCGTGCGTGTAGCAACTTGTAGAAGGAAATTGAGTTTACGGGACTTGATGGCCTTCGTCTGAACTGCTGCTAAAAGAACCGGGGATTATTTGGTATGAAACTTGGACTCATTCCCGGTGTGTGTTGAGCTGTCTAAATGTGGAACCACTTGAAATGGAATTCCATGTATTATGGGGATATAGAAGTGCTCATAAGTGGACCTCCGTGGTATAACTGGTAGCGTTCCTGACCGTAACGCATCCATGGGCTGCCCAGGGTCGAGCACATAGGTATGAATCCTGGTTGTAGCAGTCGGTCCACAGTCAATCCAGCTGTTCATCATCCCCTAAGGGTGGGTCGATAAATGTAATTGGATACGTGGCTTAGGCTAGGATATATATATATATATATATATATGTATGTATATATATATATATATATATATATATATATATATATATATATATATATATATATATGTGTGTGTGTGTGTCTTTCTTGTCTTTCATACTATTCGCCATATACCGCGCTAGCGAGGTAGCGTTAAGAACAGAGGACTGGGCCTTTGAGGGAATAGCCTCGCCTGGCCCCCTTCTCTGTTCCTTATTTTGGAAAATTAAAAAAAAAAAAAAAACAGACGAAGAAAGAATGGCCTAGTCTCACACACACACACACACACACACACACACACACACACACACACACACATATGTATATATATATATATATATATATATATATATATATATATATATATATATATATATATATATATATATTTTCTTTTTCAAGCTATTCGCCTTTTCCCGCATTAGCAAGGTAGCATTAAGAACAGAGGACTGGGCCTCTGAGG
This sequence comes from Panulirus ornatus, assembly GCF_036320965.1. Classification (NCBI taxonomy): domain Eukaryota; kingdom Metazoa; phylum Arthropoda; class Malacostraca; order Decapoda; family Palinuridae; genus Panulirus; species Panulirus ornatus. The sequence goes on from NC_092281.1 coordinate 30,500,576, forward strand.
GAATATACTCACCTGGCTTCCTTCTCTGTTCCTTCTTTTGGAAAATTTCCAATATATATATATATATATATATATATATATATATATATATATATATATATATATATATATATATATTTATTTTTTTTTTTTTTGCTTTGTCGCTGTCTCCCGCGTTTGCGAGGTAGCGCAAGGAAACAGACGAAAGAAATGGCCCAACCCCCCCCCCCATACACATGTATATACATACGTCCACACACGCAAATATACATACCTACACAGCTTTCCATGTTTTACCCCAGACGCTTCATATGCCCTGATTCAATCCACTGACAGCACGTCAACCCCGGTATACCACATCGATCCAATTCACTCTATTTCTTGCCCTCCTTTCACCCTCCTGCATGTTTAGGCCCCGATCACACAAAATCTTTTTCACTCCATCTTTCCACCTCCAATTTGGTCTCCCACTTCTCCTCGTTCCCTCCACCTCCGACACATATATCCTCTTGGTCAATCTTTCCTCACTCATTCTCTCCATGTGCCCAAACCATTTCAAAACACCCTCTTCTGCTCTCTCAACCACGCTCTTTTGATTTCCACACATCTCTCTTACCCTTACGTTACTTACTCGATCAAACCACCTCACACCACACATTGTCCTCAAACATCTCATTTCCAGCACATCCATCCTCCTGCGCACAACTCTATCCATAGCCCACGCTTCGCAACCATACAACATTGTTGGAACCACTATTCCTTCAAACATACCCATTTTTGCTTTCCGAGACAATGTTCTCGACTTCCACACATTCTTCAAGGCTCCCAGAATTTTCGCCCCCTCCCCCACCCTATGATCCACTTCCGCTTCCATGGTTCCATCCGCTGCCAGATCCACTCCCAGATATCTAAAACACTTTACTTCCTCCAGTTTTTCTCCATTCAAACTTACCTCCCAATTGACTTGACCCTCAACCCTACTGTACCTAATAACCTTGCTCTTATTCACATTTACTCTTAACTTTCTTCTTTCACACACTTTACCAAACTCAGTCACCAGCTTCTGCAGTTTCTCACATGAATCAGCCACCAGCGCTGTATCATCAGCGAACAACAACTGACTCACTTCCCAAGCTCTCTCATCCCCAACAGACTTCATACTTGCCCCTCTTTCCAAAACTCGCATTCACCTCCCTAACAACCCCATCCATAAACCAATTAAACAACCATGGAGACATCATACACCCCTGCCGCAAACCTACATTCACTGAGAACCAATCACTTTCCTCTCTTCCTACACGCACACATGCCTTACATCCTCGATAAAAACTTTTCACTGCTTCTAACAACTTGCCTCCCACACCATATATTCTTAATACCTTCCTCAGAGCATCTCTACCAACTCTATCATATGCCTTCTCCAGATCCATAAATGCTACATACAAATCCATTTGCTTTTCTAAGTATTTCTCACATACATTCTTCAAAGCAAACACGTGATCCACACATCCTCTACCACTTCTGAAACCACACTGCTCTTCCCCAATCTGTTGCTCTGTCCATGCCTTCACCCTCTCAATCAATACCCTCCCATATAATTTACCAGGAATACTCAACAAACTTATACCTCTGTAATTTGAGCACTCACTCTTATCTCCTTTGCCTTTGTTCAATGGCACTATGCACGCATTCCGCCAATCCTCAGGCACCTCACCATGAGTCATACATACATTGAATATATATATATATATATATATATATATATATATATATATATATATATATATATATATATATATATTGGAAAGGATCACAATTTTGCGCGTGATCAAGATATTCCTATGAGTCCACGGGGAAAATGAAACACGAAAAGTTCCCAAGTGCACTTTCGTGTAATAATCACATCATCAGGGGAGACACAAGAGAGAAATATAACAGTCAGTTGATATACATCGAAGAGACGAAGCTAGGACGCCTTTTTTTTTTTTTTTTTTTTTTCCAAAAGAAGGAACAGAGGGGGCCAGGTGAGGATATTCCAAAAAAGGCCCAGTCCTCTGTTCCTAACGCTACCTCGCTAACGCGGGAAATGGCGAATAGTTTAAAAGAAAGAAAGAATATATATATATATATATATGAACACGAACAAAGTATTATACCTCAGCGTTGTACAGTTAAGTTCGGTAAAATGCTATCTGCTGGCTGTGTGAGCCTGATGGGAAATTACCGGTTTAGACCCAGTTGCTCACCAACGTGAGACGAAGGGTATTTGAGTACATAGTATTCGAATAGTCATTTCCCTATTAGGAACGATCATAGCCTGGCGGTGGCGCTCCCGCCCGTTGCACAGGGGTCCCGGGTTCGATCCTGGCTGTTAGAAGTTTGTATGTTGTATGTAGGTGCGCGTTCATATGCAGTTTGTTCGTGTGTATATATATATATATATATATATATATATATATATATATATATAAACGCACAGACTTATGCACATGAACATATACTTACTTGCCTTCATCCATTCTGGCGCTACCCCGTCCCACAGGAAGCATTATCGCTACCCCCTGCTTCAATGAGGTAGCGCCAGGAAGACAGACAAAAAAGGCCACATTCTATCACACTCAGTCTCTAGCTCTCATGTGTAATGCACCCAAACCGCTGCTCCCGATCCACATCCAGGCTCCACAGACCTTTCCATGGTTTACCCCAGACGCTTCATATGCCCTGGTTCAGTCCATTGACAGGCGTTAATAATATGGCCTTGATTAGCGCGTTCAGTTACCCGTGTCTTCTCGGCTAATATTTAAAAAGAAATAAATTTAAGAATTTTTGTGGGTGGACTGTCATGAAATTAGAGGAATGATACTGGTTTTTGAAACGTAGTCTTTTGTTTCTTTATAAACGGCCAGTACGAGCGAGAAGTTGCTTAACAATGACGTGAATCAGAAATGCGAAAGATGTACGGAAATACGCTACACTGTCTTTCTGTGATCTGAGAGTTTGTAAGAGGATTGCAATGTATTTAGTTATTTAGAGTTTGTAGGAGTGAATCAAAGAGGATTGTCGAGAGGTCTGATCAGAAGTTTTGCTTGAACATGTGTTGCGATTATGTACGGGGGCAGTATGCATGGAGATTAACGATGAGACAGGAAAATGAGCAAGTCAGACAGATCGGAACCTTAGGTTAGGTCTCATATTGTGTGATTACTATTTGTGATTATGATTTGTGAGTTATCATTTGTGATTACTATTTGTGATTACTATTTGTGGTTATTATTTGTGATTACTATTTGTGATTACTATTTGTGGTTACTATTTGTGTGTCACGAGGAGAGAGAGTGTGTGTGTGTGTGTGTGTGTGTGACTGTAAGGCTGTTATCACGTGTAGACGTGGTCGTCTCACTCATTGAACAGTTAAGATGCTGGACGACTAAGTCAGTCTTAAAGAACCGTAGTAATACCGAGAACTTGTCAACCATTAGGTGAGGTGAAACACAGTGAGGACGCTGGTGACGGTGTGCACCTGGGTGGTGACGGTGTGCACCTGGGTGGTGACGGTGTGCACCTGGGTGGTGACGTTGTGCACCTGGATGGTGACGGTGTGCACCTGGGTGGTGTGCACCTGGGTGGTGACGGTGTGCACCTGGATGGTGACGGTGTGCACCTGGGTGGTGACGGTGTGCACCTGGGTGGTGACGGTGTGCACCTGGGTGGTGACGGTGTGCACCTGGGTGGTGACGGTGTGCACCTGGGTGGTGTGCACCTGGGTGGTGACGGTGTGCACCTGGGTGGTGACGGTGTGCACCTGGGTGGTGACGGTGTGCACCTGGGTGGTGACGGTCCTGAAAAGTTCTTGTGGGTCTTGTGTCCGGTGGACTTCGTGAAGATCATTCACAGGATGTGTGTGAGGAAGGTGGCAGGCGGCCATGTGAAGGTTGCTGAAATGAATAATGATAATGATGACCCATGTATCACTTCATGAATAATGATAATGATGACCCATGTATCACTTCATGAATAATGATAATGATGACCCATGTATCACTTCATGAATAATGATAATGATGACCCATGTATCACTTCATGAACAATGATAATGATAACCCATGTATCACTTCATGAATAATGATAATGATGACCCATGTATCACTTCATGAATAATGATAATGATGACCCATGTATCACTTCATGAATAATGATAATGATGACCCATGTATCACTTCATGAATAATGATAATGATGACCCATGTATCACTTCATGAATAATGATAATGATGACCCATGTATCACTTCATGAATAATGATAATGATGACCCATGTATCACTTCATGAATAATGATAATGATGACCCATGTATACTCATGAAATGATAATGATACCATGAACTTCATGAATAATGATAATGATGACCCATGTATCACTTCATGAATAATGATAATGATGACCCATGTATCACTTCATGAATAATGATAATGATGACCCATGTATCACTTCATGAATAATGATAATGATGACCCATGTATCACTTCATGAATAATGAAATGATGACCCATGTATCAACTTCATGAATAATGAAATGATGACCCATGTATCAACTTCATGAATAATGATAATGATGACCCATGGATCACTTCATGAATAATGATAATGATAACCCATGTATCACTTCATGAATAATGATAATGATGACCATGTATCACTTCATGAATAATGATAATGATAACCCATGTATCACTTCATGAATAATGATAATGATGACCATGTATCACTTCATGAATAATATAATGATGACCCATGTATCAACTTCATGAATAATGATAAGATGACCCATGTATCACTTCATGAATAATATAATGATGACCCATGTATCAACTTCATGAATAATGAAATGATGACCCATGTATCACTTCATGAATAATGAAATGATGACCCATGTAACACTTCATGAATAATGATAATGATGACCATGTATCACTTCATGAATAATGATAATGATGACCATGTATCACTTCATGAATAATGAAATGATGACCCATGTATCAACTTCATGAATAATGATAATGATAACCCATGTATCACTTCATGAATAATGATAATGATAACCCATGTATCACTTCATGAATAATGAAATGATGACCCATGTATCAACTTCATGAATAATGAAATGATGACCCATGTATCAACTTCATGAATAATGATATTGATGACCCATGTATCACTTCATGAATAATGATAATGATGACCCATGTATCAACTTCATGAATAATGAAATGATGACCCATGTATCAACTTCATGAATAATGATAAGATGACCCATGTATCCACTTCATGAATAATGATAATGATGACCATGTATCACTTCATGAATAATATAATGATGACCCATGTATCAACTTCATGAATAATGATAAGATGACCCATGTATCAACTTCATGAATAATGATAATGATGACCATGTATCACTTCATGAATAATATAATGATGACCCATGGATCACTTCATGAATAATATAATGATGACCCATGTAATCACTTCATGAATAATGATAATGATGACCATGTATCACTTCATGAATAATATAATGATGACCCATGTATCACTTCATGAATAATGAAATGATGACCCATGTATCACTTCATAATAATGATAATGATGACCCATGTATCAACTTCATGAATAATGATAAGATGACCCATGTATCACTTCATGAATAATGAAATGATGACCCATGTATCCACTTCATGAATAATGATAATGATGACCATGTATCACTTCATGAATAATATAATGATGACCCATGGATCACTTCATGAATAATGATAATGATGACCATGTATCACTTCATGAATAATGATAAGATGACCCATGTATCAACTTCATGAATAATGAAATGATGACCCATGTATCCACTTCATGAATAATGATAATGATGACCATGTATCACTTCATGAATAATGAAATGATGACCCATGTATCCACTTCATGAATAATGATAATGATGACCCATGTAATCACTTCATGAATAATGATAAGATGACCCATGTATCAACTTCATGAATAATGATAATGATGACCATGTATCACTTCATGAATAATGAAATGATGACCCATGTATCAACTTCATGAATAATATAATGATGACCCATGTATCAACTTCATGAATAATGAAATGATGACCCATGTATCACTTCATGAATAATGATAATGATAACCCATGTATCACTTCATGAATAATGAAATGATGACCCATGTATCAACTTCATGAATAATGAAATGATGACCCATGTATCAACTTCATGAATAATGATAATGATAACCCATGTATCACTTCATGAATAATATAATGATGACCCATGTATTACTTCATGAATAATGATAATGATAACCCATGTATCACTTCATGAATAATGATAATGATGACCATGTATCACTTCATGAATAATGATAATGATAACCCATGTATCACTTCATGAATAATGAAATGATGACCCATGTATCACTTCATGAATAATGAAATGATGACCCATGTATCACTTCATGAATAATGAAATGATGACCCATGTATCAACTTCATGAATAATGAAATGATGACCCATGTATCACTTCATGAATAATGATAATGATGACCCATGTATCAACTTCATGAATAATGAAATGATGACCCATGTATCAACTTCATGAATAATGATAATGATGACCCATGTATCAACTTCATGAATAATGATAATGATGACCCATGTAACACTTCATGAATAATGAAATGATGACCCATGTATCACTTCATGAATAATGAAATGATGACCCATGTATCAACTTCATGAATAATGAAATGATGACCCATGTATCAACTTCATGAATAATGAAATGATGACCCATGTATCACTTCATGAATAATGAAATGATGACCCATGTATCACTTCATGAATAATGAAATGATGACCCATGTATCACTTCATGAATAATGAAATGATGACCCATGTATCCACTTCATGAATAATGATAATGATGACCATGTATCACTTCATGAATAATGATAATGATAACCCATGTATCACTTCATGAATAATGATAATGATAACCCATGTATCACTTCATGAATAATGATAATGATGACCCATGTATCACTTCATGAATAATGATAATGATGACCCATGTATCACTTCATGAATAATGATAATGATGACCCATGTATCACTTCATGAATAATGATAATGATGACCCATGTATCACTTCATGAATAATGATAATGATGACCCATGTATCACTTCATGAATAATGATAATGATGACCCATGTATCACTTCATGAATAATGATAATGATGACCCATGTATCACTTCATGAATAATGATAATGATGACCCATGTATCACTTCATGAATAATGATAATGATGACCCATGTATCACTTCATGAATAATGATAATGATGACCCATGTATCACTTCATGAATAATGATAATGATGACCCATGTATCACTTCATGAATAATGATAATGATGACCCATGTATCACTTCATGAATAATATAATGATGACCCATGTATCACTTCATAATAATGATAATGATGACCCATGTAACACTTCATGAATAATGATAATGATAACCCATGTATCACTTCATGAATAATGAAATGATGACCCATGTATCAACTTCATGAATAATGAAATGATGACCCATGTATCAACTTCATGAATAATGAAATGATGACCCATGTATCAACTTCATGAATAATGAAATGATGACCCATGTATCACTTCATGAATAATATAATGATGACCCATGTATCACTTCATGAATAATATAATGATGACCCATGTATCAACTTCATGAATAATGAAATGATGACCCATGTAATCACTTCATGAATAATGATAATGATGACCCATGTAACACTTCATGAATAATGAAATGATGACCCATGTATCACTTCATGAATAATGATAATGATAACCCATGTATCACTTCATGAATAATGATAATGATAACCCATGTATCACTTCATGAATAATGAAATGATGACCCATGTATCAACTTCATGAATAATGATAATGATAACCCATGTATCACTTCATGAATAATATAATGATGACCCATGTATCAACTTCATGAATAATGATAATGATAACCCATGTATCACTTCATGAATAATGATAATGATAACCCATGTATCACTTCATAATAATGATAATGATGACCCATGTATCAACTTCATGAATAATGATAATGATGACCATGTATCACTTCATGAATAATGATAATGATGACCCATGTAATCACTTCATGAATAATGAAATGATGACCCATGTATCACTTCATAATAATGATAATGATGACCCATGTATCACTTCATGAATAATATAATGATGACCCATGTATCAACTTCATGAATAATGAAATGATGACCCATGTATCACTTCATGAATAATGATAATGATAACCCATGTATCACTTCATGAATAATGAAATGATGACCCATGTATCAACTTCATGAATAATGAAATGATGACCCATGTATCAACTTCATGAATAATATAATGATGACCCATGTATCAACTTCATGAATAATGAAATGATGACCCATGTATCAACTTCATGAATAATGATAATGATAACCCATGTATCACTTCATGAATAATGATAATGATAACCCATGTATCACTTCATAATAATGATAATGATAACCCATGTATCACTTCATGAATAATGAAATGATGACCCATGTATCAACTTCATGAATAATGAAATGATGACCCATGTATCAACTTCATGAATAATGATAATGATGACCATGTATCACTTCATGAATAATATAATGATGACCCATGTATCAACTTCATGAATAATGATAATGATGACCCATGTATCAACTTCATGAATAATGAAATGATGACCCATGTATCAACTTCATGAATAATGAAATGATGACCCATGTATCACTTCATGAATAATATAATGATGACCCATGTATCAACTTCATGAATAATGATAATGATGACCATGTATCACTTCATAATAATGATAATGATGACCATGTATCACTTCATAATAATGATAATGATAACCCATGTATCACTTCATAATAATGATAATGATGACCCATGTAATCACTTCATGAATAATGAAATGATGACCCATGTATCCACTTCATGAATAATATAATGATGACCCATGTATCACTTCATAATAATGATAATGATAACCCATGTATCACTTCATGAATAATATAATGATGACCCATGTATCACTTCATGAATAATATAATGATGACCCATGTATCACTTCATAATAATGATAATGATGACCATGTATCACTTCATGAATAATGATAATGATGACCCATGTATCACTTCATGGTTGTGTATTGCGTATCTGTGTTGTCTGTGTACGTGGCTGCCGAGAAAACCTTTGACCTTATCCTTAATGGTTAGGTCAAACGTCAGTGGTCTCGAGAGTGTGTGTGTGTGTGTTTGTATGTAACCGATTTATCTTTTGTCGTTTGATGGAGAAATTCTTAAAGACAACTAGATTCAAATTTTTGTCAGTGTTAAAATATCATTGTGTGAAGTGTGCATATTTGTTTCAGTACATCATTGTTACATGCATCAGTTCGCTTGTGCCTGCGTCTGCTTGTCATTCCTTGTATCTCTGCAAATTTATATTTTGATTCATCATTCTTGCATTTTTTTTTTTCATCTGTAGATTTTTTTGATAGATTTATCATCCCTGAATTTATCCATGCGTATTTTTGTACGTAGGTTACATTGGTTGTATTTTTGTACGTAGGTTGCATTGCTTGTAATTTTGTACGTAGGTTACATTGGTTGTATTTTTGTACGTAGGTTGCATTGCTTGTATTTTTGTACGTAGTTACATTGCTTGTATTTTTGTACGTAGGTTACATTGCTTGTAATTTTGTACGTAGGTTACATTGCTTGTAATTTTGTACGTAGGTTACATTGCTTGTATTTTTGTACGTAGGTTACATTGCTTGTATTTTTGTACGTAGTTACATTGCTTGTATTTTTGTACGTAGGTTACATTGCTTGTATTTTTGTACGTAGGTTACATTGGTTGTATTTTTGTACGTAGGTTACATTGCTTGTATTTTTGTACGTAGGTTACATTGCTTGTATTTTTGTACGTAGGTTACATTGCTTGTAATTTTGTACGTAGGTTACATTGCTTGTAATTTTGTACGTAGGTTACATTGCTTGTAATTTTGTACGTAGGTTACATTGCTTGTATTTTTGTACGTAGGTTGCATTGCTTGTAATTTTGTACGTAGGTTACATTGCTTGTAATTTTGTACGTAGGTTGCATTGCTTGTAATTTTGTACGTAGGTTACATTGGTTGTATTTTTGTACGTAGTTACATTGCTTGTATTTTTGTACGTAGTTACATTGCTTGTAATTTTGTACGTAGGTTACATTGCTTGTATTTTTGTACGTAGGTTACATTGGTTGTATTTTTGTACGTAGTTACATTGCTTGTAATTTTGTACGTAGGTTACATTGCTTGTAATTTTGTACGTAGGTTACATTGCTTGTAATTTTGTACGTAGGTTGCATTGCTTGTAATTTTGTACGTAGGTTACATTGCTTGTAATTTTGTACGTAGGTTACATTGCTTGTATTTTTGTACGTAGTTACATTGCTTGTATTTTTGTACGTAGTTACATTGCTTGTAATTTTGTACGTAGGTTACATTGGTTGTATTTTTGTACGTAGGTTGCATTGCTTGTATTTTTGTACGTAGTTACATTGCTTGTAATTTTGTACGTAGGTTACATTGGTTGTATTTTTGTACGTAGGTTACATTGCTTGTAATTTTGTACGTAGGTTACATTGCTTGTAATTTTGTACGTAGGTTACATTGCTTGTAATTTTGTACGTAGGTTACATTGCTTGTAATTTTGTACGTAGGTTACATTGCTTGTAATTTTGTACGTAGGTTACATTGCTTGTATTTTTGTACGTAGGTTACATTGGTTGTATTTTTGTACGTAGTTACATTGCTTGTAATTTTGTACGTAGGTTACATTGGTTGTATTTTTGTACGTAGGATACATTGCTTGTAATTTTGTACGTAGGTTACATTGCTTGTAATTTTGTACGTAGGTTACATTGGTTGTATTTTTGTACGTAGTTACATTGCTTGTAATTTTGTACGTAGGTTACATTGCTTGTAATTTTGTACGTAGGTTACATTGCTTGTAATTTTGTACGTAGGTTGCATTGCTTGTAATTTTGTACGTAGGTTACATTGCTTGTAATTTTGTACGTAGGTTACATTGCTTGTATTTTTGTACGTAGTTACATTGCTTGTATTTTTGTACGTAGTTACATTGCTTGTAATTTTGTACGTAGGTTACATTGCTTGTATTTTTGTACGTAGGTTACATTGCTTGTAATTTTGTACGTAGGTTACATTGCTTGTATTTTTGTACGTAGTTACATTGCTTGTATTTTTGTACGTAGTTACATTGCTTGTATTTTTGTACGTAGTTACATTGCTTGTATTTTTGTACGTAGTTACATTGCTTGTAATTTTGTACGTAGGTTACATTGGTTGTATTTTTGTACGTAGGTTGCATTGCTTGTATTTTTGTACGTAGGTTACATTGCTTGTATTTTTGTACGTAGGTTACATTGCTTGTAATTTTGTACGTAGGTTACATTGCTTGTATTTTTGTACGTAGGTTACATTGCTTGTATTTTTGTACGTAGGTTACATTGCTTGTATTTTTGTACGTAGTTACATTGCTTGTATTTTTGTACGTAGGTTACATTGGTTGTATTTTTGTACGTAGTTACATTGCTTGTATTTTTGTACGTAGGTTGCATTGCTTGTAATTTTGTACGTAGGTTACATTGCTTGTAATTTTGTACGTAGGTTACATTGCTTGTAATTTTGTACGTAGGTTTACATTGCTTGTTTTTTTGTGTGGATTACATTGCTTGTATTTTTTTAGTAGGTTACATTGCTTTTTAATTTTTTCGTAGGTTACATTGCTTGTAATTTTGTACGTAGGTTACATTGCTTGTATTTTTGTACGTAGGTTACATTGCTTGTATTTTTGTACGTAGGTTACATTGCTTGTAATTTTGTACGTAGGTTACATTGCTTGTATTTCTATACGTAGGTTATATTACTTATTTCATATCTTGCCCCGGAGAATCCTGTAATTCTTTATCCTTTGTATATTTTTTATTATATTTTTCTCAGTCTTTTTCAGTATGTGAGTGTTCATAACTGTACGTTTTATTTTCCCCCAACGATTTACATCGGCTCTTCCACGCCTGGTACATATGGTATTTATGTCACTTTTTACATGTTTCAGGTATGGCGTTTGCTGTGGTGCTCAAGGTAGAGTAAGCTTCGTTATCTCTTGTTAGTACGAATGACAATAATACCACAACTCCGGTTATTGATCATAGCATGTTGACATCGTTGTGTTCGCGCAACGTATCTACTTCCGTAAGATTTTCGTATTTAAGTTAGTCAGTATTATGTCTGTACAAGTGTAATGTTTTTGCCATGTCCTTGATCCAAAATTTTGCTTGATATTCGTATGGGACGTATTACAACACCGTTAACCATCCGCATTGTGGACGTGCATGATGCTTTTATCCATTGGTCAGTGGTTCATGTCGCTACTGCCGGGTTATATCGCTTCTCATAGGCGTCGAGATCTTTGGTGTGAAGACTGAAAGCCTTCGGGTACGGCACAGTATGATTAAAGAAATGGAAGAATAAAAAAGAAAGATTACACACATGAAAATGGAGACGCGAGTCCGGAGAAATGAGCAAGGTGTTAATGATGTGCTCAGAGGGACGGGAGTGGTCAGGAAGGATATCTGGTCACGGAGAGGCGAAGTGGTCAGCCAGATGAACTGATTGTAGAGATTAATTGGTCAAAATGATATCCTTGAAAGAGGATTTAGTTGGTCGGGGAGAGAAATCGGGAGCACAAATTGGTGACGAAGATAAGGTTTTCGGTGAGGTAAATTGGTGACAGAAATTGGCTAGGAAGACAGTCCTTTGAGGGATGAATTGGTAACATAAGTAGGCTGGGAAGACAAAGTTATCTGAGAGATAAATTGATGAAATATAATGATGAGGAAGATTAAGTTTTCGGAGAGATGAATTGGTAACAGAAAACGGATAGGATGTTAAGCTTGTCGGAGAGAAAGAAACTGTCAGAAAACATCTGGAGAGCCGAACTGAGATAAAATGGCCAGTCTGAGACTAGATCTAAGACATAGATTAATATGAGCAATGAAGAGTCGGGGTGAGAATCACGCTTCAAGGCTGACTGACCTCTACCAGGGGATAGTTGCAAGTACTGCCGTGGAAGGGGAGCTGAGGTTTACGATTTAGTCTGGGACGTGAGGAGGGGGGATTGGTGTGAGGTGTGAGGTGGTGAAATGAGATTGGCGAGGTAGAGAAGCAAAACCGTGAATGTTGTGGTCGGGGTTAAAGGTGGAGGCAAGGGGTTGTGGAGGGTGCTTTTTTGGAGGCAAGGCCAGAGGTAGGAAGGTTCTGGCGCGAGCGACTTGCAGGTAAAAATAGCTGACCTCTGAGAGAGATTCGAGGGTTTTTTAAAGTTCTCCGGACAGTCCATGAGATTCCTGCCCCAGCTGATGAGAAAAATGTTCAGGTGTGAAGTTTTAGGAACATGGAAACTTAGTCGTACACGAATATGTATCTATTTTTTGGGGGGAATATTAACCCCGGCCAGAACGACGGCATTTAATTCCTTTAATTCTTAAAGCTGCGCAGGAATAGCAACGTCACTGGTTGAGGGTAGGGTCATAGCTTCA